>NC_056728.1:1727467711-1727822711 GCF_019279795.1 Protopterus annectens
TGCCTAAAAAGACTCTAATTAACCCCAAATAACGTTCAACTGTCCTAGTAGTATTTTCCTGACATTTACTCAGTTGCCTGCTACAGGAAAAGCAATGGTGCACAGAGAGCTTACAAACCATCAAAGGGATTTCATTGTTGAAATGTATCAGTCAGGAGAAGGGTAAAAAAAAATTTCTACAGCATTGGATATACCATGGAACACAGTGAAGACAGTCATCAAAAAGTGGAAAAGATTTGGGACAACTGTGAAGTAAAGAACTGGATGTCCCTCCAAAGTTAATGAAAAGACAAGACAAAAACTGATCAGTGAGGCTGCCAAGAGACCTACAGCAACACTGAAGGAGCTGCAGAAATTTCTGGCAAGTACTGGTTGCATACTACATGCGACAACAACAATCTCCCATATTCTCCATATGCAAGACAGAAGCCTTTTCCTACAAAGAAAAACATCCAGGCCCGGGTAAAATTTGCAAAACAGTACATCAAGTCTCCCAAATGCATGCAGAAAAATGTGTTATGGTCTGATGGGACCAAGGTTGAACTTTTTGGCCACAACTCCAAAAGGTACATTTGGTGTAAAAACAACACTTTGCATCACCAAAAGAACACCATTCCCACGGTGAAGCATGATGGTGTAGTATCATGCTTTGTGGTTGCTTTTCTTCAGCTGGAACTGGGGCTTTAGTCAAGGTGGAGAGAGTTATGAACAGTTCCAAATACTAGTCACTTTTGGCCCAAAACCTTCAGTCATCTGCTAAAAAGCTGAAGAGGAATTTCACCTTTTAACATGACAATGACTCCAAGCATACATCCAAATTGACAAAAGAATGGCTTCAACAGAAGAAAATTAAAGTTTTGGAATGGCGCAGTCAGACCCCCAGACCTAAATCAAATAGAAAATCTGTGGGGTGACCTGAAGAGGGCTGTGCACAAGAGATGCCCTAGCAATCTGACAGATTTGGAGCACTTTTGCAAGGAAGAGTGGGCCAATATTTCCAAGTCAAGATGTGCCATGCTGATAAACTGCTAAGAAGACTGAATGCTGTAATTAAATCAAAAGATGCTTCAACAAAGTATTCGTTTAAGGGTGTGCTCACTTATGCAACCAACTTATTGTATATTTTTTATTTTTTATATTTTTCCCCCTAACAGATTTGTTTGTTTTTCTGTTGAATTGTACATGCAATAGGTCACATTAAAGGTGGGAACAATTTTGAAATTATTTATTTTGGTCTTGTTTTTTTATATCAGAAAAACCTATCATTTTAACAGGGGTGTGTAAACTTTTTATATCCACTGTACATAAATGTTTAGCAATCCAGTATTTGTGGATTCATCCAGATCCAAAACTTACTTTATGGCTAAATATTTTGATTTTATTTTAAAGCAATGAGTAAGCCAGGTCAAACAAGTTTGTAGGGACTCTTGGCCATTTTTGAGTAACCTGAATAAGTTAACTTTTAACAAGGAGGCTATTTTTGTTACTGTTGATGTTTGTAATTTATATACGGTTATCATGAGTTAGGTTCAGCCTGGTTTGAAGAGCAACTTACATGTTTAGGGATTTTGGATCAGAATAAAATCAATGTTGTGGTCACTCTCATGGAAGCTGTTTTAAAAAATAATTACATTTTGTTTGAAGACCAGATTTTCAAACAAACCACAGGGTTGGTAATGGTTGCTGCATGCACCCCAGCTTTTGTTAATTTAGTTATGGCCGAATGGGAGGATAAGTTTGTTCGTCAGAGTTCTTTTAATCATTGTTGGGATTTTTATACCCACTTTTTAGATAACACATTTATTTTATGGAATGATACAAAAGAAAAATTGGATGAATTTATTACATATATTAATACTACATAGCATTTTTTGAAATTCACGTCTAATCAGAGTAAGGAGAAAATTGCATATTTAGATGTGGAATTAAGTAAGGACTTTAATGGAATGAGATATATTTTTAACATTTTTAGAAAATCGACTTTCTCAAACTCCTATTTGCATTACTCAAGTTGGCACCCCACATTCCAGAAGAAGGTGGTAGTTAAAGGCCAGCTCATTGTTAATGGCTTAACAGGATAGTATCTGATTACGATGTATTTATTAAAGAATGTGATATTTTGGTGGCTATGTTTGTGCAAAGGGGTTACCCTTGAACACTTTTTATATAAGATTAAGGAAGAAGTATGTATCAAAGGGGCAAATGGGTTTTTTACTCCATTATTAGGTAATAGTATTGGTACTTATATGGGCCAATCAAATGATTTTAGGATTTAAACATCAGGAGAAAAGAGTAATGGAATTTTTTTTTTAATTTGACAGTAATCAGAAGATGTTTATTACTACTTATAGGTTAGACAGCCATGCATTAGTTAACAGTATTTATAGGAATCGGAGTTTATTCCTGACAGAGAATTCTTTGATAGAGAAGGTGAGGGTCAAACCAGTTATAGTTTTAAGAGGGATCGGAACTTTAAGGATTTATTGGAAGTCAAAAAGGAGTCTAGGAAAGTTTATTTTATTTTAATAGCTTTTTATTGGTTATAATAAAGCAGGTATGTTTAAGGGGTGGAAGATGTGGGCAGTTTTCTTCTATAATGAGAACAGATCAGGTATACATAAATGATAAGACTATTTTTGTTAGCGGGTATATTAATTGTGATTCTAAACAAGTTGTATATCTTGCTAAGTGTGTTCTTTGGTCAGCTTTCTATGTGGGTAAGACCCTGAGGAATCTTAAGGATAGGATGTATGAATACTTACTGGATATTAGGAAAAAGAATTCCACCAATGCTCTTAGTAAATATATCCAAATTCTCCTCGAACATAGGTTTGAATTTGTGGTATTAGACCACTTAACACAGGATAGTACAGGGCTCATAATGAAAGAATGGTTAGAATTAAAGGAATTAAAATGGCAATTAAGGTCGAACGCCTCATGCCCACCTGGTTTGAATGAATGTAACTCCATTAGTTTAATTTTAAAATTAAAGCATTATAAAGTTTAAGGGATACCAAAAAAAATGTTACCATTTTTATTTATTTATTATTATTTATATATATTTTTTCAGTTTTATTTTTTTTTAATGTTATACATTTTGATTGGTATTTTTGTATTTTAGATGACAAGTTATTGTAAATAAGAGGCAGTATTTATTGTTAATTAATAGGGGGGTTATTGGCATTTAATTGGATGAGTCAGGAGCATGTGATTGAATTTGAGGTATTTAAATGGCAGTTTTAATTCAGTTCCTTTATTCTGATGAAGTTCCTGTATGTTTACAGGAACAAAAGTGCTTTATCCTATTGAATAAGGTTTTGGAGTTGTTTTTTCGGCTGAGTTCATGGTGTTGCTGTTAAATCGTATTCTTATTCATTTGCTCCTGTTTATTAATGAGTTGCATCTAATGGGCACTGCATACTTCTCTGAAAGCCTGCCACCTCCATAGAGGTGAGTGCCATCTAGGTAAAGTAAAATCATCAGCACTGCTTTCAACACTGCTGGACTATGCATTTCTCTGCTTGTTGTGTATAAGACTGGGAAGGGGGAGTATCTCCCCATATGATGGAGCCTTATTAAAATTTTTTTTTTTAGTTTCCTGGAAGAATTTTCCAGTGAATTTGCCTCACAAGCATGGTATTCACTGAAACTGTCTTTAGCAAGCCAGTACCAATGCCATTTACTTTCAGACCCTCTAAAGTAAAAAGTATTACATCAAATAAATAATAGTTGTAACACCTATTTCTTTACCACACAGTCCTGTTTCTGGGGTTACCCAGAAGTAATGTCTGGTTAAGTGACTTGCTCAAGGTTACACAATATAGGCAAATGAGGGCTAAAGGAATCAATCCCTGTACTACAGAAACGTCACTTCGCAACATTAACTAGCCCATTCATAGATAGATTGTTTTGATCAGATAAGTAGAAGGAAGTAGAGACATTATCAATATGTATCATGCTGACAGATAAATATTGTTCAGAATCTAGTGTGAATCATTTTCTGACCAAATGCCAGTTATTTTAATAGAAAGTGACATTTAAAGATTTAGCTACTATGGTATCACCTTACAGAGGATGAGATACATTGTTATTCTAGAACTACAAATGTTGAAGGGTTTTAGGTGATCAAAGAGTATAGACCTGACTGGACTGCAGTCCTCAACATCATTGACCCAAAGAAAGTAGCATCCAGTTTAGCCCAAATGCTTCTCATCCTTCAGGAGAAATACTTTAGAAATCATTTCTTTCAGTTCGATATTTATTAAACTCACTAAAATTAGCTAAATAACTAACAAACTAAAATAACTCATACAATTGAAAGACAAAGGTCTGTGTAGACAGAAAAACTCACCATTCAGTCTCATTCTGACTTCGTGTCTCTCCAAATTCTTGACAAACAAGCTATCCACAGACATAAGAATGCTTATTATAAGGCTAGGACAGACAGACTTAAGAATACTTATTATAAGGTTAGGACAGACATAAAAATAATTATTATAAGACTAGGACAGACATAAGAATACTTATTATGAGGCTAGGACAGACATAAGAATACTTATTATGCGGCTAGGACAGACATAAGAATACTTATTAAAGGGCTAGGACAGACATAAAAATACTTATTAGAAGGCTAGGACAGACATAAATATAATTATTATAAGACTAAGACAGACATAAGAATACTTATTATGAGGCTAGGACAGACATAAGAATACTTATTGTGAGGCTATGACAGACATAAGAATACTTATTATGAGGCTAGGACAGACATAAGAATACTTATTATAGGGCTAGGACGGACATAAGAATACTTATTATAAGGCTAGGACAGACATAAGAATACTTATTATAAGTCTAGGCAGCATTCCTTCTTGAACAAATCTAAACATTTCTGGGGTGAAATAAACATACTTGTAGGATGAAAGACTTAAGATAATCCCTGAAAAGTCTTAAACTGCACCAACACCAATCTCACAACTGGAGACATTCTACATAAATTCGACAATCTATCACTCCCTCCCACCTCCCTCCTCACCACATCCTTCCTCCTATTCTCCTCCCCTCTTTCTACTTCACACATATGATATAGGAAAATCCAGAAACTGTAGTGGACAAAACCCCACTACTTCTTCACCTGGTTCAGACAACATCTAGCCTTGCTTCATTCAGTTATAGAAAGGATTCCAAAGTACTCCCTTTGCTCATAACCTCTGTCTAATAAACATCAGGCTCAACATCTGGAATAGTGTTCTAATACCACCTATTCCTAAACAAAGAAAACCAGAAAATGCCTACCACTTTTGAACTATTTCTATACTTGCAACACCTGGAAACATCCTAGAAAAAGATACTCCACACTCTTCTGAGAGACTATGGGCTAGATTCATTATTAGCTGCACTAAGTGCAGCTTTCGTGTATGTGGGATGGTGGTCAGTGCACATGGTTGCACAGTGTTTTTAAGTCACTAAATGGCTCTGCACTAAGTGTAGAACTGCAAAGCAAAGGTAAGTAGCAGAATATGCGAATGAAAGCTTGTGTTCCATAGCCAGATTTAATGCTATATAATCAATCGGTTCATAGGTTCATAGGTGTTTACTAGGCTAATGACCACAAGGGCCTTTTTAAGCCTAGCCATGCATTCCAAATCTCTGACAAGTTCTGATATCCTTGATAAGTGTAAGCAAGGGCCTGGGAGATGAACCATTTACAAGTTACCTGTGCCCATTTGAGACATAGGTCTCAAACCAGGGATGAATTTCTGGTTTCCCATTCAACATGGCGGAGCTATTCAGCAACCTATAAAGCAATCATGTGCACTCAGTGTAGCCATTAGTCCTGAAATTCAAAACTCTTTGGATTACAGCCATGATTACACTTGAAAAAAAAACATGTTAGCAGTTGCAGCTGCAATTATAAACCTGTATGTGCAACAAGCTTTAATTCAAGGTGGTACTTCTGCTGCTGCCAGACCTCGACCAAGATGAAGAAGGGTGTTTAGACCCCTTTTGACTTATCATGGACTGCATGGTATAGAACTTGTAGACCAATACCAGGTAGACAGAGAAACATTAGAGGAAATATGCAACTTCTGCTGCCCACACATGAGAACCCAGGGAAATCTTGGAGAACCCATCTCAGTGGAAACAAAGGTATGTTAGCATTATATATGCTAGCTAAAGGTACTTTCCAGAGGCCCACAGAGAATATATTAGAGATGTGACAGACCTCAGCTTCCAGAATATTACATCATTTTCTAAATGCAATGCTGCAACATCCAAGGGTCCATATTGGTTTCCCATGCACCCCATAGGAAGGAGCAAGAACTATACAGGGATTTTATGCAATAGTACATTTCCATGAAGCTTTGGGGTCATAAATTGCACATACTACATAGAAATAAAAGTCTTACCTAGTGAACAGGGAAGAGGTATATCAGTAGAAAAGGATACCACTTTATAAGCTATTAGGTTGTCTGTAACACATACGGTATCATTATAATGTCTGTGCAGGTAATTCAGTCAGTTTTCAAATTCACATATATGACACACCTGTAAGCTGTACACAAGGGTTGCTAGGGGTGACTTCTACAAGGGGATCTAATGGGTGATGCAGGTTATGACCTGAAGATATGGCTCATGAGGATACAATGATGTCTTTGGCTTGTTGAAATCAAGGTCCCAGTGCCTAGACACCTAAGGAGGTACTCTGCAGGATGACCCGGCCACCTCTGCAGAAATACTTACACTCTGTTCCATGTTGCACAATATCATTCTCAGGAGACTGAGTCTGAGAGAATATGCTGTGGCTATGGATAAGAATCAAATAACAGCACATGCACTGTGTACCTACATTAAATAATAAGAGCCTTGGCAAATGCACATTTTAAAACTGATGCCTGCCAAACAGCACATACTTTACTTAACCATGTAATGGCTGTATTATTTTAGCATCAGGCAGAGGCAACCTTCCCAAGGAGACATTTCATATCTGCATTATTGCTGAGGTAACCTGTATAGATAAAGCAATACAGCCATGTACATGATTACTGTGTTACAGAAATTCTCATATATCCGTAAGATGATACATGTCCCAGGTATACAGTAGTGCCAGTAATACCTTATTAGTGATGTTTGCAATATACAGCTATGGAATATACCCAGTAATGTGTATCACGCATTTCAGATGGCCGCTTTATAAAAATCAATGAGCAGATCAAGAAGAGAAATACAAGGAGGGTCAACTGTTACAGACACAATCACGCATAACTGATTAAAAAGAAGGTTCTGGGAAAGCAAGCATTAACTATCCACTCTGTGCATCAGACATAAATGCACCCCAAATTCACAAAGAAATGTGCAAAGGAGAGGGTCCAGTCATCATCATTTTTACAAGCTGGGAGGTGGGAAACAGAAAGGCAAGCCTGACACCAAAGCAATGAGTGTGTGCAAGTAAAAAATAATTTGTAGTGTCAGTAGTATTAGCTAAGTAGTGTGTGTGTGTGTGTGTGTGTGTGTGTGTGTGTGTGTGTGTGTGTGTGTGTGTGTGTGTGTGTGTGTGGTATGGGCAAGTATTTGTTGATTGTGTGTGTCTGCATGAACACAATCAAACACTGTGCAAGTACTATATACTGTCATGTTGGACAAGTGCAAACCATGCATGGTAGACTAGTCAGATCTGTGTTGTCACCCCCAACAGCAAGAACTGCCTCTGCCAGGAGATGCAATACTAGTTCCACGTCCCTGGTTAGAATTTAGAGTGCAACCTGAACATCAGTGATGTCTGCTGGATGAGCTGTCATCATGACTATGTCCAGCACCATGACCATGTGGGTGCAGTCAGTCTGACTCATCAGAATGTACAATGTTTAGTACCCATGCTATCACTTTTGAGACCCTTGTAGAATGCACCTGACCCTGCATGATGACTCTACACATATGTCGTGTGACACATATTGGCACACCAGTGTGACACCTGACTCTCATGATAGCTATGGGGAGAATCAACCAGTTCTGCATCTGGATCCTGATCAACTGTGTGTATGCATAGGCATACTGACTGTGTCTATCATCACACCATCATCATCAGAGGCTACTGATATTGTGACATCAGGCAGCAGAAGTTCCAAAGTGCCAACAGCAGGATCACCTATGATAATAAGTGAGCAAAAGAAAAAATAGAATAAATAACAATCAAACCTATGTTATGTGAAATATATAGTAAAAAGTAAAATATGCTAATGGAATGAAATGAATAGTTTTCAGTTACACACAACATCTACCTTTTTGACATTAATAAGAATACAGAAGGTGTGCTTACCAGTGCTTGCAAGTTGCAACAATAATATGAGAAATATTAAAAAAAAATATAAATAGGGAGAAACAAACATGATAGATATCAAAATGAAAAAATCTGAAAAAAAAAAAAAACAACTGAACAAACAAAAAATACAAACAACAAAACACAAACAGCGAACAAATAAATAACATAAAATAGACATCACAGCTTCCAAAGCAGCAATGTATTACCTGTGCAGTCCGTTCGACTCAGCACAGCTCCAACAGGATAAAACACTTCCAGCAGAATAGCATGAGAAATAATTCACTGGCACAAGTGTATTCATACCAATTCAGTTATAAATCCACAAGGTACAAAATAAAATGTCAGGCTTCTTCAGAACAATATTGTAATTCTAAGTCCTGCTACTATAGGTGCATATGTTCAAATGAGCCAATAGTAATACCTCAATTAACTCTAACAGCAGTTTTAAAAAAATATCACATTTCACAAATAAAAACACATTGTTAAGATGTTACATATTACAACATACAAATGTAACTTCAGTAATACATAAATACTGCAAAGAGATTTTGTTATTACAAGATATACTAACTGTTGTCATAATTTAGAAGATCTCAATTTCAAAACACTCAAAATACTGATACAGTCATTGAAGCCAGGGAGCTTTCCAGCATCAAGTTTTAAGTCTTATAGGAATCATTATTTTTCACTGGACTATGTCACTACATATTCTCCCTCCTTCTCCCTTCTGTCTATGTCTCATCTTCCACCCCTGATATATATCTATGTATCTATATATCTATATATATCTATATCTATATCTATACACACACACACACACACACACACACACAAAAATGAGTGTATCTGTTCATCATAAAAAATATGAAAAAGAAAGGCCTCATATGAATACACACACACACCAATACATACCAGATTTTTACTTTGTTTTTCTTTTCTCTTCATCATTTTTATACCATTTGGCATTGTGCACCCTGGACTGGCAGCAGTCCTTAGCAATGAACTGAAGTTCACTTACGTAGGAAAACAGTGAACATTTAAATTTTTCTACCTTTTGTAGTGTAAATGAGCCTGGTGCCAGAGCATGGATGTCAGCAATCTGGCTAGCACTAAGTGAATACATTATGTCTCCTAGGTAAATATCTCTGTGGCATAATGTGCACATGAGGTGAGTACAGAGATATAAGACAGTGGATGCAGGGTTCAAATCCAGTTTACAGAAGCGTTTTTATTACTGCATTCAAAATAGCCATTGATGCTCAATGTTGCATATGAAATGTACATGCTAATGTTTGCAATACATGTTAAATACCTGGGGTCTGAATGCATATTTACAGACATTTTGTTATATCATTGTGTTGCTGTTTGAAAATCAACTATTCTCTGTATTGCTCATAACGTGAGCTGTTGTCTGTCCCCTTTACCATTATTTGGCATTATCTACAGTCTTGACATTGTATGCCAAAAATTTAACTCTTGATGTGGCAAGGAGATGTGAGAAGAATGAATATGTCAGTGCATTGCACTTCTTCCTCTGGTCATTGCTAAGTATAACATTTGATTGTTGCTAATTTATGCAATTTTGTTTAATTTGTTTCCTGTTTTTAATGTTTTTGCAATTGCATGCCACATGGTAGTGAGCAAATGCAGTTTACTTCCTACAGAAAAAAAGTAAAAATGTAATGTCGGATACCTGTAGCGTAAACAAGGCCTGATGGCAGTACACAGTCATCAACAATCTGGATAGTGCTCAGGGAAAAAAAATTCCATCTGTCAGGTAGCTATCAATGTGGCAGAAGGTGCACATGAAGTGAACTTAAAGAAAGAGGACAGGTATTGCAGGGTTTGAACCCCTAAAATGCCATTTGTCACAAAATTAACATGAATATCATAACTATGTTTATTGCAAGAAATGTATCATAAATGCTTGCTATAGAAGCCCAATATAATGTGTGCAAACTATTTTAAACATGACAATGAATATATTTAATGTAGAATGTAGATGGATAGGTATGATGTGAACAATATTTTTGTTATAGTTTTTATGACTTATCAGACATCATCAGTTTGTGTTTATGACAGTATGTCTTGTGAAGTATGTATGTAACCTAACTCACTGTGAATTACTCAGGTCATAGAACTACATGCATCTGAAATATACTAGACACAAATACTGCCTTTTACACAGAAATGCAGAGCCATGACTAAGAAAAAGTCATAGACATAGAGACATCTCTAAAGTGTAGCTCCATTCATTTCCACATTTGTATACCTCTAATTACCATGTTCATAGGTTCATAGGTTCATAGGTTCGTACTAGGCTATCTGCCCTAGGGCATTTATAAGCCTAGCCAGAGTGTATGTGGCTTACACCACCCCTTAGGATGAGAATACTATGCCCTTTTAGGGTTTAGTTTACTATACCTCTGTCTAGTAGTGACACAGAGATGACCCCTGGGGTAAACCTACGATCTCCCATCCACTCGTCGAGATTTCTCTTGAAAAGAGTCAGTGAGGGGCTCTGACTAACATGGACTGGGATTCTGTTCCAGAGTGTAGGGAGCCTCTGGGTTATGAATCTGCCCCTCCAGCACGTTCTATTTATTTCTGTGTTGAGGTTTAAGTCACTTGTTCTCGTGGCTCTGATGGATTTGGATTTTCTGAGGTGGAGCATGTCCATTAATTCAGGATTGGACATAGCCTTGTATGTCAGGCACAGATCACCTCTGAGTAGGTGGTATGTGACTAAATAGAGCTGGAGTTTTTTCAGTCGGGCAGCATATGACATATGTTTAAGACCCTTTATCCTCTTGGTGAGGAACTTTTGGGGACTTTCCAACTGCTGCAGGTGTCGGGTGAGACACATCCCAAATGGGGCATTGTACTCAATCACTGGCCTGATAAGAGAAGAGTACAGGGGCACAATGACCTCTCTTGATCTAGATGTGAAACCCTTCATGATAAGGTGGGCAATATAGAAGGTCTTCCTAACCACTTTGGCAATGTGAGTGTCAAATGAGAGGTTACTGTCAACCTGGGTCCCTAGGTCCCTGATTACCTCTTCCATACTTAATGGATTACCGCCTATGTGGTAATTTGTTGGTACCTTGTTTTTCCCAAAGGGTATGACTATACATTTTTTTGGCATTCAGCTTAAGGCCATGACTCTGGCACCAATTATCCGTTTCTATGAGGCCTCTCTGAAGGATGTTTGTGTCCGCTGGAGTATCAGTTATGGCGCCCAGTTTGCAGTCATCTGCGAACTTTGTCAGCCACAATCCTCCTATGTTTGCCTGTACCTCGGAAAAATAAATGCCGAACAAGAGGGGTCCCAGGACTGAGCCCTGTGGGACACCGCTTGTGACTGGCTTAGAGTCTGACATAGCTCCAGCAACTCTGACCCTGTGGGTTCTGTCCTTGAGCCATTTTCCAACCCATCTTGTGACATATGGGTTTATATTTAAGCTGGTGTGTTTGTCTATGATGCCCGAGTGGGGTATTATGTCAAAGGCTTTTGCAAGGTCAAGGTAGGCTGTGTGAACTGCCTTGCCCTCATCAATGGCCTTAATGACTGTTTCAAAAAAGTCGACCAAGTTCAAAAGGCAGGATCTGCCCTTGACAAAGCCAAATTGGGTAGGATCCAATGTCTGTAGGTCCCCAATGTCTTTGTTTATGAGTTTCATAATGATCCTCTCCATAGCTTTGCAGACCAGACTCATCAAGCTTATGGGGCCGTAATTTCCAGGGTCCGTAGAAGCACCGCCTTTGTGAAGTGGGACCACTGTTGCCGTACGCCACTCTTTGGGTATCTATCCTGTAGTAAGACTAAGATTAAACAGCAGCCTTATGTGTGGGTTTAGTTCCTCTTGGAGTTCATGTAGCACACAGCCCGGGACACCATCCGGTCCCATTGACGCTGTGTTGAGGGGGAGGAGAAATTTGCACTGAACCTGTCTGCCAGAAAGTTGGCAATGTCACTGGGTTCAGTGTATTTTTTGTTATTTTGGACTAACTCTGAGCATATCTGGGAGTTTCCACCCAGGTTTCTAACATAGCTAAAGAAGGCCTTGTGATTGTCTTTTGTGTCTTTTGCGATTTTTCTCTCAAAGTTGGCCTTGGATGATTTTATGAGTGATTGTAGTTTTTTGCTAGTACTGATCAGAGATGCCTTCCCTTTTAGGGATTTTGCTCTGTCATGTAGTAGCTTCCTCCTCCTGTTGTAAAGTTTCTTTATGGCTGGGGTCCACCAGACCGGGCACCTGCCTTTGGGGAAATGGGTCTTGGTTTTATTTGGGATTGCATAATCCATGCATTATTGAAGGTGCCCATAGAAGGCATTTGCAAAAGATTCAGCAGTGTAGGTTGTGGTTTCCACTGGCCCAGGGGGCTTGAAAGATACCACTTCAATTTTAAAAAGTGTGAAGTTTGCTTTTGAGAAGTTCTTCACTGTGGTCTTTTGTGCAGGGGGTGAGGGCGGGATGTGGATTTCCAGTGAGATTAATTTATGGTCTGATCTTACCAAAGAGGGATGTACTTCCGGTGTGGAGCATTTTGTCCCCATGTTTGTGATGATCAGGTCTAGTATATTGTCTCATCTTGTGGGAATGGTGACTAGTTCCATTGCATTTGAGTTTATGAATTCTAGGAACCTTTGGGCTAGGGTGTTGGGGCTTGAGTAATGTTCCCAGTCTATGTTTGGGTAGTTGAAGTCTCCCAAAATGATGGTATTTGGAGAGACATTCATACTCTCCAGTGTCTTCAGGAAGGCTGTGTGCGGTTCCTGAGTTTGAGAGGGTGGTCTGTAGCATGCTACAAACTGTAAGGCAGTAACTATGGTTAGTTGCACCTGGATAGTCTCCGATGCTTTGTGCATTGCCACTAACCTGGAGGTGTGGGTATCTTTGATGAAAATGGATACTCTCCCTCCTTTTGTGGTTCGGTCCAAGTTTTGGGGCCAGAAAGCATGATATGAGGTAAAACCTGATAGTGCTGGGGTGCTCTCAGGAGCCTTGAACCAGGTTTCAGTCACTGCACAGACATCAATGTTCTCCATACTGAGGAGGGCTTCGAGGGCGTGCATCTTGAGGTTTAGACTTCTGGCATTGAGCAGCATTACCCTTAGTTTTTTTCCACTTGTGTTTTCTAGGGAGGTAGGTTTGTCATTTGAGCCTTGCCTAAAAAAGGCACTATGGGGATGGCAAGAGCCTTGGTCAATATCCGGAAGCCCAGGGGTGACAGGTGCAAGCCATCCCTTGCGAAGCAGCGTGGCTTGTCAAGCATGTCATCCCAAGCAGACAGACACTGGATCCCCTTAGAATGACACCAGTAATAAAGCCAATTGTTAAAACTGATCATTTTGTCTTTGTACTGTGGCATCATTCTTGGTGAGGGTAAGATGCTGCTCAGGGTCAGAGTCATACCGGCCTGGGCTACATAATCAGAGAGCTCCTCTATGTCTCTTTTCATGTAGTCCAGGGAGGTATGTCTCAGGTCGTTCACACCGGCATGTACAATGACTGAGTCATATTTGTACTTGCTGTGGAGTGACCTGAGTGCTTGTGTTATGTGGTGGATTCTAGCTCCCGACAGGCAGCTTACTGTGACCCTCTCCTTGTTCAGTCTGGTGAGTGGGATGTCAGTGTGCCTGACTATGGAGTCACCTATTACAAGTGTGTCTGGCATGTTGTTTGGCCTTAAGGGCTGTGACTGTTTAACACACTGACTTTGTGAACTATGTGTTGCATGTGCTATGTTCTGAGGTGGTGGTTGCTTGGATGTCTGCTTTGGAGGCCTCTGTTGTTTTGGTAGATTTTTAATCAGCGCCTCCGAGTATGTTTTTGTGTGTTTATGTGTTTGGTTTGTAGTTGTGATAGTTCTATGTGAGACTGGGTTTGTGGTGTGCGTGGTTACCTTCTCCTCCTGACTGGTCTTGCCAGTACTGAATTGAGAGAGCTCAGCCTCCAGTTTGGCTATATAGTTGCATCTCTCGCATATATTTGTATTTGTTGGGAGGAGGAGAAGGTTGTCTGTGTACATAAGGCAATTGTAACATTGCCTCAAGATTCCCAGATTCACCAGCTGAACAGGAGAAGACGCCAGCAACTGACCCTTCGACATGCTAGAAATAGTGAAAAAGATTGCTGTGTAACTGAGTCAGAAAGGACCTATAGGGAAATGGGTACTCAACAGAATTTAGGTGAATGAAGTACTTTTGTTTGTTTAAGAGTGCTTTACCTGTATACAAAATGCTTTAGGAGCAAGTGCTGAGCTTTTCAGATAGAGTATAGGCTGTTTAGATTGCAAGTAGAACAGTTCTAAGGGAAAAATTGAAGAGCAGACTTGGCAGAGCCAGAACAAGTTTAACCTTGTTTAACCAAGTTTAACCTTGTTTAACTGGCTGCGCTATCGCACGACAGCAAAGCCGTGCAAATGCGGATTTTAAGCAGTGAACTACAAAAGAGCTAGGAATGGTCCCAAACAACCAATTACTAACAGCTTCTTGTGCTGAGGTCACTTCCCCCAAGGACAGGTAGGCTGCTCAAGGCTCCCCACTCTCACTGGTGAGCAAAGAAACTTCCTTCTATCCAAGTAAGGTAATGGACAACACAGGAACTACACCACAGCCCAGAATACAGCAATGCCTGTATACTGGTCTAAACTAGTTGAGAAAGGCAGGAAAACAAGGATTTTTTTTTTTTTTTGCAGAAATACACAGAAAATGCAGAGACAGTGATAAATTAGTTACACAGGCTAGCACACTTTAGTGGGCAGACTCCACAGTTCAATAAAACAAACAAACAAGCAAACTTTCGACTAAATTTGACTAAATGTAACTTTAAGTGCAGATTTTAAAATAAATGCAGTAATCAGTAAAAAACAGTTCAGGCTAGTTCAAAGTAAGCAGCAGAAGCTATTTTCAGTGAAAAAAAAGCAAAGATACTTAAATCCAGAAGGTAGTCGCTTTTTCGAGTTCCTTCTGCTAGGACCACTCTGTAAACCCACGTGGAGCTTGTCTGAGCAGTATAGCCAGAAAAAAATGCCCAGAGGCGGATTTTAAGCAGTAAACTACAGAAGAGCTAGGAATGGTCCCAAACAACCAATTACTAACAGCTTTGTGTTAAAAAGTAAGTTATCCTGTGGCAATGACAGCTGATAAGCAAAGTTTAGTAGTTTAGCATTTTTTTTCTCATGGGTTTGATTCCCAGATAGTAGTACTCAATCTTACTAGTGTGTAATTCCCAGCAGCCAAGTATGTCACAAGTCATTCCATATTTCCTCCAAAAAACGATGATTAAAACAAACAACAAAAATAATTTTAGTGTTTAACACTGGTATATGTGTTAATAGATTGAGCATTATGCACGGCAAAATCTCACTGCCATTTTTAACACCTTCTGTGCTTCTTGATGTATATGGTGCCAATGTGTCTGGGAAGCTATTGTTGTGCTTTTAATTTTGCAAATACAGCTGGCAAGGCTGTGCATCTTTGCATACAAGCTGTTACATGTGGGATTGGGTGCAATTTAGACCCATATTTCTAGCGTGAATGCTGCAGACATGGCTGGCATTGGTAAACATAGTGTTCCATTTCAAACACAGAATGTTGATCAATCCAGGATTTTTGTGGCACTATTCATGAAGTGCTATAGCTGGAGGCTGCTGCACTGGGATTGTACTGGATATCAGTATAAGGCTGAGGCCTGGGATAGTTTGACTAAGGCTGTCTCCAGTGCAACTGGGATCCCATGCACTGGAGAGCAATGTTGTCACCATTACAATGACATGATGAGGTCAAGAGGGACCTCCTGAGCAAACAGGAGGATGAATTTAAGACTGCAAACACCTCTCAGTTGTATAAGCATACTGACCCATCACATCTCTATGATATAGTTTTAAATAAGCTAGCCAACTCAGCTATTCATTACACTTTCAAATATATATATTTTTTCTTTTCTCTGCAGTACAGCTACAGCAGAGATAGTTGAAAACTGTGAGATACATCAAGAGAGAGTAACTCACCTCAGAGAGGCATGCAGTAACCATGCATCAGATATGAATGCAGGCCACAGAAGAATTTTCAGTCCACCACTGTATGTCATCTTGAGCAGGAATACTTTTACTTTAATATCAAACCTACATGCTTGGTCCAATAGTTCTTGGTTATTGCATCAGGCAATGAGCTCAGCAGATTAATTGTGTGTGAGATCAATACCCAGGAACAGATATTAGATTTTTTTACAGGCTAATATTTGTAAGATATATTTAGCTTCAATCCTGCAAGACATTAACAATGCAATATTTGTAAATGCAGTTATTTGTCCTCTGAAAGCAGATACCTTATATGGCGCAGTGAAATATATGATTCTATCAGTCATATTGTACCATTTTGATTGATTGCTTTTATGATACATTAATTTCTTAGCCAAGGTGTACTTATTGTTTTATGTATTGAAATGATGTAATGTAACATGCCATTGATCCAATTGTCTTGTTTTTTCTCCTCCCACCACACACACACACACACACACACACACACACACACACACACACACACACACACACACACACACACACACACACATGTATATAATTTGTAATACATTGCTGCTTAAAACAAAATGACCACCAGCACAGGGAGCTGGACAAACCGCTGTAGTTCAGCCCTTCATACCTCCAAAGGTGGCTACAGTGGCACCACAATCGGCTGCAAAGACATATGGGTCATAATTTGCAGTGTTGCCTCCAAAATTCCTGCCTTACCTTCTTCACCTGTGTTAGGTAGCTCTTCCCTGGCTGCTGATGGAGTGGTACCCTCTGGGGGCAATATTAGTGGAAGTGGCAATTTTGTCACCAATCAATACCTCACAGACCTGGTGGAGGTTAATACAGAGAGAGTCCTTGGTGCCCGAATCAGTAGGGTTGAAGTGGTCCTGCATTGTATTACCAGAATTATGCCTCATCTGTCACCAACTTGGGCAGCTGACATAAGAGACAGTGATGACAGTTCTGAGGGTGAGGACTAGATTCTCACTGTTCTCATGCTAGATGTGAATGTGACTCAGTGGTCCCCTACCTGTTCCCAGTCATAGTGTCCCCAACCTGTGTGTCCATCATTATTCCTGCCTGACTTGTATTTCCTGTATTTATGCATCTGCTGCCTAACCTACCCTACTTACCTGACTCTTTCATTCCTAAGCAGCTTCCTCAAACTCTTCAAAAAAAAAAATTACACCCATACATAGCTCTCCACTTCCCATGTATGTCATTTTGACAAACTTGATTTGGTCCAATTCGCTATACAAAATTGTTATGTTGTTGTCACCAATCATTGGTGTGGTGACTCTCCAAAGTCATGAAATTGTATGTACAATACTACATGTATGTTGTGAGGAAGTGGATAGTTAGAATGCACTCCCATAACCCTCCTGCAAATGATTGTATTATTTTCCCTGTGTCCTACACTGTGATTGCCATCCTCATTTTCACCATTGTCCTATCAACCCCTTTTTCACACATTTAATCTGGTTGAAAACAAGAATCACACGCAACACACATAGTCAAAAATGGTCCATCACAAAGCCTTCACTTTTTGCCCTCACCATTTGTGCAGAGATTGGCATTGCACATGTATGCTGAGTGACGGTGGATGCCATTTAACTTCCTATGGCAAAAGATGAAGATTTTAATTTCAGTGGAGTAGTGTGGCTACTTTCATGTAAATATTCTTAAATCTACTGTGCTATGGGAATACAGAAGAAGTGCAGACTAAAGGTGCTATTCTGACTTAGTTACTGGAACAGTTCTTAAGCTGCTTGAATTAATGAACTAGAAGCTCCTATGTGGTGTGTTCAGGTAATTCCCCTTCTGTATACTGATGTTTTTGCATAGTGTCATGGTTTACATTAGATATGTAGGTCAAATTATTGTTTCATGACATTTTATATTCCTATCATATGGTTACCTTCACATATCTGTATTTCTCTCCAGTTACAACATTTCATTAACAACTCATTTGAATAATGCAGCAAGAAAGCATTTGCAAAAAC
The DNA here is from genome assembly GCF_019279795.1 of Protopterus annectens. Lineage (NCBI taxonomy): Eukaryota > Metazoa > Chordata > Ceratodontiformes > Protopteridae > Protopterus > Protopterus annectens. The sequence goes on from NC_056728.1 coordinate 1,727,486,078, forward strand.
ATTCCATCCCCAGCAGGAAGGCATAACAAGCCAATCTTATCCCACTCATGTCTTAACTCATTACAGCCAAGCGACTCCCCTTGGGTTCTTCTGTACTTACGTCCTGTTGACACTTCTAGGTGTCAGATATTGCTTGTTTATATTTGCATTAATAATTGCAAAACCATGCTCCATACAAAGTATTGAAAGATTTCATCTTAAAGCTTACATAAATGCAAACACGACTAATTTGATATTTGATGTCTGTCTATTGCAGGTAAAGAGGTAGTAATTGCTGTTTATATAATATTTATTTATATTGTCATAAATTTGATGTTGTTCTAAATATCTCGACAACCAAGTAACATAGATAGAGCTACTTAGTCTCATGTGAATGCTCTCAGCTGAACAAAATGCTGCTGATAGTATGTGTGTAACTTGAGTGACTACTGAGATATTGTAAGCTGTTTATAAAACATTACAAACTTAATAATTACTGTGCTTACTCTAACTTTTTAAATCCTGTGTAAGACTATAACCTAATGAATACTACTTCTATAGAAGTGGTGTGTACTAAATAGGATCATAGGATCATAGGAGATTACTAGGCTATAGACATGGAAGTCATTTCAAGCCTAGCAGTTTTATCCCAATTTAATACCATAGAAGTGTTAGTTAATACCCAAGAATGCATTTAGTAATGGCTGCCCCATGCCCGGGAGGACTGAGGCACTATCCCTGGTAAGAATTTGTGGTGCCCCATCCATTCATCCAGGTCCCTCTTGAAAAGTGCCATTGATGTGCTCTGTTTCACATGAATAGGTAGCCTACTCCACAGAAGTGGCAGTTGCTGGGAGGTAAATTTGTCTATCCAGCATGTCCTATTTAAGTCATAGACCATATTTAGGTCACTGGAATGGGTAGCCCTAGTTCCATTTGCTTTATGGATATGCAGCAATTTAATTATGTTTTAGTCTGAGATTGCTCTGTAAGACAGGCATAAGTCTCCCCTAAGAAGTCTATATGATACAGAGTATAGTGACAAGGATTTTAGTCTGCCTGTATAAAGCACATGCTGGAGTTCTTTGATCTTCTTTATGAGAAACCTCTGAGGTCTCTCCAATTGATGCAGGTGCTTTGTATGGTACATGTCGAATGTGGTATTATACTCAATTATGGGCCGGATTAGTGTCGAGTATAGAGGGATTATAACTTCTTTTGTTCTCGATTCAATGTGCTTAGTAATTAAGTGTGCTTCATAGAAAGCCTTCCTTACTACAGTAGACACATGGTGGTGGAAGTTAAAGTCGCAGTCAGCTTGTGATCCCAGGTTCCTTACCACTTTGTGGGTACTTAGGATATTGCTGTTGATTTTGTAGTGCAAAGGGACATTGTTTGTGCCAAAGGGAATGATGATGCATTTCTCTGCATTTAGTTTGACACCATGACTGAGACAGCAGTCGTCAGTCTGAGTAACACCCGCCTGGAGTATGCTGGCATCATTTGGGGATTCAATAACTGCACCCAGTTTGCAGTTGTCTGCAAACCTGGTCAGCCACAACCCCTTAGATTTGACCTGAACTTCTGAGAAGTATATAACAAACAGTAAAGGTTCCAACACTGACCCTAGTAGCACCCCGCTATAACAGGTCTACTGACTGATGTTGAGTCACCCACTTTGATATTGTGTATCTGGTTTGTGAGCCAGTTGGCAACCCATCTTACGATGAAGAGTTTTGCATTCAGTTTGTTACGTTATTGGTAATGTTTGAGTGTGGGATTGTGTCAAAAGCCTTTGCCAAGTCAATATATGCTGTGTGCACAGCTTTTTCCTTGTCAGTGGCCCAGGTAACATTTTTTAAATAATCCACTACATTTAACAGGCAGGATCTTCCCTTGTTGAACCCAAATTGGGTAGGATCCAAAGTTTGGAGGTCACCTTTGTCTTTATTTATGAGGTCCATAATAATATGTTCCATGGCCTTACAGATGAGGCTGGTCAGACGTATGGGTTGGTAAATTGCTAGGCTACCTTTGTGGAGGGGAATAACTGTTGCTATTCTCCATTACACAGGAACAAAACCTATGGTTAAACTATGATTAAAAAGGGTACTTAATGATGATGCCATCTGGTACCATAGAGCCTATGATTTTTGCCTTAGACAGGGCTTTGATGACCTGTTCTTCAGCTATGTAGGGTGGGGGGGCTTATGAGAGGTTTGAAGGTGGTAAGAAGTGGAATTTTCTCCAAACATATTCGCTAGCAGGTTTGCTATCTCTACAGGGTCAGTGTGTATGATAATATTAGTGACTAGTTCTTCACATGCTTGGGTCCGACCTTTTAGGCTATGTACATAGCTGTAAAAGGCCTTATGGTTATTCTTGGCTGTGCTTGCCAAGTTTGTCTCAAGGAATCCCTTAGTGGATTTGACAAGTTGTGTTATTTGCCTGTTGAGACTGAGGAGGGTGCTTTTCCATTGTCAGGGTCTCTCTATTGTTTTCTTGAACAGCAACTTTTTGCATTTATTGCAATGTTTTTTGATGCTGGATGTCCACCATGGCATCTTGTTTTTACTTGGGGCTCTGGCTTTGATTCTTTCTGGTACAGCTGAGTCAATACACTTATGCAATTAATTGTACAGGGCTTTAGTGTAACCTTCAGTATAATCAGCACTTCCAGTTGGGGGTGGGGCTTGGAATGCATTTATACCTTCACATTGGAGGTTGCTTGAGTTAACAGAGATAGACAGACATATTAAGATCAATGAAAGAAATAGACTGCAAAAGGTTAATAAAACCCAAAAAGTCAGAAGTTTGATAAAACAAATGAACATAGTAATTAGGACTGTCCATAGAGATTGATGTGATATAACAGAAGTAAACAGGATATAGTACTGTGCAGCTAAATTAATAACTGATAAAGTTCTACCACAAAAACACAAGGTAGTGAGGGAAAGGAAGAGGAGAAATCAAATATCATCATGGGCGTATCAAATAGATAAAACTATGAAGCAATTAAGACAGGAAGTGTCACTGTTAGAAGAATATAGAAGAGGGAACAGATCAACAAAAATACTAAGAAAGATAGACATGATAAAAGATAAAAACAATGCACAGTATCAGAACAGACCAGGTCTATCAAGCACTATCGCAAACAACAAACTAAAAATCTCAGAATAGGTGAAAAAAACTAGAAGATATGCAAATAAATATAAAGGAAAATTATAAAATAAGCAATTTATTGATGACCCAAAAAAAGTTTTATAGAGAATTGGGAAACAGGGTAAAAGGAATTGAAAGAGCACCAAAAAAAGAAGAAATAAATATATTTTGGAGAAGTATCTATGAAGATCGTGTGGAACATAGCAAATATGCTAAATGGGTAGAAGAAGTAAAAGAAAGAATAAGAAGTTCAAATGTACAAGATATGAAATGAGATGAAGTAACAGCCAGAGAGATTGAAACAAAGTTAAGAAAAGCCTCTAATTGGAAAATCCCAGGCCCAGATGCAGTACCTAACTTTTGGTTAAAAGTATAACATCATTGCACAAAGATTTAGCCATGAGTAAGAAGTATTTATACTCACACCCTGAACTGACACCAAGCTGGCTAACAACAGGAAAAACAATGCTCCTACTTAAGAGTGAACCTGCAAGCTACCCAAAAATTATAGACCAATAACTTGCCTTCCGAAGACATATAAATATACATGGGAATTGATGCCAACAGAGTTTATAGTTATTTAGAAGAAAACTCAATTATGGCAGTAGAACAAAAGGGCAATGAAAGAAAGTCATATGGAACAAAGGATCATTTGTTGTTAAATAGTCATAGTAGAGAACTGTAAAAAGGGTAAGAATCTAAGTATGGCATGGATTGATGACAAAAAAGCATTTGATAGTATCACACATTCATGGATAAAAGGGTGGTTAAAAATGTATAAGATACACACTGCATTGATCAGCTATATTACAATGACCATAAAACAGTGACAGACCACTTTGACATTAAGCCATGATAAAGGACAAATTATTATCCCAGGGATAAAAATTCAAAGGGGGATATTCCAGGGTGACTCTTTGTCACAGCTGCTATTCTGCCTTTCCCTTAACCTATTAGGCTGTTTACTTAACAGCTTAGGCCATGGCTATAATTTGGTTCCCAGAAAGGAACAAAGTGTAAAGACTTCTCATCTTCTTTTTGTCGATGATTTGAAACTGTATTGCTCATCAGATGAAGAACTGAAAGCACAACTGCAAGTAGTCAAAACTTTTCCAGATGATATCAGAATGTCATTTGGTCTTGATAAATGTGCAAAAACAACTTATAAAGTAGGAAAACTGCAGCACCAGGAAAACATCAGTTTGAGACATGAATATGATATAAAAGAACTTGAACAAGAGGGAGTGTATAAATATTTGGGAATTGCTGAAGGATCAACAAAAAAACCTGAACAAATGTGAATAAAACTTAGGAAGAAATACTTTAGAAGACTTTAATCCTGAAAACAGTGTTGATATCTAGGAAGAAAATCCAAGCTATAAACTAATTTGCTCTTCCTGTCCTAACTTACAGTTTTGGAGAGATTGACTGACTGGCCCCAAAAAATGTTGGATAGATTAGACAGGAAAACAACAAGGATGCTTCATGCTCACCAAACAATTTATAAAAATCACTGCAGGATTATATATTCCCCATTCTGAAGGAGGGATGGGCCTTCTTGAAATTGATTATATGTATACATCTGCAAACATGGGACTCCACACATATCTGCTAACCTCACAAGACCGAAACATAGTGAAAGTTTCAAAACTTGAGGAGAATAAATCTAACATGACTTCTCTGCTTAATCTAGCAGTAGCATATCAGGATCAAGCAGGAATATAAATCAAACCAGAAGTAGATAAAAATCAGGCAGCAACTGAATGTGCCAAAAAACAAAAGAAAGAATATAAGATAAAGGACCAGATGAAATGACAAGAAATGTGGAAAATGCATAAATATAGTTGCAAGTATAAAAAACCTTTGGAAGAACCTCATGTTTATCAGGAACCAATGCAGGAATGGTTAAGGAGAGGCAAATTCAAACCAAGAGATGAAAGGTTAATATTGGTGGTGCAAGACAGTAGGCTACATACATGTTGATTTACAAAGTCCATTGAACATGTGGGAGAAATGTAAAACTGAAGTGGAAGCAGTCGCACACCTCATTGCTGGTTGTGAAATACTAATGGCAGAAGCACTGTATACTGAAAGGCATAATAATGTGGCAAGACTGTTGCACTGGGGATTGTGCAAACATTATGGTACTGAAGTGGCTGAAAAACACTGGAAACATGTGCCCCAGACATCATAGAAAATTATGAAGTTTATAGCACATGGGATAACCCATTACTAACATTTCAAAGGATAGATGCTAGAAAACCAGATATAGTGGTCCATGAAAAGAAGACAAAAGTAGCATTGATCATTGAAATCGCCATACCAAGTGACTACAGTGTCTTGCATACAGAGAGACACAAAGTCATAAAATATCAGGATCTGCAGGCATAAATAGGAGCAATGTGGAAGAAAAATACCCAGACAGATCCAATAGTAGTCCAAGCAATCGGTCTTATAAAAAATAATCTACTATCATATTTAGATATGTTACCAATATGTGTAACCCTGTACAAATTGCAGAAGGAGTCATTACTGGCCACATTGTGGGTGCTGTGAAGAGCACTTTTGGCTGACATCAAAGACTGAAAGAATACTAATTTCATGAACTTTAATCGTATTTGACTTAGGAATGGGATCCATTCTCGTCATGATATTAGAAACCCGAAAGACTTAGAGAAATTAAAAGAGCGTGTATTTTGCCTTGGTGAAGTTTTTAGTCTGATTTCACCCTTTGTGAGTTCTAGTGTTAGTGTCAGCTTGAAGGTGACTAACCTTTGGTCAGATTTAACTATTGAGGGTCCGACTGTTCTAGTAGTGCATCTGTTTGACATGTTGGTGAAGACCAGATCTAGTATGTTTGCTCCTGTTGTAGGGGATGTGATGTCCCCATTATGGGCCAGTAATCAAGAAGCCTGAATCCTCACCGCTGACACTGGAGAGGGACGTTCACTCAGAATACAAATGGATACACTCAGTATTTCCAGATGCAGACCTCTCTACCTCAAGTACGATTTCCCTTTAGATCACACAGGGAAACATACTCAAACCGGGATCTGGGTTTCTCTCTCTGTCTCTCTCCAGGTTACAGATAAGGTGCCCCACTGGCACAGTTGTAGAGTTAAGTCCTCAGCCGAGTATCCATGACAAGTCCTCCAACACCCTCTCTGTGAAACCAGTGCTTCATGTCCCTGCTCCAAGTAGCTGACACACACAGTCTTTGAGATTTAATTTTCACACACACCTGGAAAAGACTGGCACAGATTACCCACTCTACCAACTTTGTCCAGACTATAAGGTAGATTCACTGCCATCAGGCAGTTACTATAAGGCTGTTAAAAAGGTATCAAATTACTCTGAGTTAAGTTAATATTACTACAAATGGTAATGTTGACCAAACAGCCGGGCTTTCTGAAGTGGCAACAGTTATCATTAAATAATATATACAAATACTCTCAAAGCTTAAATATTTTCTAAAGGGACCATCCACAATGAAAAGTTTAAATATATTTAATAAAAAATAATACAAAAACAAGAAAATGCTAACTATCTATTTACAGTAAATACCAGAGTTTCAATCACAGGCAATATTAAAATAACACAGATGAATAGATTCACACAGTTACAGAAAAAATAGTACTTAACTAATCTCACTATATTTTCCTAACTGATTTAGAGAATTACTATCTCTGGTCACTTACTAGAGCAAGGCAAGATGAAGTGAGTAAGGGATCCTTCTATGTCAGGTTCCAAGAAACAGACTGCTTCTGAGACTTCAATCTCAGCTAATATTAAAACATTATTTTTTTAAGAATGACATCATATACATCTGGTCATCTGACTTCTGGTTCCCATGCAACCCCCCATTGGTAGAAGCTCTCAGGATTTATCTCACAGGTGTCTATAATACACACACACACACACACACACACACACACACACACACACACACACACACACACACACACACACACACACACACACACACACAAAGCCTTACTAAGATCTTCTGCAGTTCTTGGAAGTCATAAAACAATTTCAAACCTCCACCCTTTCAGAGTAGCAATTAGTTCACCCCAATGACATTGCAGGAAACTTCCTAGTACAGACTTTTTGTCTCTGGCTGCATTCAAAACTGTGAGATAACATCTTTATGGCATAGGCCCAGCAATTTAATTTTCTTACTATTTCTTAAAGTCAGGTGGATTGAGATTAACCTCTTCTCTTCCAGTATCCTCTGTTACAATATATACATTACACAGTTACAATAATGCATGTACATGTATTTGCTTTCCAGTAGGGCACACTGTTGATACATTTTAACACAAGCAACTTTAGAAATACATTTTCAACACAAGCATCTGTGCAAATCAGTTTGATATACAAATGACATATAATTCTTTACAAAATTTCAGTTAGCTGTGATGGCATATGTTACACATCCACTTCCCTACTGCTTCTGGTATAGCTGGCAGTACCTCCTGTCATCGCAGTAGTATGAACAATTTGTTCCAGGGCATTTGAGTTAACAAAGTCAAGGAACTTTGGCACTAGTGAGTTAGGGCTAACTTGGCTTTCCCAGTTGATGGTGGGATAATTGAAATCCCCCATAACCAGAGTGTTCAGTAATATTTAGATTGTTTCCAGTTTGGTCAAGTAGGATTCATGTTTGTCATGACCAGTGTTGCCAGACATCCTTATTTGAGTGGTACTGCCCCAAGATCAGCAGCCCAATCCTGAGTCCCACACTGTCTGTTAAAATCCTGGCGAAACAGGCTCTGCTTTATGATTTTAGATTGATTCATATGCCAACACATGGGACAGTCATAAATTGCAAAGCAGAGCCACTTCTATTCAGTGTGATACAGTGTGCTGTTCCACATTGAACAGAAGAGACTCTGTTGTGTGATTTTTGATTGGGTCATACGCTGGCATACGAGCCAATTTTTGTCCCTACCTGTCCATTTACAAATCTGACAACCCTGATCATGACCCATGGAGGGGTATATATAACTGGCTTTGACTTGAATGAGGTTACTGTAACCTGAACTTCAAGTAACTCTGTGGCATTTTCCAGTCTAACTAAATGGGATGTGAATTTATCTCAAATGAAGATAGAAACATTGCCTCCTTTGGTTCTCACATGTTCATTTTGCAGTCTGAAGGTATAGAAGGCATTGTAGCCTTGCAAGGCAAGGCAGTGGTACTGTTTGAGGCCTTGAACTAGGTTTATGTGACTACACAGACATCTACATCTCCCAATGACAGAAGTGCTTCCAGGGTGTGCAATTTTTGTTTTTGGCTCATAGCATTCAGCACCATGACCCTTATTTTGTTATGAGTGACAAATTTTACTTTTGTAAGTTTGTTTTCGAAACCTTGCTTAAAAAAGACACTATGGGGGAGGCAAGAGCCTATGACAGCAGCTTAAAGCCTAGAGGTGCCAGGTACAAACCATTTCTGGCAAAGTAGCAAGGATTTGACCATGGCTGCCCACACTGACAGGAACTGGATCATCTTTGAATGACACCAAAAACTAAAGCCAATTATTGAAATAAATCATTTTTCTTTATAGTGTGGCATCATTCTAGGTGAGGGTAGTATGCTGCTCAAAGCTAGGGACATACCTGCCTGGGACATGTTCTCTGAGAGCTTAATCATGTCTTTCTTCATATAGTCCAGTGAGGCATGTCTCAGGTCATTCACTCTAACATGAACTATGACAGAGTCATAATGGCACTTGTTGCTGAGAAACATGAATGCATGCATGATCTGATGAATACTGGCACCAGACAGGCAGCTGACTGGGACTTTCTCTTTGTCCAGTCTGGCAAGTGGGACATGCGTGTGTCTCACCATTGAGTCTTCAATGACTAGAAAATTTGTGTTTTGAGTGTTATGCCTTACAGGCTTGGTAAGTGAGATGCTGGTGTTGATATGTGTCATGGGTGCTGTGGGAACTGTGTTAGTTGTAGCAGTCTTGTGTTTTGGAGGTATCTGGTGCTTTGGTAAGTTTTTTGAGAGAACCTCTGCATATGTTGATTTTTATGTTAGACATATACTATGTGTAGGAGTAGTGGTACTATGTGCATGTGTAGTGGTGGGTGGGTTGACAGACTCTTCGGTGTTACTGTTTTTAGTGCAAGAGGGCATGGATTCAAGATTTGTGGTGTAGATACATCTCTCGCACTCTGTAATAGAGCAAGTTATTAGTAGAGGGTTGTCGGTGTACATTAAGCAATTGCTACCATGCCTCAAGAGATCCAAGTTAACAAGGTTGACAGGAGAAACAAGGGTGGTCCAACTGTCCATAATGCTAGGATGAAGACTGTTTTCACTATGGGGGGCTTTTCTGGATTGATCAAGAAGGAGCTCAGTGGATGGATATGTATGCCTGGGGTTATTTTGTTGGTAGTTTAATAGGTTTCAGCAGTATTTCTTTGACCAGGGAAGCACTAAGGATGAGGACTACACTAATGTGCTACAGATGTATCTAACAGAAAAACTGTTTAATTTATCTGTCCGGCTATGGTACACAATTGTGCGGCAGTGTGCAGTGCTGCACAATACACAAACAAGCAGAAACCTACTCAAATGCAGGGCTTAAATACTAGAAGCCAAAAACTTGAAAAATTTAAAAGGTTCAAAAGGACAAATGAGAATGCTTACTCCAAGACCTAGACTAACCACACTTCACCAGATAGGTTCCAATCAGCACAATCCTCTCACTAGAGCGCAGAAAGGCGCCTTCCAGTCCAAGATTTTCTATAAAATGTGCTCAAAATAAATAGCCACAGACCCAGATGAAGCAAACCTGTATCGGGGCTGTGCTACAGCTACTAGTTACCATAGTTTTGTTGGGAACCACTAGAGGATGTTTAACACAGCAGAAAAATAGCAGTGAGACAGTACAGAGTGTTTAAAACAACAAAAAATTAGCAAGGACAGTCTAAAAAATGTTTTAAATAGCTAACAAATCAGTTATTTTAATACTACTTGGTTGGAAAACTAGAACAAGTGGAACAGATTGCTTTGCAACACATAAAATACCTGTAAATACCTAACAAACACTGACAATAGCAAAAAGAGCTTAATAAACAGTAAAAACAGCAGCCAATTGCAGTCCAACAGTGTAGTTTAGTACACAGTATATAAATACAGTATTAAAGTAGGTGGCAGGTAATAAAAAAGGGCAGTAAATAGTATATATATATATATATATATATATATATATATATATATATATATATATATATATATATACACACACACACACACACACACATATATATATATATATATATATATATATATATATATATATATATATATATATATATATATATATATATATATATATATATATACACACACACACACACACACACACACACACATATATATATATATATATATATATATATATATATATATATATATATATATATATATATATATATACACACACACACATATATATATATATATATATATATATATATATATATATATACATATATATATATATATATATATATATATATATATATATACACACACACACACACACATATATATATATATATATATATATATATATATATAAGCAAAAACAAACAAAAAAATAATAACAAGCAACTTATGTTTTCTGGGAAGCTTAGATGCCTCTAGTCATCTGGTATCGCAGCTCTGAACTGGGGCTGGTCGCCCACATCAGTTCAGCTCAAAACAAACAAGCAAAAACCTGCTAAAATGCAGGGCTTAAATACCAGAAACTAAAAACATGAAAAGATCTTTAAAAAGGTTCAAAAGGGCCAGTGAGGATGCTTACTCCAAGCCCTAGACAAACCACCCTTCATCAGGCATTATCTGATCAGCACAATCCTCTCAGTAGAGTGCAGAAAGGGCCCTTCCAATCCAAGACGTTCTGGAAAATGTGTGCAGAACAAACAGCCACTACAGGCCCAGCAAGCATGTATCTGGGCTATGCTACAGCTACTAGCTGCCCTAGTTTCAGTGGAAACCACTAGAGAATGTTTAACACAGCAGGAAAATAGCAGTGCAACACTAAAAAATGTTTAAAACATCAGAAAGTCAGCAATGAGACTCTAAAGAATGTTTTAAACAGCAAACAAAACAATTATTTTAACACTGCTTGGCAGGAAAACCAGAACAAGCTGAACAGATTGCGTTGCAACAGTGAAAAGTACCAGCAAATACTTACCAAATGCTGAAAATAGCAAAAAGAGCTTTGTAAACAGTGAAAGCTGAAATAAAATATGATTTAGCAGGTGCAGTAAAGAAGAGTTTGAAATTTAAACTTTTTTTAGTAATGCCTATGGTCACAAAGATATGAAAATGTGTTTGAAATGTAAGGACATCATTTTATTTTATCAAAAGCCTTACTGTATGCCCATTGGAAGTTACAGCGCAAACTTCCAGAGCTCCACTGTATGTAATAAGTTGATGGTTATACTCTCCTATCCTTTTTTGCTCCCTGTAGAAAGCACTTTATTCTACAGAGCATGACAGATTAGTAAATTTCCACTGTCCCTTCAAGTATGTGATTTAAAGTGTCCAAAGTAGGAGGTCCTTTGTAGTGTGATTGGATTATGTTCAGATCTGCATACAGATTTTTGCGTACTTTCAAGGATTTAATCTAGGCATTAGCTACCTGTTAGTAACTATTTTTAGTACACTGTTTTATATGTACATGCTACCTGCATATTTTTATGAGTCACCAATATCCTGCTTCTGTCATAAGTTACTTGATCCCTGCCTCTCCCTCCCCATCTATATATCTTCTCCCTTCTGTGTTGTTTGTCTTCTTCCTCTGCATTTGTGCAATGTCTGCTGCTCAGCACCAATTGCAACTGAGGCTAAATGGAAGTGCACAGCTTAAGGCAAAAATCACGTGAGTTATTATTCTGGTGCCATTCATGCTACTGTGCTTTGCTATGTATAATCATGTTAATCTACTTTTGACAAGTTAAAGAGTTGAATGTACAGCTTACAGTTGTCATGCGGGTAATGAGCAATATATACATTCTTCTTTTCTACAACTTTGTGAGGTAGGAGTTCTTATGTGGTCTGGTTAGATAAAGCTCAAGTCTGTACATTTATCTTGGGATAATGTCACAGTGTGAATTCAAATGTATGCCAAAGTGTTTTGAATGTTTTGTATGACTCCTGTAGGTTTAAATGTTGGCTACACCTTTCCTTAACACATCATTATCCTGCTGCTGTTTTAATGTGCCTGCTCCCTGTTGTTAAGACGGTCTTGTACAGAGCTTGCTTGGATAATCATGGTAAAGCAAGCAGTAATACGACACAAACATGCAGAATTGAACTATAAACTAATCTGTTAGTATGTGTATTCCTGCACCAATGGTCCACCTCTCCCCGTGCCTTCTGTGTCACCTAATAAACCTGCTTGATTCAAAACTGTTTCCATAAGCCATGTTTCCACCAGTAATAACATGCTTGATCCCTTGTGTGTTTTATAATATGCCTGTGGCATACATATAAGGATGGAAAAACTGAAGCTATCATGATAAATGTGTAAATCATGACATCTGAAACATGATCAAAGCACATATCTGTTCTGTATTCCATAAGCTTCAGACATGTTCAAATATGCTATGTCTACTTCCACTGAGGAGAATACATTTAACTTAGGACACAGATCCCTCTATGCTTTATTCAACTTTAAACAGAAACATCTACTGTGCAGCACACTGATGAAGTCATCCTGTCAACAGTGCACTCTCTGCCCTTAAGATACACACTTCTCCTTTGGTGCTTGTAACTAATATTGTGTTTTCTAGATATTATAACTAGATAGGTAGGGGTTCAAATCTCACAGTGGAAATCTTGTGTGTGTTTGACTTGTGTGTGTTTGACTTCAATGTCAGGTATATATAGCTTCCTAAACAGACATGATGCATCAACACCCAGTCAGGGGAAGGTTTTAACATGGGAGTGGATAGATACCCCATTCCCTTATCCCACTTTTACAACAAATATCTTCCCTGTATCACTCTGATGAAGTTATCATTTCAAAGGTGCACACTTGCCCTTGCAACTCAAACTTCTCCTATGGCACTTGCAGTGAATTCTGTGTTCTATAGATTGCGTAAATAGATAAATAGGAGGTTTTATGCCATTGTTGGTTAATTAATATGACTGGGTATACTGTCTTGTACAACTGTGTCAGAGACAACAGCACTCGTGTAAACTTCCATTGAGGAGATGTATTTTGACAGGTAAAGGATTAGCTCATAGATCTGTATTACCTCCAGGCAATATCCAGTTTTAGAAACACAATGCTTACATCATGCTCTCAAAAATGAATTACATCACCGTGCTCATATGAGTTATCATGTGTCACTGGCTGTTGATACTGTGCTGTCTAGACTGTGGAAGTACAGAGGCAGGAGGTTTGAATCCAGCAATGACTGACTACTGTGCTAGCATGCTTGTCTATCGTACTGTGTATCCAAGGTTTCTAATGTGTTCAGTATGTGTAGTGTTACCGTGCACTTTAAGCACCTACAAACATTTTTAGAAGAACATCAACATATGATAGAATGGAGATGTCATCCATTCAAATTTGCACTATCCCAATTGTAAAACAACATCTCTGGTGCATGCGATTCAGGCAGTGTTTTGTACCTTGTGATGTTAGGTAGTCTGTTCAAATCCAGCCATTACTCCTTGTGTCAGTATGTCTGCTGTGTACATGCATGGCTGGGATTCCTATTATAATCATGTCTGCTCATTTGTCACACAGAAATGCTTGGTTGGATAATGATAATGCCATGGGATGACATTTGCCTTTCCCATGAGAACTATTACGTTTTTCTGGTGGGTTGAGGACATGAGTCAATACTTTGCATGCTGTTGCCTTAGTAAGGCACATATTTGAATCTGTCATTATCCACACACTGTGTATGATTGCCATTCTCATGCCACTGTGATGGCTGCATTACACATCATGTGTTTGGGTATACATAGCAGCAGGCAATGTTATGTGAGAAAGACACATATAGCAACAGGATTTGAAAGAAATTACAGGCACACATATCCCTTACAGCGATGAAAGGATGTCACAGTTTCAAAGACCAATATATCTCACAATTGTAGCACCACTGCCACTATGGCATTTTCATTCTTTGTATCATGTAGTGTCTGTCATCACATAATCATGTGTTCAAAACCACATTGTAAACATTGTGTGCCCTAATGCTTTTATGCATGCATGGCATCCACAAGTATTATAATGTGTACAATTACAGTGGAACAAACCTCTTCCAGGTCTTTTATCTCATACAAATTGCAACACAGTCATATGTTGTAATGATTTCACACAGGTGGAGGTAACAACTTTGTTACAATTTCCACTGTGGTGGCTGTTATTCATGCACATGTCAATGGTTTGTGGAATCACGTGGATTGTTGTTCAATTGTAGCAAAGGACAACAATCTATGAATGTACTTACATTACATTACACAAACAACACTGCATGAAGTAATTATTCTCAATTTTTACTCAGAAGAAAGAAATATAAAGTAATTTTGTAATATCCTGCCAGTGAAACATTTGTTCTGTAAATGTCATGTTGTGAATGCCCCAGTATCACATGCATTCAGTAATGACATGTGTAGCATATCTACACAGTCACAGTGTGTTTCAATTCTGAAACAATATGGTTGTACAAAACAACATGAACAGCTTCCTTGGCTGAGAAACTGATACGTACTGCTCACAGTTATGTGGACACTAACATAGTTATCTCTTTGTCATCATTCTTACAAAATTATATTGCACACATATCTCAAATTTCCTTTATTATTTCACACATTAATTTATTTTATTTGTGGCAAGATCCATTGCTATGTTGTGTATCAGATACAGTCATTACACAGCTCTGTAGTGTGTAGTATGATAGACAGAGATTTGAATCTGGCAACATCTGTCTGTTACACAACTACATCAGACAGAAGTGGCTCAGGCAAAGGAAGTATTTATTCCATACCCATTACAATAGGAAAGTGTTGTAAGCCCTACAAGTGTGTTCATCATGACTCACACAATATGCCTATTTCTGTGGCATCACGGGTTGATACTCACCTTTTTATCTGTCCTGGCATGTGTTTGAGTCTGGCAAGATAGAAATGTTGAGTATCTCATAGATTGTTCACAGGCATTACTTCATTTCCAAATAAGAATGCACTGTGTTGTATGTCCTCCTCCAAATATTTATGTATTACTGTAATTGTTTTCATCATACTTTATTATAAGACATGAGTACTTGTGTAACATGTCTTCCTGTATGGCATGGTGCCAGACCATCATATGCTGTACTGGGCCTATGTTCAGACAGCTTTCTTGTGTGTTTCTGTGATGTTTGCATGCTGTTCAGGCAATGTTCGTTGTAATGCCTTATGATACAAATGGAGACCTTGAACTTCTGAAATGTTATCATATCTGTGTTTCATTTGTCACTTGTGCCAGACATGTGTTGAGGTAATATACCCCATTATCTATGGCTGTCCAGTGACAACAGATGGTAAAACATGTCCCTTTCTGCTCACCATGATACAGCTGCTGTATGGCTTGTACCTTTGTTATACAGGATGAAGTGGAGTACACAGCACTACAGTCAATTATCAACCATACATTCCAAGTATATATACATATCATATTTAATAACTCCAGTGTATGTGAATAGCCGCATTGTATCCACTCTCCTTGTTGTTATCTCAGCTCGCCATGTTATTAACATTAATATCACATTTACTCACCTCTCTTACAATGTTGCATTGTGTCCCTGTCACATCTGTTGTTACTGTGTCTGTTTTTAGATTTGTACATGGGTGAACAATAGGAAACAGAATTATTTATGATTAGCATCAATATGGACATCTTTATGGTATATATGTTTCTTTGTAAAATCATTGTATTTGAATGCATTAACAGAGTACATTTTTTCTATTTACCATACTATCATAGTTATCTCTGTACTGCTAACTCTGTATTCTGTGTACATTCTCCAAAGTTCATGTCCACTGCATCTAAAGTCTTCTAATTTACTTTCCCTTATTTCATATAAACTGTACGCATGTGCTCGTGCTCACATAATATATTTGCCTATAGGCAAGTTTTGTTTACATTGTGTGCTCATGATTCCTAGCACTGCTTCATGGCTGCCAACAATGTTGCTGGCCAGGAAATGGTACTTAGAAATGTGTAAACTTGATGAGCAGCATGCATATTCAATGAGTGCTGCTCCTCATCACATTAACAGGTTTGTTAATCAATCCCAGGGTATAACAATCAATATCTCCTTCTCTCCAATAAGTAACACAGGTTTTGGGTTGGTCACAGAACAGTGACAGCTCTATGGACCATAAATGATAAAATCCTGAGTAACATGGACAAAGAAAATCATACCAGGATAGACTTCAAACATTTGACCAAAGCATTTAATGTATTAGACCAGTCAGTGCAACTAAGAAACTAATAGAAACTTGCATTAATGAAGTCTCCCTCACCTAGTTTATACATCTCTTTTCCAAAAGATTCTTTATAGTTAAATCAGGAATCTCCCTCTGTACTGCAGCACCACTCCTTAGAGATGTCTCTCAATGATCTGTCCTCACACATCTTCTTATCTATATATTCATAAAAACTGATTTTTGACTTGATACACATTCTGATCATACTATATGCAGATAAAATGGTCATCTTCAGATTCAACTAATTCCCCTGTAGAATGCAGACTCAGTGCCAGAGTGACCTATATTCACAAAGTGAATAGATTTTATAGGACAATCTCATTAAACTCCACTGAAACAAAATCATTGCTATTCATCATACAACAAAGGCCCAACAAAGCTCCTAAGACACTTTATTTGGGTGGAGCCTGGATGGCTAACTGAAAGCAGCAGTATTTTAGAGCTCAATATGACTAGTTAAATAAGACAGGGAAAATATTATTTTTTTTTCTTCAATGTATAAAGTCTTATAGATAAAGGACTAATTTACATAATTAGAAACTTTGGTGAAGTTTTACAAATAATTTCCTGTCAAAAAGCTTGGAGATATATTCACTTGTTATAGTGAGCAACTCAAGGAATTCTCACCAGGATGCTGCCTTAAAGAAGGAACTACAACAGATGACATCTATCCTGCAGGAGTTGTCTTTGAAGATGGATGATTTTAAAGAGAACCTAGAAAATCTTAAAACAAACAGTCAAAAACAGGCTGACACCCTCAAGGAAATGCTACAACACCAGACAAGGATAACAAGAATAGAGGTTTCACTAAATGACTTAGAAAGCATACTTAAGGAAGAGGAAACACAGAAAGAGCTGCTTCTTAAACAAAACACTTGGTTGGTTAATAAAGTAGATGACCTGGAAAATAGGGAAAGGATAAATAACATCAGGATTTTCGGATTACCTGAAAACACAGAAGGTGAGGATAGTTCCTTTTTATCAAGCTGGATCCCTGACTTTTTAAATTTAAAAGAAGGACTTTCATTTGGCATTGAAAGGGCACACAGAGCTCTTGGGGAACCTGCCACTAACTCAAACTCTCCTCCTAGGTTAGTAATTATCAACTTTCTTTAATACTTGAACAAGGAACTGATTTTAAGATCTGCTTGGAGGAAGGCACCTGTAAAATATAAACAGAACCTGATAAGATTTAATAACAACTATTCATCTAGAATAATGAAACAAAGGAAAAAAGTGTGGCCAATGATAAAGTTTCTGAAACAAAATAACATCAAGGCACAATTTGCATATCCAGCTAAGATAAGAATGCTGTGTGCCAATGAGATGAGGACTTTTTTTAACTTAGAGGAAGCCTCTTCATTTATTAAAACTAATAATGTGATTACTTTACCAGAAGATATGATTTGGATGTCACCTTCTCTTAAGAGAACAAAAGAAACAAATGTCTGGACAGACGTCAAAAAGAAGAAGCAAAAGACTGATACTGTTACAGCCAAATCTGACAAACCATCTGCTATGATATGAGTTGTTTTAACATTACTTTAAAGGACCAGTTTTACTGCTTGGAATTTTAAAACAAAGGTGACTAACTACTGGAATCTTTATCTATATTTTTTTGAAAATAGATGACACGAGAGATTTCACATTACCTCAGGTATGTTGTTGTTGTTGCGTCTTTCGGCTTTTCCCGTTTAGGGGTCGCCACAGCGGAACTCCAGTCCACTAATGATTGGCAGTAGATTTTTACATGCCGAGTTGCCAGCCCTGACGCACAACCTTCAACGAAGGTACGCCCATAAAACAGGGTATTTTCTTTCAAAGAAGGGGGGGGTTATATAGCACATAAAATATTTATACTGTAAATCAACATACATAGTATATGTGTATTTTCTCTTATTTTTTTTCTTTTCTTTCTCTCTTCTCTCTTTTCTCATTTATTTTAACTGCATCTTTTGTTTCCCTTTCTAAATTCTCTCCTATTTACTATGCTAATATAGTCTGTATATATTTAATAACTCACTATCTAGTCACAGATAAATAATAGACTAACATAATCTAGCTTTAAGGTAGACTAATTGGAATAGTGAACTTAATTAATTGTTATTACAATATTTATTAGATTAATGATAGTCACTGTTATGCTTATTGGAATTAGGGACATGTTCGTGATTCACTCTGAAATGTTCCATTCATGTACATATGTCCTTTGAATTATTTCCTTTTAGTATTAACAAATATATACAAAAATAAAAGGAGGGAAAATGTACTGTTGGTTAAGTAAAGTGTGTTTGTCTTGCCATAGCAACAGTAAACAATTTCTGCAGTTTCTAAGGACACTGTGAACCTGCAAAGTGCATTTAGCCTCACAGATAACAAATAATAAGAAAAAGTAATGTTGTGTAGTTATTAAAATGAAAAACAACCTAAGCTAGGTAAACTAAATACATAATAGGACTAGCATGCCTGAAGGCAGGAAGAGAGGAAGAAGGTTAGGAGTGTAGTACTGAGGGTAGGAACCTTGAATGTTGGCAGTATGACTGGTATAGGGAGAGAGCTAGCTGATATGATGGAAAGAAGGAAGGTTGATATATTGTGCGTGCAAGAGACCAGATGGAAGGGAAGTAAAGCCAAGTGTATAGGAAGCGGGTTCAAATTGTTCTATCATGGTGTGGATGGCAGAAAAAATGGGGTAGGGGTTATCCTAACAGAACAGTATGCCAAGAGTGTTTTGGAGGTGAGGAGAGTGTCTGACAGAGTGATGTTTATGAAACTTGAAATTGATGGTGTAATGATGAATGTTGTTAGTGTATATGCTCCTCAAGTTGGGTGTGCGATGGATGAGAAAGAAAAATTTTGGAGTGAGTTGGATGAAGTGGTGGTGAGTGTACCCAAGGGTGAGAGACTAGTGATTGGAGCGGACTTCAATGGGCATGTTGGTGAAGTGAACAGAGGGGATGAGGAATTGATGGGTAGGTATGGTGTTAAGGAGAGGAATGCAGAAGGTCAGATGATTGTGGATTTTGCGAAAAGGATGGACATGGCTGTGGTGAATATGTATTTTAAGAAGAGGGAGGAGCATAGGGTGACATACAAGAGTGGAAGAAGATGCACACAGGTGGATTATATCCTATGTAGGAGGGCCAGTCTGAAGGAGATTGGAGACTGTAAAGTGGTGACTGGGGAAAGTGTAGTTAAGCAGAATAGAATAGTGGTCTGCAGGATGATGTTGGTGATCAAGAAGCAGAGGAGGAGTGTGAAAGCAGTGCCAAGGATTAAATGGTGGAAGTTAAAACAGGGTGATTGTGAGGTGGAGTTCAGGGAAGAGTTAAGACAGGCACTGGGAGGCAATGAAGAGTTACCGAATAGCTGGGTAACTACAGCAGAGCTAGTAAGGGAGACTGCTAGGAAGGTGCTTGGTGTGACATCTGGACAGAGGAAGGAGGACAAGGAGACATGGTGGTGGAATGAGGAAGCACAGAAGAGTATACAGAGGAAGAGGCTGGCGAAGAAGAAGTGGGATTGTCAAAGAGATGAAGAAAGTAGACATGAGTATAAGGAGATGAGGCGCATGGCAAAGAGAGAGGTGGCGAAGGCTAAGGATAAGGCATATAGAGAGTTGTATGAGAGACTGGACACTAAAGAAGGAGAAAAGGACCTGTACTGATTGGCTAGACAGAGGGACAGAGCTGGGAAAGATGTGCATCAGGTAAGGGTGATAAAGGACAGTGAGGGAAACATACTCACAAGGGAGGAGAGTGTGTTGAGTAGATGGAAAGAGTACTTTGAAGCACTGATGAATGAAGAGAATGAGAGAGAGAGAAGGTTGGATGATTTGGGGATAGTGAATCAGGAAGTGAAGCAGATTAGCAAGGAGGAAGTAAGGACAGCTATGAAGAGGATGAAGAATGGAAAAGCTGTTGGCCCAGATGACATACCAGTGGAAGCATGGAGGTGCTTAGGAGAAATGGCAGTGGAATTTTTAACCAGATTGTTTAATGAAATTTTGGAAAGTCAGAGGATGCCTAAGGAGTGGAGAAAAAGTGTTTTGGTACCTATCAGGCCTGTCAGCCAGGGATGACATGCTCGACAAGCCACGGTGCTTCGCTAGGGATGGCTTGCACCAATCACCCCTGGGCTTTTGGATATTGGCAAAGGCTCTTGCTACCCCCATAGTGCCTTTTTTAGGCACGGCTCAAAAGACAAACCCACCTCCATAGGTATCACAAGGGATAAGAAACTAAGAGTAGTGCTACTCAGCGCCAGAAGTCTAAACCTCAAGATGCATGCACTCGAAACTCTCCTTAGCATGGAGAACATCGATATATCTGTGCAGTAACAGAAACCTGGTTCAAGGCTCCTGAGAGTATCCCAGTACTACCAGGTTATACCTCATACCATGCTTTTTGTCCCCAAAACTTGGACCGAACCACAAAAGGAGGGGGAGTATCAATATTCGTCAAAGATACCTACACCTCCAGGTTGGTGGCACAGCACGAAGCATCAGAGACTATCCATGTACAACTAACAGTGGGTAAAACTGGCTTCCAGTTTATAGCCTGCTACAGACCACCCTCCCAAACCCAGGAACCCCACTCAGCCTTCCTGAGAACACTGGAAAATATGAAGGTCTCTCCAAACACCATTATATTGGGCGACTTCAACTACCCAAACATAGACTGGGAGCATTACTCTATCTCCAACACCCTAGCCCAAAGTTTCCTAGAATTTATAAACTCAAATGCTATGGAACAAATTGTTACCACTCCCACAAGAGGGGAAAACATACTGGACCTGATCATCACCAACATGGGGACTCTATGCTCCAGACCAGAAGTGTATCCCTCACTGGTAAGATCAGACCATAAACTAATCTCACTGGATATTCACATCCCGACCCCACCCCCTGCCCAGAAAACCACAGTGAAAAACTTCTCTAAAGTAAATTTCACACTCCTCAAAACTGAGGTGGAATCCTTCAAAGCCCCCGGGCCTGTGTAAAATACGGCCCAGACCACAGAATCCTTTATAAATGCATTCTATGAACACCTTCAGGAATGCATGGATCATGCAATCCCAAATAAAACCAAGATCCAATCCTCCAAAGGCAGGCGTCCTGTCTGGTGGACTCCAGCCATAAACAAACTATACAATAGAAGGAGGAAGCTACTACATGATAGAGCAAAATCCCAAAGAGGGAAGGCATCTCTGATCAGTATTAGCAAAAAACTACAGGCACTCATAAAATCGTCTAAGGCCAGCTTCGAGAGAAAAATTGCACAGGACACTAAGTATAATCACAAGGCTTTCTTTAGTTATGTTAGGAACCTGGGTGGGAATTCCCAGATATGCTCAGAATTAGTCCAAAATGACAAAAAATACATCGAACCCACGGACATTGCCAACATCCTAGCTGACAGGTTCAGCGCAAACGTCTCACCCCCCTCCCCACCAAAATGGCAAATATCTATCCCAGCAGAGTGCTGCCCCCCTGACATCTCAGATGCTCAGGTAAGAGCCGCCTCTCCAAAGCAAAAAACACAGCATCAATGGGATCAGATGGTGTCCCGGGCTGCGTCCTACATGGACTCCAAGAAGAGCTAAACCCAAACATAAAATTACTGTTCAATCTCAGCCTTACTACAGGTTATGTACCCAAAGAGTAGTGTACAGCAACAGTGGTCCCTCTCCACAAAGGTGGTGCCTCAATGGATCCTGGAAACTATCGCCCCATAAGCCTTACTAGCTTGGTCTGCAAAGCTATGGAAAGGATCATCATGGACCTCATAAATAAAGATATCGGGGACCTACAGACACTGGATCCTACCCAGTTTGGCTTTGTTAAGGGCAGATCCTGCCTCTTAAACCTGGTCAATTTCTTTGAAACAGTCACCAAGGCCATTGACGAGGGGAAGGTGGTCCACACAGCCTACCTGGACCTCGCAAAAGCCTTTGATATAATACCACACTCGGGCATTATTGATAAGTTCACCAGTTTAAATATAAACCCCTATGTCACTAGATGGGTTGCAAACTGGCTCAAGGACAGAACCCACATGGTTAGAATTGCTGGAGCCATGTCAGACTCCAAACCAGTTACAAGTGGCATCCCACAAGGCTTAGTCCTGGGACCTCTCTTGTTCGGCATATATTTCTCGGAGGTACAGGCCAACACAGAAGGACTGTGGCTGACCAAGTTCGCAGATGACTGCAAACTAGGTGCCATAATTGACTCTCCAGCTGACACAAGCATCCTCCAAAAGGGCCTCATAGAAACAGACAACTGGTGCCAGAGCCATGGCCTTAAGCTAAATGCCAAAAAGTGTATAGTCATCCCCTTTGGCAAAAACAAAGTGCCCACAAATTACCACATAGGTGGTAATCCATTAAGTACGGAATAAGTAATTAGGGACCTGGGGACCCAAGTTGATAGCAATCTCTCATTTGACAACCACGTGGCCAAAGTGGTTAGAAAAACATTTTATATAGCCCACCTAATCATGAAGGGATTCACATCTAGATCAGGGGAGGTCATCGTGCCTCTTTACTCATCCCTCATCAGGCCCATAATTGAGTACAATGCCCCTTTTGGGATGTACCTTACCAGACACCTGCAGCAACTGGAAAGACCCCAAAAGTACCTCATGAAGAGGATCAAAGGGCTCAAACAGATGCCATATGCTGCCCGGTTAAAGAAACTCCAGCTCTACTCAGTGGCATACCGCCTGCTCAGAGGTGATTTGTGCCTGACGTATAAAGCCATGTACAACCCAGAATAAATGGACATGCTGCACCTCAGAAAATCCAAATCCCATTGAGCTACGCGCTTGAGAGACTTGAACCTCAGCACTGAAATAAATAGGACATGCTGGAGGGACAGATTCATAACCCAGAGGCTCCCTTCACTCTGGAATAAAATCCCAGTCCAGGTTAGGCAGAGTCCCTCATTGACTCTCTTCAAGAGGAATCTTGATGAGTGGATGGGGGATCATAGGTTTACCCCGGGTATCACTTCTGTGTCACTGTTAGACAGAGGCACAGTATACTAACCTCGAAAAAGGGCATAGCAAAATTAATTTAAAATGGGTGGTGAAAGCCAAACACACTCTGGCTAGGCTTATAAATGCCCTAAGGCAGATAGCCTAGTATGAACCTATGAACCTATGAACCTATGAAATATCTTTAAGAATAAGGGTGATGTGCAGAGCTGCAGTAACTACAGAGGGATAAAATTGATCAGTCACAGCTTGATGTTATGGGAAAGAGTAGTGGAAGCTAGGTTAAGAAGGGAGGTGATGATTAGTGATCAGCAGTATGGTTTCGTTCCAGGAAAGAGCACTACAGATACAATATTTGCTCTGAGAGTGTTGGAGAAATACAGAGAAGGTCAGAATGAGTTGCATTGTGTCTTTGTGGACTTAGGGAAAGCATATGACAGGGTGCCTAGAGAGGAGTTGTGGTATTGTATGAGGAAGTCTGGAGTGGAAGAGAAGTATGTAAGAGTGGTACAGGATATGTACAAGGGTAGTGTGACATTGGTGAGGACTGTGGTGGGAGTGACAGATACATTTAAGGTGGAGGTGGGATTACATCAAGGATCAGCTCTGAGCCCTTTCTTATTTGCAGTGGTGATGGACAGGTTGACAGATTAGATTAGACAGGAGGCCCCGTGGACTATGATGTTTGCAGATGACATTGTGATATGTAGTGAGAGTAGGGACCAGGTTGAGGAGACCCTGGAGAGGTAGAGATATGCTTTAGAGTGGAGAGGAATGAAGGTCTGCAGGGCTAAAACAGAATATATGTGTGTAAATGAGTTGGAGGGTAGAGGAATGGTGAGGATGCAGGGGGTAGAGTTGGTAAAGGTGGATGAGTTTAAGTACTTGGGATCAACAGTTCAGAGTAATGGTGAGTGTGGAAGAGAGGTGAAGAAGAGAGTACAGGCAGGGTAGAATGGGTGGAGAAGAGTGTCAGGAGTGATTTGTGACAGACGGGTACCAATAAGAGTGAAAGGGAAGGTCTTCAAGAGGGTAGTGAGACCAGCTATGTTATATGGGTTGGAGATGGTAGCATTGTCAAAAAGGCAGGAGTCAGAGCTGGATGTGGCAGAGTTAAAGATGTTAAGATTTGCACTGGGTGTGACTAGGATGGACAGGATTAGGAATCAGTATATTAGAGGGTCAGCTCAGGTTGGACAGTTTGGAGACAAAGCAAGAGAGGCGAGATTGCTTTGGTTTGGACATGTGCTGAGGAGGGATGCTGGATATATTGGGAAAAGGATGCTAAGGATGGAGCTGCCAGGTAAGAGGAAAAGAGGAAGGCCTAAGATGAGGTTTATGGATGTGGTGAGAGAGGACATGCAGGTGGTTAGTGTGAAAGAGCATGATGCAGAGGACAGGAAGAAATGGAAACAGGTGATCCACTGTGGCGACCCCTAATGGGAACAGCCGAAAGAAGATGGTGATGATATCCTCATAGGATTACATATTCCTGGAAACACAACTGAAATGTTCCCAAACTACATGTGCACTTAAATGTAGCTGCTTGATTAAAAAGTATTACTCAGGTTAACATGCTGATTCCACAAGCTGTCTGCACTGTAAAACTTACATTAAATTGACAGTCTCTAGAGCACATGAAAAGATACATATTGCTTTTTGCAACATGTTATCTTTGCAGTTACCTAACACTCTGTACAAACTCACTTGGCAACTGATAGCTCTTCTTCTTCTTCTTCTTTCGGCTTTTCCCGGTTAGGGGTTACCACAGCGGATCACCTGTCCGCTCATGATTGGCAGTGGAGTTTTACGGTGTCGAGTTGCCAGCCCGGCGCCCTGGCAACTGATAGCTATTCATTTAAAATATCAGTTTAAATATTAAATATGCCCTTGAAATGCTATTGACATTTTGACAAAATATAATCTGAACTGTAAAATGAATGACTTGAAAGAAGTGAAGTAATGCATAGATTTCAGACAGTTCTTAACACTACAGTAAATGTAAAAATGTATATTCACAAGGAAGTACTGAAATGTTTTAGTCTTTCAAGTTAAAATAGCTTACTGTCAGCATTTTGCGCAGGGGCTGCTCGTGCTATTGGACTGCAGCCCTCCCACCTAGAAACAAAAGAAATAATAACTGTGAAACATAAAATGAAAAAAAAAAATGTTTTTACAAGTACCGTAGTTTTCCACATATGCAGACTGCCCCACAATCTGTGCAGTAGATGACCCCACCGAACAGAGGAGCTTCAGACTGCTTGCTCCACAGGCAGGACCAATCAGGGAGAGGTAAGTTAGTTCTTGCAGGGAAGCGTTGAAGTCAAGCATGGGTTTTGCTGCTTCAGTCAGGGGAGCTGGACCTTGTGTGTGGAGGTTTGCTGCTTCAATCAGGAGAAAGGTAAGTTTTAAGGTGTGTGTGTGTGTGTGTGTGTGTGTGTGTGTGTGTGTGTGTGTGTGTGTGTGTGTGTGTGTGTGTGTGAAGTGCCCTTGTTAACACACAGTGGTGAATAGAGATATTCAGGCTTGAACCCTGTACCTTGGATGCAGGTGGCAAGGACGTGAATTCCCTACCTACCACCATTTGCAAAAATTTGCAGATTTTTGCCTCATATTTGTTCTGTTCCTCATAAAATCTATGGTTTCTGTATCTTCATTTTTCCTTGCAAAGGTTTGTAGTGCAGTGGTGCACTGATAGCATTGTTGTCAAACAGCTACAGGTTCTCTGGTCTGATTCTTGGCTGGGGTGCCTTCTGTGTGGAGTCTGCATATCCTTCCATCCCTTACAAAGATGTGTTTCTCCCTGCTCTGCAGAAAATTGGCTTTGTTTTGTTCCAAGTCAGACTAGTTTCCTGGTTAACAAATGTTTAAAAATAACAGGCATTTGAATTTCAGACTTCATATTCTTCAGAAAGTACATGGTAAAACAAAACCTTTTATTCTAGCAATTGTTTAAGTTTATAACATGGATATTTGAAATTTGCACATATTTTTGGGACTGTATTCCCCCATTATTGGCCTCATCCAGGTATTTTGTGTTAAGGTTGAGAGCTATGCTGAGAACTGAATTCACTGAATGTTGGGGGCTGTATTCCCCCCATTACTGGCTTTGTCCACATGTTTTTTTGCTAAGAGGTTGAGAGCTAGGGCGAGAACTGAATTCACTAAATGGTAGCCATGTAAGTTTGTCTTCCTCTCTTTCAGCTGATTTGGCATAGTGGTATGTTTCTCTGACTGTTTTGCACAGGGTCCCCTGGGTTCAAGACGTGGCAGTGAAATGTATGGTGGTAACACAGCATTTTATTCTAGCAACTTTCCAACATTATACAAGTAATGTTTAAAATGTGTCCCTGGTTTTTGGCCTTTTGTCCCTCCCCCAATAAATTTTGGCTTTTTCCAGATTTCTTGTCCTGCAAAGTTCAGAGATACAGCTGAGTGTCGAGTAGATTTTACAAGGAGCTGAGAGCTGCAGGGGAACAAAAGTTTAGTGCTGCTTATGCTAAGTCTGCTTGCATTGTTAATAGCACAACAGGTAGTGTACTTGCTTTTGATGCAGAAGGCTGTGGGTTATACTCCCACAGTAGGGAGATGCATTGCTGATACGGTACTGTGTTGTAAAGGGGGTGGATGCTGCAGTCCTTTTTGGCAAAGATACCTAGTAACTATGAACCTGTTATCAGTTTGCCATCCATTCCCTATTGCGGTATTACTAGCTTATCATTTTATTAATGCATGCAACATAGGCAATTTATTCTTCAAGGGCAACAGGCACTTTATTTGTAGATGAAACAATGACATATAAAGTTGTTTGCTAGCAGCAACCTCTTTACTAGCTACAGATTTTTTTAATGTGGATTTTACTACTTCAGAGATTGTGCATATTTACTGATACTGGAGGACTATAGAAGGTTGAGTAGACTTTTTATGATGGAAATGTTCTGAATTGGGCAGTTTTGTCATTGGTGCATGCATTTTGTTTCATTGTTTACTGGAAAAATGTTCAAAACAATAAATTTAAAATGCCCTCTAACAACTGTACTTCATTGTACAAGGAATATAATGTAATACAGCCAGGAAGGTGTATCAAAAAGCCTGTGTATGTTTTGTTCAAGGGGCCTATGATTTTGAAAATAGCCTAAAGTTAATCTTTATCTGCCACTAGCAAAATTTATTTTCTTTGAATGTGGATTTCAGTGCTGTTTCAATGCATGTGAGTTTCAAGGGCAGAGAAGTTTTAATGCTAAGTCTATTTTCATTGTGAGACTGCATTGCTTTGTTTAACAGATATCTATTAGGGTTTGTGCTTTAAAATGCAAAATAAAACTTTCAAATGAAATCTAAATCATTGCAGAAGTAAAGCAGTATGCACATTACAGTGTTTATGGCAAATGGGGTAAAATAACCAAGGAATGGGACATTGGAATGGCTGCAGGGGGGAGGCTCCATTCAGCCATGATTTTGTGAGGGGGGGAGGGTAGCAAACTCAGACAGCCCCATTGCACTATACCTCTCAGTTGTCCATATTTTTGTAGAATGAATAGATATTTGCTTCTTATTTTTGGTTTGTTCCTCATAAAATTTGTGGTTTTCTAGCAAATCATTTAAAAATGAAGTCACTAAATGACAGCCATTGCGTTTCAGACGTCATAACCTTCAGAAAAATGCATGCTAATGCAAGACCTGTTATTCTATCAACTGTCTTAAGTTTATACAAGAGTAAGTTTTAGTAGTGTTTGTATGTTCCCCCAATATATTTGGCCTTGTCCAGATTTCCTGCATTAAGAGGTTGACAGGTATGTGCAAATCGCTTTGTAGAATTAGGAATATCCAAATCTCTCAATTGTCCCCAATTTTGGCTCAAAATATTACTCTCCCCTAATAATCCCTCCTCAAAATGGCAATTTTGGAAGAAAACGTGGAGGGTTTACAATTATATATAACTGTAATGATCAGAGTTATAGATTACTTTTCGTTCAGAAATGCATGTAGATGCTCTTATTTTTGTTAATGCTCAGTTTAACAGTGTTGTATTAAAAGTCCCCCCCTTTTTTTGACAGGTTTCAGCTGTATTGTGTGGCAACTTTATATTTTTTTTTCATTTTTTTTGTCTGTTTTTGGTTTCTGGCAAATTAGTGGCAAATCATTAAAGATTGAAGTTAGAAAATAATGGCACACATTTGAGTTTCAGATTTAGTACCCTTCAGAAAATTCATACTAATGCAAGACCTACTACTGTTCTATTATCTAAGTTAATAAGAGCAGTATTTAAAAATTGTCCTTATTTTTGGGCCTGTGTCCCACTTCTAGTTCTATGTATGGCTTTGTCCAGATTTCTTGCTCTGAAGTTGAGAGGTATGAGTGGCAGAGCCATCGCCGTCAGCCAGAGACATTTCAAATTGTGACATACTTGTTGCACCACACTCCCCACTGTAGTGGCTCTGGATGTGTCCAAGGAAGGCAAGGAGCAGTTATGCAGTGCAAGTATGCAGAATATTCCCCCATCTAAGGTAGACCACAAGTACGACCATGGCTTTTCATCTGTCCTTGATTTTGCAGAATGTTCTGGTTTTCTGTCATATTTTTATACTGTTGATTTATGCTTCTTATTATTGAGGAAATGCATGCTGTCACAGTGCACTGTTGCTCTGCTTAAGTAGCAATGATTTAATGACCATCAGGTAAGTTTATTGGAGATTGTAAGACGCAAGTAAGCTTTAATAAGCATACTGTTAAAGAATTACCAGCATTGAAAGCCTTTTTGTTGTTGCCATGCAAAGAATATTTACATAACTAGATAATGTATAAGCCTTGTGTATTGAAATGCATATGACAGTATTTGTAATAAAAGGACAGGATTACAGTATTTTCAGAAGCTCATTACATTTGTTGAAGACTTGCAGTCATTTTTGCAGACTTTACCTGTAAACTAAACAGAATGCCAATCTATCATGTGTGGTCCATAACTTGTGCAGGAATCCTTTAAGCAATTTATCTTGAGCTTGTTTCTTGTTTGCTGTTCATTTTTTACTTTGATCATGTCTTCCCCATGAAACAAGTAGATAGTTGTGTCAGGCAGCAGGTCGTTTTTGGATAAGAAACATTTTTACAAGTGGGGGTATCACAGATATTGCTACTTTCAGCATGTTACTTGGTAATTTTATAAAGCTGAATATAAATTATAATTAAAACTGCAGTGCAAGGAGTAATGGTTTGAATTGAGTGCTGCTTGTTTTTTTTATACTTGATTTTGACTGGCATTCCAATAATATATTTAAAAAGTAATTTATTTGTTCATGCCTCACAACCTGTTTCCATCTGGATATTAAAAGTAATTTATTTGTTCATGCCTCACAACCTGTTTCCATCTGGATATTAAGTAAGTTGTCATATCGCCAATGTATTGAAATATTTTTTTCTTCTACACTTCATTTTGTCTTGATTGGACTCTCGTAATGATGGTGTGACACCCAGGGCAGCGTATTTAATTAAAGTTCCAGTTGTTGTGGTTTTGAGCATAGCTCCAGCCCTTTCTCATTGGCCCCACCCCTTCCCATTGGCCCCACCCATTCAGCTGTCTCCTGCAGCCCTCCTTTCATTTGAAGTCATCAGCCACCACTGATTTTGCGATATCAGAAAGTTTGAAGAGCTAGGAAATTACTATTATTGGTCTTTATAATGATTTTTAGACAGATGTTAGACTCTGCTTTGTTTAATGAATTGTGACACATGTTTATGAGGAAAAGTGGACTCAAATACTCACATTGGACTACACATTCCCAGAAACTCAACTGAAATGCCCCCAAATTACTTGTGAACTTAAATAAAACTACCTGATTAATAAGCATAATTTACTTTAACAACCTGAATCCATAAGCTATCTGCTCTATATATGCTACATTATATATGTCACCTGCATACGACAGTCTCTAGAGCACACGAAAAAATACATATTATTTTTGCAACATGCTATATTTGCACTAACCATACATTCTGAACTAGCTCATATGGCAACTGACAAGTTATTTATTTGAAACATCAGTCTAAATATTAATTGTGCCCTTGAAATATTGTTGCCGTTTTGACAAAACAAAACCTGAATTGAAAAAGGAATGATTTGAAGAAGTGAAGTATTGTACAGATTTCAAAGACAGCTATTGACACTACAATATAATAGAAATGTATACATGCAAGGAAACATTTAAATGCTTTACACTTTTAGTTAAAATAGCTTATTGTTAACTTGTTGCTTTATCAGAAAATTTAAAGAGCTAGGAAATTATTTCTAATTTGTCTTTATAATGTTTACTAAAGTGATGTTAGTCACTGACTTGTTTAATGGATTGCGAGTCATGTACAAGACGGACTACTGAATATTATTTCTGTTTATCTATGTTTGCTGAATTTCTTTTATTAGTACTGATTTAAAACAAGGGAAAGAAAGGGAAGGGAAATATCTGTTTTTGGTCAAGGGAGGAGAGGCTTAAGAGTATTTTAACTGCCCTGGGAGCTCTCTAAGATGCTCTAAATACTATTTGATTAATACTTAACTAAGGGAAATCTTGATTACCATATGGGTACCTTCACATTCATTCTAAACCTGAAGTAATTACCCATTCTGGAAGCAAGAGGTGCCCTACGCAGGGTGGGAATTGTCAGGGTGATCATAGTTCATTCTTAGACTCTGCTTTCTAAGTCTATAAATATGTAAAAGCACTGCACACTAGAATGTAGGGCACCTCTAATCAGAGTCAGGATACCACTGATAAGCCATGTCTTTTCATAAGTGTAAATTGAAGTTAGTGAGCTGAAGAATGGGAAAGTAAAGGAAGACAGTACACCTACAGTAAATTCATATTTCATTGGTAATCACTCATTGTCTCCTACAGAGTCCTTTTAGTCAAATTATTTTAGTAATAATCTATTTGTTGTTGGCTTATTTAGTGAATGCTCCTCTGTTGTATTTAATTTATCTGAAATGACATATCTGACATGTTTGGGATCTCTTAAGGGTAACTAAATATTGGATATTTTCTAAGTCAAAATAATAATTGTTTACACTACTAACATTCCATCCTGATATACAAAATACTATAGAATAATAATAGAATAATATAGAATTTCATATCTCTTTAAGAAAATTATCCATATACTAATGTAACATATGGAGCTCAGTTGATATTGTCGGTTAAAGGTATGAGAGATAATCCAATAGATCTATCTTTATCTATTGGATTAGGAATGACTTTCATTCCATGTTTAATAGGAAATTCATATTTACTTGTATTTGATACTTTAGAATTAATGTTTTATAGAAGTACCTTTTTAAAGCCTGACCAGAAATGTACCCTACTTGTATTTAAAGAAGAAAGAACATTAAATTACACTCCCAAGTTTACACACATAAAAATAACATTCAATGTTATCAGAGAATATGGTATAACTACTATAATCAAAATAAAAAAAGAAGAAAGATGTTTCTTCCAACAATAACTTGAAATGGATTTAACATTCTTATCATTAAATACTAATGGCTTAAATAATGCAAATACAAGATCAAACTTACTAAAATATTTAAATCTAAATAAGGCACAAGTAGTATTTCTCCAGGAAATGCATTTTAAGACTAATGATAGCTTTATTTGGAACCCTAAGGACTACACAGTCTTAGCTCAATCCTCCTATAGAACAAAGACAAAAGGAGTATCAATTCTCTGGAAGAAAAACATAATCACTCCAAAAGTTATTTACAAATATGAAGACAAAGAAGGTCTACTAGCATTTGTTATAATTAAATTTAATAACACAATATGGACCTTAGCTAATCTATATTGGTTCCCAGGAACTGGAGCAGGAATGGTTTAAAATACCTAGATTTTATTTCCAACAATTATAAAGGAAATCTTATACTGGGAGGAGACATTAATTGTACCTTAGAAGCTTCTGAAACCACCAAGAAGTCTTTCTGCATAGCATCTATTTCAAACTCCTTAAAATGATGGATTTATTCATTTCATTTAATAGACACTTTTAAAGTAAAAGATGATAAATCTTTATTAGTAAGACCATAGATTTGGAACACAAGCCAGAATAGACAAAGCATTCATAGTTCAAGCTTTACAAACAAAAATCCTCAGCTGCTCAATAGTTCCAAGCCCTTTCTCAGATTATGACTCTCTAATAATGAAGCTCCAAATAGAGTATAATCATTTAATCTTCTCAACTAGAATTCCATCATATATCACAAAAATTAAAGAATTCAGACCTTGGATTTTGTCAGAACTACAATTATTTCTTGAAATTAATAATACAACAGAAATCAGTAGTGCCATGGTTTGGGATTCATTAAAAGGATATTTATTTGGTAAGACCTTAGCTGGCACAAAAACAAAGTTAGAAAGTGGGAATCTGAATCATTAGACTTGCAAACCAGACTCTTAACAGCAAAATCTAAAAAAAAAAAATCAGAATTGTCCAGAAGTCAAAAAAGAAATAGAGGAATTAAATAAAAAATATAATGAAATTCTAACACACAAAACTTGTCTAGCCTTGAAAAAATAAAAATAAACTCATTAGCCACCTCCCCCAGATATCTACATAACTTATCTACTAGAATTAAAATACAATCTAAAGCAAACAACATTAGTAGTATATATCATGAAAAGAAAGGGAAAAAAGTATCAGATATAGGAGACATCCTTGAAGCATTTTGGTTCCATTATATGGAACACTTCAAAAAAAAAAGATTTAGATACCAACCAAATAAACACAGATACAAACCTTACCAATATAAAAAAAAAATCTAGAAAACTTAAAACTAGACCTACAAAAACTTATATCCTACAAAGAAATTGTTGACAAGATAAAAGAAAGTTAATCTAACAAAGCTCCAGGGATAGATGGTATAATTATGGAAATTTACAAACTCTTCCCTTCAACAGTAATCTCCCTTTTTCATAAAACTTTGCTGAAGTCCAGTCAGAAGCAAAAATACCACCCTCATGGAAATATTCTCTCATAACACCAATTTCAAAAGATAATAAACCATCAACCCTTTGCACCTCATACAGACCTATATCATTACTGAATTTGTTTGTGTCTTTCAGCTTTTCCCGGTTAGGGGTCGCCACACCGGAACACCGGTCCACTAATGGTTGGCAGTAGAGTTTTACGTACTGGCTTGCCGGGCCTAACGCACAACCTTCAACAAAGGAACACCCATTCATGCATGTCGCTACACAGAAGTTGCTCTAGCTGAAAATCGAATGGGCAGCGTCTAACTTTAAGGCGACAATGCTACCACAGCACCACCACTGCGGTTATAATGATTACAAAATATTCATGTCAATCCTAGCTAACAGGATGAAAATCCCACTTTCAAAGACAGTTAATGATGATCAAACTGGATTTTTATATAACAGGCACACACATGATAATATTAAAAGAATACTGGTTTACTATCAAAATTGCGAACGGCACTACGTCGACTGTCATATACTCGAACATGGAAGTTCAAAATCGGTAATGTCGAAGACAAAATAATCAATCTAGGAATGGTTTTAACATGGGTCAAGGTAGGGGAGATGTTTGTAGTTTGGAATACTACTGAACACCTACCTCGACCCATGTTAAAACCATTCCTAGATTGATTATTTTGTCTTCGACATTACCGATTTCGGACATCCATGTTCGAGTATATGACAGTCGACGTAGTGCCGTTCGCAATTTTGATAGTAAACCAAGAATACTTAATCTTATAGATTATGTGAATAAAGAAGATAGAGAAACAATTGTAATCGGATTAGACATAGAAAATATCTTCAATTTCCTCAACTGGGAATATCTATTTAAAACTTTAGCATTATTTGAATTTCATCTTCCCTTCATCTTATTATTAAAAACATGTATATTAATAACTTAGCCTACATTAAATTAGGTCCTTTCACCTCAGAATCTATCCATATAACGAAAGGTACTAAACAAGGATGCCTCCTTCTCCTATTTTATTTGCTTTGGCTATAGAAATACTTGCAGAAATAATACACAATAATCAAAGAATAAAAGGAATACCAGTGCATATCTAAAATAATGCTTTTTGCTGATGATATTTTATTAACCCTATCAAACTCCAGAGAGTCATTAGGAGAGCTAAAAGAAGTTGTTGTTGTTGTTGTGTCTTTCAGCTTATCCCAGTTAGGGGTCGCCACAGTGGAACTCCGGTCCGCTAATGTTTGGTAGTGGATTTTTACGTGCCGAGTTACCAGCCCTGACGCACAACCTTCAATGAAGGCATGCCCATTCATGCATGCCTCCAGTAATGGAGAAATTTTATATGATTTCAGGTCTACACTTTTATAGATAAAAATCAAAATTTCTATTTAAAAAAAAAAAACTACAAGTTACAGATAAATCCATCATAGTAAAACAAGAACTTACACTAAATTATTTAGGAATAGTGTTATGCAAAAATATAAATGAAACAATATTAATAAATTATAAAAACATTATTGAAACAATAAAAATATATATAGAAAAGTAGAACAACATGATATTAACTTTTGAAGACAGATTACACTTAATAAAAATGTTCTTATTGCCAAAACTACTATATGTAGCATTAGCAATACAGTTAATTCCTGAAAGATGCATTCTTAAAGAAATAAACTCATGTTTAATAAAATTTTTATGGTATCCCAAAAAGAATAGAGTAGATCTAACTCATCACATTAGACCCAGGAAACAAGGAGGATTGAACTTCACAGAAATAGAAACATATATAAAAGCATATGTGCTTAAAACTACAATAGACTGGATAAACCCAAATTATTTTGCCAACTGGAAAGAATTAGCAATGGCTATATTAACAAATGAATTTAATCTGTTAAAACAATTTTTAATGGTAGACAAATCAAACAAACCCTGGTACATAATATGCATAAGTATACAATATAATATAACAAAACCTTCTAAAACAACACTGATTAATCATTAGATCAATTCTTTTAGGAAACTTATCAATGCAAACATAGATCTAAAACTTTGGTTTGACCTTTTAACCCCAATTACCATCACTAAGAACTTTCCTCACAAAATATATAGGGAACAATAACCTCCTGGGAACAAAATGGATTCTTATGCTGGTTTCAATGTGTAAATAAATTAAATGTTTTAGATATACATATGGTAAAAACTGCTTACAATATTCCAACACAGGACTGGTTAACCTTACACAGCATTCTAATGTGCACTCAGGATTTATGCAGATTAATTAATAATTCCTCATTTAAAGATATTCCAAATCTAATAAGTTTTCTGTATGAATTTATATATAATAGTTGTGAAAAGAAAAAAAAATCCATTTCAAATCTATATAAAGAGTTAATAACATATAAAACAATCCTTAAACCATCATACTGGCAGTTCTTAACAAAAGGTCTGCCATTGCACTTAACAGAAGAAATTAAAACTAACATCTTACTATCAGTTAATTACACCTCTAACACACAGTACTGGAAAATATTTAACAGGAAATACTTACATAGAGCATTTTTAACACCAGATAGAATTAAAAAGATCAGTACTACTACAAATGTTTTTTGCTGGAGGTGTGAAAGTCAAATAAAGCAGACTGGATTCATATTTTTTATGAATGTAATAAAATTAAATCAAATTGGAATGGAATCAAACATTTTTTACAAGCTTCATTTAATGAATCCTTTGCCTTAACTAAAACATTGATTATACTAAATGTAAATGAAGGTCCCTACCTGAATAAAACAAATATGTATTTGTTATGGACAATACTTGCTACATCTAGGAAATGCTTAACCAGAATGTGGAATTCAAATACACCCCCAACCTTGGAAGAATTCTACACTTTACTGAAGACAACTGCATCGATGGAAATAAAAATCAAAGAACTACGAATCTATCCCAGGCCATTGGTAAATAATCCTTGGAAGAAAGTTATATCTTTGTTAGACGCTCTGCAATAATCAATATTGTATCTCTGATAACTGATCTGCTAATTCTATATTTGATAACATACAGTGTATATAATTGAAAGTCAGTCTATTGTAAATATTGTATATAGTTGTTTAAAATGATATTTAAAAATATTATGTAAATGTTATTTTAATTGAAAATAAACCATTTTTTGAGGAAAAAAGACACTTTATTTCACAGATATAAACAATTTCTTTTATGAAACAATCACTTCATTCAAATACTTGGGAGCATTATTTAACTTGATTCGGAATTTCTAGATACACACTGAAAAGCAAGAAAGTTAACTCAGCACTTCTCTGGACCAGAAAACTCTCCACTTTCATGACAGCCCCAGTAAAGGCAGCCATAAGCAAAGGAATTCTACTTGCCCAGCTAGAGTATGAACTGACCATTATTGTCACAGCATCAAAGAAATACATTCACCCAATGTATCATCTCCGATAAAATATGCTGATTCATCACAGACTCATCAAACCAAGATCAACACTGCACAGTTCTCTCTAAAGCCAGATTACTTATTATCAAAGATCTGACCTCCTGCCAGCCTTCTTCCTCTACAAAACCCTTACATCTGAGTCATTATCTCCTTTAGCTCACAAACTATTTCCTAAAGCCTCATCATACAACCTAAGACATTTTTCACAATCCACCCCCAGTTTGACCACACCTGCAACTAAACCATCCTACATCACTGGTGCTTTCTCCACACTAGTCCCTCAGCTCTTAGAATCACTACCAACTTACCTAAGACAACCCCTCTCATACACAGAGTTTAGAACTATACTTAGAAAGCACCTATTGTCATGGCAGGGGCACCAGTCCCAATTTTCAAAATTCACTCTTTGCCACCATTTATTCAGATCATCAATTTTGCTGAAACCTATACTCACTCCTTAATTTGTTGTTCACCCTCATCTCATTTTTTTTTTATTTTCTCATTTCCTTACTCGTCAGTTTGCTTAATTAAGCTAATTTCATTAAGCTGATGGGAAACAGAATAAAAGTAACAACCTATGCATCATTTGTTCTTGTATAAACCACACCTGTAACTTGCCTTTCAAGTTCTCACCAGTAAAGTTTCTATAAATCATAAAGTTTGCGTTGACATATATCTCTGCATTACATATAACTTTAACTCTTCTTAACATTGTGGTATGCTCACTTGGACAGTGCCTGTAAATGGTCCACTGCGATCAGTGCAGTTCTTTGGAGAACAAATGTAAAATAAATACAATAAAATGAATACAAATAAACCCAGCATCATCTTTTTCTCATTGCCTTGAATTGTAATTATGAATGGTTTGGAGCTATCTTCATTTTAATACATTTATAGATGATACATGTAGTGCATGCAATCACACAGTATGTCTGAAATTATAATTTCTTTAAAGAAGAAATGAAATGTTTCTGTAATTAGACTAAGTGCTTGCAGTTCTAGCTCTTTTATCTACCTTGAGTAAGAGGAACATTATTTGATGCAACGAATATTAATCAAAGCATGGGGTTAAGCAAAATAAAAACACCATCAGCCATTAAGTATAAAAGTTATCAGGCAGAATATTTTTGATATTGATGTTTGTTCTGACCTGTTCTCATGTAATTTTGAATATTTTTTTCACTGCATACTTAGCTTGTAGTTATGTACAGCACAGCTGAGTCCACTAACTAAACAGACACGTAAACAGCAATAAAAGGTATTCTCTTCCTAAAATGTCTATCCTCTAAGCAGTTGTTCAAAATG
The DNA here is from genome assembly GCF_019279795.1 of Protopterus annectens. Lineage (NCBI taxonomy): Eukaryota > Metazoa > Chordata > Ceratodontiformes > Protopteridae > Protopterus > Protopterus annectens. The sequence goes on from NC_056728.1 coordinate 1,727,524,481, forward strand.
ACAGCCATGCTGCTATCTGTTTAATCATTTTTTCTTTCCTGAATTCTAATACAAGCAGCTTCCCATACCTTCAAATACTCAATAGTCTAGATTACAGGCCAAACCTGCTGTTTTAGCAAAAATGATACACAAGCTATCAAATGTAAGTGTGTGAGTTACAGTTTCATTGAAGAATGCACAATGATGTTAAAAATAATAATAATGACAGTAACAATGATGATAATAATAATAATAATAATAATAATAATAATAATAATAATAATAATAATAATAATAATACTTACATGTTATACTGGAATAACCAACCCATATCCCCTCTATGGATAGTTGTATCCCTCATGCCTCCTACTACAAAATGTAATCAACTCCAAGATCACCACTAAGAGAAATAAATATTTCACTTCACTTTCATTAATCCACTGATCTGTATCCAGTTAGGAAAAAATGACATTTTACTGCTATATAAATTAATGCAGCTGACTGCAGTTGCATTAGTAGAAGTGCTTTCTATCCTGTGGCTTCATACCACTATGTTAACCATGGCTAGGATTCAGAGAAAAAGGGCAGCAGTAATGTAAATTGCAGGTAGGTCAGTAAATTGCAAACTGCAGGTAGGTCAGTTTCTCTCACACATGCTTACACTGTGGAAAATCCCATCCAGATTTCAATTGTTGGCAGAAGTTGAGTCAAATCAGGCCGACAGTAAGTGTGCACAATCTGGACAACCTCAGCCCTGTAAAACAGTTTGGCCCCTTTCAGGGTAAAGTTTCCTTTTGAGGAAACAGGACATTTATTTCATAATGGGGACTGCATCAACAGGGCAATACATTCACCTATTAAAGTAGATGCAATTACCAATGAGCTTGAATTTATCCCAATCACATGGCAGTGAGGTTATGGGTATGTGGGTTTTCACATAGCTTTCTGCTGAAATCCATAGCCTCCTTTAATAAAAAGATGGTTAAAAATCTGAACCTACCCTGGGAAAAGACAACATTATATTGATTATGCTGATTGAAGAGTTACAATCAGGCAGGATGATTGGCTGTTTCAACACTCCACCTTGGGAGCAATTCATGACAACTTCTATTAGACTTGTTCAAAAGCAGAATGAAAGTGAATTTTACCTTATCCATCATCCTTCCTTGCCAGTAAGATTACCAATCAATGATTTAATTTCGGAAGAGAATACCAGAGTTAAATACTCCACTCTGGAGAATGCAACTCACATTATTAGGAGGTTCAAGGAGAAGTGGCTGGCTAAATTGGATATAAAATCAGCTTTTCAGTTGCTAACCATTCATGAACAGGTTGACCAAGGCTTGTTTTTTTCCTCCAAGGTCAACTGTACTTTAACAGGACTATGCTAATGGGTTGCTCCATGGCATGTGCCATGTTTGAAATATTTAGTCCCATGCTATACTAGTGTTGGCTGAGAGAGGCCAGAAATAAGCAGGCTATACATTACCTCAATGACTTCCTCAATATAGGGAAGGGTAAGGAAAGAACCAGAGCAGGCACAACTAGTTTCACTGTATTGTATGATTGCCTTAAGTTTCACTGACTAAGGATAAAATAAACAGCCTGCGTCATCGCATTACTTTCTTAGGGATTGAAATTAAAGTTTTAGTCAAACCTTCAAGCTGTCTAATGATAAAATAGAATGCCTAAAACTAGGCATTGGTGAATTATTGATTGGCACAGAGTCAGGTGGTTCAAATCATATTACTTCTAGCTTTGTTGAATTTTGCATGTAGAGCAATCTTAACTGGCAGAACATTCACAAAGTCTTTGGCTCTTGTTTTGAAAGAAGGATGGAATAAACACCATTAGGTACATATGCCAAAGTAGATGATAGATGAGCTATGATTTTAGAAAACATTTGTGGGTCAGATCAATGTAGCTACCTTTTGACAAACCGATTGGGTTTCCTCAGTTTTCCCACAATTTTAAATAGATGCAGTGGCCAGCAAAGTATGGATGGCTACCTTGGGAATCAATGGTTTGAGCTCAATGGCCATCTAATTGGCCTGACACAGAAAAGAAGGGCATCACATTTTTAGAAATTTTTCCTGTCTTGTTTGCTGTCTACATGTGGCAAGAGCATTTCATGTATAAAGAAACTGATTTCCATTTGATAACCAAACTGTTATTCACGTACTGCTAAAGAGAGCTTCCTATTCAAACAGGGCTCAGTCAGTATTAAGGTTGCTAATGCTTCTTTGTTTGAAAATCAGCTTGTCATTCTTTCTTAAACTTATACCTTCTGTTCATGATGCCTTAGTTGATAGCTTATCATGTTTGCAGATATCTGGATTCAAAACTCTTTCTCCAGAAGTTCAGCTCCATCTTACACCAGTACCTCCACAAATCTGGCTCCTTGGAGAAGAGTGATGGCTGATGTTATTGGGAAAATCATGGGCTGCAAACACCAAAAAATCTTACTCAGTGACCATAAAATGCAAATCCTGTTATTTATTTTAACTGATTAGAGAAAGGTGATGGGCACTGGATAGCTTCATTCGTTATACTGTTTATAAGTGAATCTTTCAAGATTCAGCTAGCTCTCTACATGTACCAACTGTGGCTTTATTGTGGTTGGCATGATGTTTCCACTTACCCAACTTAGCACACCAGCGAATGATTAATAGGTTATGGAAGGGGTGGAGACACTTGAATGGACAATGCAGAGATTCAAGGAAACTCATGCGGGCTCAGTTGCTGCCATGACTAATAAAAGAGGTAATGACAGCAGTCAGGGATTACCAGCCCTTTTTTGCTATGAGCTACATTATTCTCTTGGCTCTACAATGGAGCATTCAGAATCAGTGAACTACTCCAATCCTTCTGTTGGGCTGACATAGTGAAAACAAATGTGGAGGTATCAGTTTGAATAAGAAAATTCAGAATTGACCAAATGGGATTGGGTTATCAGGTTTCTTTACAGAAATCATTTCCCCTGGCTTCCTGCCTTGTCTGTTGAGCCTTGGCATTGCAAATGATCAGATATTTCAACATCCTAATGGTCAATCCATGCTGGCTATTGATGCCAACACCTTGTTAAGAAAACATTGGTCTCACAAGGCATTTCTGTTCAGAGCTGTATCTCATACTCCTTCAGAATTGGGAGAGCAACTGATTTTGCCAAAGAAGGGCATTCAATAGAAGTGCTAATATGAACTGGAAGATGGAAATTAAATGTTTTTCTTACTTATATTAGAATATTACTTCTTGCATTTTCTTTTCAGGTTCACAACTTTTGCAAGTTATAGGCCACTCAGTCACCTAAAGAGTGGCACCAGGAGAAGTTAGCAAACCAAATTGCTTGAATTTGGACCTCAGTTCTGAACAGGAACAGTAGCATGGTCAGGTTAGTTTTCACGGTATCATGAGCTACCATGTATTCAAGGTTCCCTTTCTTAGAACAAGAGACTGTATGTGATAATAATTCATTGGGGGAGAAATGACTTGTGCTTCATTTCAAAGAGTATTTTGTTGGGTAAAATCCTTGTTGACTTAAACATTCTATGTCGATCAGAAGCAGTAATACTTTGGTACTCCATCATATCTAGGTTTGTGCAGAATGGTACCTTCAAACCTGCAGCCATCAAAATATCCCACCAACTTTTGAAGCATAGAATAGCCAGAGCTGCTAAACAGTTTGATTTCCAAATAATTAATCAACCTGATTTAGAGAAACCAGATTCAGATTTTTACCAAACAGGTGGTGTTTATTTAATTGACCTGGGATGGGACTTGTTTAATTTGCAACTTGTGCTTCAGGTTTAAAATGTTTAGCGCAGATATTAGAATTTCAAGTTAGGCAATTTTTTTTCTTTTGTATTCTGAAAGGGTGAGGGGACAGCATGCAGCTATGCTGGTGAGCTTAGGCATTAAGTGGCTTCATTTCCCCTTTCATCCCCTTTACTTTTCTGAGTCGCAAATAGTGGTTATTGGCCCAAAGGGGGTGGCTATTTCTGTGGAGCTAAAGATTTGCTTTTTTATGGAGTCAAGGTGGCATGGTGTATGATGCCCACAATGGATGAGCTGGCTGCAACAGGTGGGGGGATGCTAACCAGCAGGTAAGAAAGTTAATTTGAAGTGATACATATAGTTTACAGTTTTTGGTATTTTGAATACAGTTCATTGTCAACAGTTGATTGCAGAATTGATGTATATAGTAATTCTTCAATGAATGGTAACAACCCAAATTATTGTGTCTGGTCTTTATTCTGGGAAGTGAGGTCTATCAATTGATAAATCTGGTCAGGTTGCTACCTGAAATTCAAAATACAAGCCACTTTGGTATGTGGTTTGCTCCTCATTGGATTTAAGAGTTGCTAAAGGCATAAACATTATTAATTCCAAGACATTTTCGAAGAGTGGTGATGCCTTTTTTATATGCTCATACAGCTTGGGAAATGAATGAACAAACTGAACATCAATGACTAATAGGCAAAATTGAATGAAAACTTATTATGGCATGAGGATGTAGCCACATGCATGCATACATACATACAAATGTTTCAAGCACGGGCATTAAAGCTCTTCTAGCTTGCCAATATGCCAAAACACTTGTTCCCATAATAAATGTCCAGGCTGTTCTTAAAAATATCTAAACTAGTACTTACTTTAATGTAACTGGTAGTCTGTTGCAAGCATCAGCTACTCTGTCAGAGAACCAATTAGTGCACTTCTCATTCCTATAGAATCTTCTACATAGGTTATCTGAAGATTCTCTAGTACTTTTTGATAACCCCAAACATTCCCAGTGGTAGTTGTCCCTAAATGCCCTATATACCTGAATAAAATCTCCTCTTAAATATCTGTAAGAGACACTGTACAAGTTCAGATATTTTAGTATTTCATAATAACTTAGATTTTCACATCCATGGATGCCCTTAGTATAGTCCAGCGGTACTCTTTCCAGTTTATTCATGCTTGTTTTCCTGTGAGGTTTCCATATTGTTATTCCATACTCAAGTTTGGGTCTAATGTGACTAACAAACAATGACTTCATTATGTTTGATTTCCTAGACTTTATAAATCTTTTTTTACAACCTATAGTTCTATAACATTAGCCAATTGGTTGATATGATTAGAAAAACTCATAGCTGAATCTACCCATATACCCAGGTCCTTAAATGAGTCTACAGTTTTAATCACTGAGAGCTGTATTAAATATTCACCTTTCAGTTTATGTCTCCCAAATCTCATATGCTTAGTTTTTGATGTATTTATCAACATATTATTCTCCTGTGCCAAAATGGTCAATTTAGTCAAATTATTTTGCAGACATGCCTTATCTGTAACACTTGTAATCAGTTTACCCAATTTCAGGTCATCAGCATATAGATTGTAAAACACCTCAGATGAAAAAGTAAGGTCTGCAAGATACAATCTAAACAAGTAAGGGCCTAGTACAGAGCCCTGTGAGACACCTTGACTGTAACCAAGGATTTCACCTGTCCAGTTGGTGTGTGATACTTGCCATGTTCTGTTTGTAAGCCATGCAGCTATCCATCTTATCAACAGTACATCAATACCTAGTTATACTAATTTATTGATCAGTGTTTTGTGCATGTCCCTGTCAAATGCTGAAGTTAAATCTATATAAATCACATCACAGCACAATTTTTCATTCATAGCTGTTATTATATTGTTATAGAACATCATGTTACAGGTGGCAATATATCTATTTTCAACATATGCATGCTGATATATGGTTTCAAGTCCCAACCTATTCAGTTCTGACAATAACTTATCCAGTATTACCTTCTCCATTATTTTTCCACAACATGAAAGTAGACTTAAGGGTCTATATGATTTGGGCTTGTCCTACTCCCCTTTCCCTTAAAGACAGGTTTAATAAGTACATGTCTCCAATTTTGAGGACTGTCCCCATATTTATATGACCTAGTGAATAATAGACGTAATGGCAGTGTAAGTTCTTGCTTAAGTGTTCTCAAATCATAGTTACTTATTCTGTCTCCTCCCTGCACTTTGTTTGGATCCAGTTTGCACAGTTCTTTTTCAATATAATCTAATTTGTTTCCAGTATCTGGGGTTGTCTGGATGTCACTAGGACAACAGACCACCCCTTTTGTGGAGCCAAACTGTTTTGCATAAGATTTGTAAATATATCTATAATCTGCTGTGTCTGAGAATAAATTTTAGAATCTCCACACAGTTTATTAATTTGTGTATCTTTACTCCTTCCACATCTTATGTATTTATAAAAAGGTTTCATCTTTTGCTCAATATCTTTATATAAATTTTCTTCAAATTTTTCTTGATCTTGTCTAACACTATGCTTAATCTGTTTGTCCAGTTCATTTATTTCAGTTTTCAAAGTTGTAGTTTGACCTCTCTTCCATTTCTTATATTTTTTGTCTCTCACCTTAATCAGGTATCTTGTTCTTATGGAAATATAACCCCTTGATGTTACGTGCCTAGATCCCGATGTTAAACATTTTTTTGACTTTTTGCACTCAAACAATTTCTCTTTCAAAACTTTCCACATTCCATCTACAGTTTTTCCACTGAACACCTCACTCCAGTTAGTTTTATATAGCAACTTTTTTGCTTCCCTATAATCTGTAATTAACCTTCTGTGCATTGGCTTAGATTTCAGTTTGGCAGAATTATCTAGCAACAAATTAACCTTTATGACCCCATGATCACTGCACATCAATGGTGGTAAAACTTGACTTGAAGTTACAGTAATTTCTTTAGGAACACAAACAATATCTAGTATATTCCATCCCCTGGTAGGTGTTTTTACAATCTGAAGCATTTGTTGTTCCTGAATATACTCTGTGAATAATTTCTTTACTAATATTGTTGAATCAATATTATTCCAGTCTGCTTCTTGTAAATTTAAGAAACTGGCTAATATTATTCTTCCCTCCTGTGTTTCATGTAAGAAATGTATGAATTCCTCTAGGTCATCTGCACTTGACTTTGGTGGTCTTTACACTCCAACAAGTGTTATATGTTCCAGGGTTGTCTTTATTGTCAGTTACACAGTCTATAGTATTGGTATTATCATTGAACATGTAATAATCACAAGTCTCATAGCTATCTTTAATGCCTATCATAACACCTCCGCCTGTTTTTTGTTTGAATGTCTTTTACAGTAAAAACATTTATACCCTGACAGAACTGGTTTCCAGTCATTGTTCTTTAACCATGTTTCACAAACTATAACATCATGAATCTTGTGGGAACGTAGCAAATTTTCAAATTAAAAAAAACGTTATTATTAATGCTCCTAGCATTAACAACCATCAGATATGCATCAAATGTTGCTATCTGTGAACTGTTACATTTTTGACCTGGCAAAAGTCCTGGCTAGTGTTTGTCAAATATTGCAAAATATCTGCTGCAAAAATTATCTTCCCTGATCTAGACAAATGCACACTATCCTGTCTGAACACGTGTGCCCAAAAGAAGGCTTGGATGCTCTATACATTTCCATTTTTTAAAACAGGACATTTTTCCATGTAGGTATTTATCCAAAAAATCTTTTCATTCACAGTGACCTGACTATCCTTTCTATAGGTGATTTGTGACAAAATATGTCCTAACACCAGTACAAGCTATACTATCTAGGAGGGCTGTCAGTTCCCAACTAACAGTCAGAGAATCTTTGTTGGTGACATCATTTGTACAAACATGAATAAAAACAGATCCATACTTCCTTACATTAAGGCATTCCAAGGCTTGTGCTCCTGGCCAGCATAACATTACTCAATGTTCATTATCATCTCTGCAAATATAAGTATCAGTTCCTCTAATAACTGAATCTCCAATTACAAGAATATCTTTGCTGACCATCTCTGAAGAATCTTTAGCTTCTAATACAATCATTTCTGCTCTATCAATTGCTACAAAGGATACATCTTCATCAGTATTAATCTTATTAATCCCACTGTTTTCATTGCGTATTAAATTCTCATCCAGCTGGTATTGTAAATCCACAGCTTGAGCCACGTAGTCAACATCTGTCTTTCTCTTCTTTTTTCTTACAGTAATGGTCTTCAATCTTTCCATGTTCAGTTTTGATTTCTTCCTTTTCACCTGTCCATTGCCTTTTTTTTCTGCCTTTTCCATTGGAAAGGTGATGCCTTTTTCTGTAGACTGAGGGTTTTCTGATAGACAGATATCTTCATTCTCTGTCACCAGTGTGTTACATAACAAAGCAGTGTCCTTTTTACCACATATTCTCTTTCCTTTACAGTCATTAGTCAGTTTCTTTTTCTTCCTTGTTATTTGTTGTGAACTTCTTCCTTTCTTTCTTTTTTGTTTCCTTCTAAACAAACTGGATCCTCAGATTGCCGAACACTTGCATCCAGGATTTCAAAGTTGTCAGGGGCATCATCTTGTTTCATAGGGCTTGAATGATCTTTGCAGAAAATAGATGCATCATTTCCTAAATCTGTTCTGTTTGTTCTATGCCTGACATTATTTAGTTTATCATTCCAGTCAATAATATATGATACAACAGTTCTCCAAGCCATGCCAATTGCACAAGTGCAATCATCATCAAGTCGAGATTTGCTTCTAACAATGGTAAGCAAATCATCCAACTTTTGACATGAGGAACAAAGATCACCAATGTTATCAGCCACATGGCCAATGCACTTGGTTATTGTCCTCAAGTGTGTATGACCATGCATACACAGAATTTATTGTAAACAGTAGAAGTGAATTTGATTTGCATTCACTTTTCTTATGACCGTAGATCATTTTTGTATATAGCTTATTATAATGTAGCTGTTTGTCTTTCAGGATGTTTTACCTGTAGATGTATTCTCAAACTTACATACCGAAATTTGTCTTAATGCAGTATTATGTAGAATGGAATATGCTGGTTCTGTGAAATTCATGTGGGTGAACAAAAAGTGCACAGATAACCATATCTGTTTACTTTTGTTTGAAACAACTGTGTTACTATATGACCATCAGGTGAATAACTATTTGAGCTTTGCAGTACACGTTTTGAAGTCAGTGCTGCTTAATCTCGATGCCTGAGCATTTTCAATGCACTGTTTTTGTTCAAGAGCACCACTTTAAAAATGTTTTCACAGTAGACAGGACACATTCAATGTCAACCGTCTGACTGCATTTTAATCAACTTTACTAACCTGAACAGCTGATTTCCCATCACTTCTCTATGACAAAGAAGTTTGCTTTTTTCTGAACTAAGACTAAAACTTCAGTGTTTGTATATAGTATGCATTCAGTATGCTTTGCTATCAAATTAGATGTTCTATTCCTCACTATTAGAGTGCAAATAGAGTCCAACAGACACAGTTAAAGAAGAGATAACCTATAATGATAATCTGTAAAGACTGATCCGACTGATGCTAATCCACCCTAATTAATTCTTAGACATTTTTGACATGCATTTTCTCCTAGACTGGTGCTGTGATGATTTCAAAAAACATTCTTAATATCTGCACTCCTGAAATAATGAGTGTGGCTTTATTAAATGACATGCTAATGAAATGTACTTGAATTAATGACCATCTTTTAACTAAATTCATGAAGTGACCTTAAAGAGGATTGCTTTAAGCTTTGCTTTTGTGAAGGGTACCAAAAGCACATTTATGGCTTAGATTTGGTCATTTATAATTCATTAAGAATTGAATAATTTAGACTGAAAGCAGCAGTATTTGACGATCATAGTAGTGTTTGCTATTAAGCAGAACTGCTTTTTCTGATAACAGCAGTACTAGCATACCAATAGTATTTTCCTTAATTCAGTGCCTAAACCAAGCTATAGCTTAAAACATTTACAGAGACAATTGTACCTTTATTGATATGAACAATGAAGAGATCATATTGGGCAAGGGTTCAGGAACAGTGACGGCATTTTTGTTTATAGCATTTGTATATATCATTTGTGGAGAAGATGGGTCATATAAAAAACTAGTACACAAGGCTCAGAAATCCTAACTGTGTGCCTCTCTTCTGTTCCATTAAGAGAAAGCAGAGTTTAAGTCCTGTTACTGAGATGGTAAGTATAAGACACTCAAAAATAGAGGTGCAAGTTGCTGCTTCGTAAGTGGACTCACTATTTATGGAAACATACATACATTACACTATATAATATACTATATATATATAAAATACTATATAGTGGAAGCCACATTTCTGTGATGAGGAAAAATACACCAAATAGCTATGTATTTTGCCTTAAACTAGATAGAAATCTACCTTATTAATAGTCCTAAGAAGTTCATCTTCAGGAAGACATAGTAAGAATGATAATTCCCATGGGAGAAAACTTGTACAAAGGATGGAGAAAGCATAATCATTGGCAAACTACTGTACTGTATTTAATCAGAGACTTAAGGAACTGTTGCCACAATAGCTTCTATATTAATTTTGCTTGTACCTGGAAGCATAATGAGACCCATATACACAGCTGCCTGTGCTAAGCCATTTATAATAAATGGAACTGCTACACAATGATAACTAATAAATTATATTTTAAAAAGGAGCACATCATTACATGCATACACTCTTTTTTCTCTCTCTAATAGCACTAAACACACACAAACACATCACACACATGGACACACACACACACACACACACACACACACACACACACACACACACACACACACACACACACACATGCGTGAGTGGGCATGTGCTTATTCCTGCTCACAGGGCACACATACATATTCCTGATCCCTCCACCTGACTCATGTGCACATCATACACAAATATTGATGTCTTTCAAATACAAGGAATTTTCCAGTCTTCTCAGGAGCAGCAGATAAAATGCCTTGCAAGGCATTTTCTAAATAAACATTTTCCAAACACAGGCTTTCCATAAATATATACAGTCTACTACATAGAATAATATATGTATGCTTCCATATATAGTGAATGCACTTACTAAGCATCCACTACCGAGTATCTTCAAAGAACAGGTCATAGAAGCACTCTCCAAGGCCAAAAACACGGTCTCTATGGGAACAGATAACATCCCAGGTTGCTTACTAAACAATCTAAAACAAGACCTAGCAGAACCACTTGGCACTCTCTTTAACCACAACCTGAGCACTGGTTTTTATTCTGGCATAGTGGAGAACAGCAACAGTTATCCCCGTGCACAAAGGAGGTCCATTAACAGATCCAGAAAACTATCAACCCATAAACCTAACCAGCCTTATCTGCAAGGCCATAAAAAGAATCGTCATGGACCTTAAAACTCTTGACCCAACCCAGTCTGGTTTCATCAAAAGTATGTCTTTTCTATTAATCCTGTTGGACTTCTTTAAGAATTTAATCAAAGCCTTCGATGAAGGCAAAGCAGTACATACCACCTATCTTGATTTAAGCAAGACTTCTGACACAGTCCCCTACTTAAAGATCATTGAGAAACTTTCCCAGCTGGGGATTAACTCATACATCATTAGAAGGGTAACCAACTGTAAAAGACGAAATAGATACATTTTGGAGAAGTATTTATGAAGATCCTGTGAAACATAACAAAGATGCTAAATGGATAGAAGAAATAAAAAGAATTAGAAGTACAAAGATACAGAATATAAAATGGAATGAAGTAACAGCCACAGAGATTGAAACAAAGTTAATAAAAGCCTCTAACTGGAAAACTCCAGGCCCAGATGCAATACCTAACTTCTGCCTAAAAGTATTAACATTTTTGTAGGAAGATTTAGCCATGAATAATAATTGTTTATGATTACACCAAATAGACACCAGCCTGACTAACAACAGGAAAAACTATCCTACTTAAGAGTGAACCTGCAAGCTACCATAAAAACTATAGACCAATGACTTGCCTTTCGATGATATATAAACTATACACTGGGATTCATACTGACAGACTTTATAGTCATTTAGAAGAAAATACAATTATAGCAATAGAACAAATGGGTAATAAAATAAAGTCATATAGAGCAAAGGATCATTTGTTGTCAAATAAATCATAGTGGAGAACTGTAAAAAGGGGAAAAATCTAAGTGTGGCATGGATAGACTGCAAAAGCACATTTGACAGTATCCCACATTTATGGATAAAATAGTGCTTATAAATGTATAAGATACACCCTACACTGATAAACTACATCACAGCAGCCATGAAACAGTGACAAACCATTTTGCAGATAAGCCTTGATAAAGGACAAATTATTATTCCAGGGATAAAAATCCAAAGGGTGATATTCCAGGGTGACTCAGTCACTGCTGCTCTTTTGTCTTGCCCTTAACCCATTAAGCTGTCTACTTAACAGACTAGGTGATGGCTATAATTTGGCTCCCAGAAAGTAACAATGTGTAAGGGCATATTTTCTCTTTGTAGATGATTTAAAACTGTATAGCTCATCAGATGAGGAACTGAAAGCACAACTGCAGGTTGTCAAAAATTTTTTCAGATGATATATGAATGTCATTTGGTCTTGATAAATGTGCAAAAGTAACCTTTAAATCAGGAAATCTGCAGCACTAAGAAAACACTAGTTTGGGACAAGATTGTGGTATAAAAGAACTTGAGCAAGAGTAAGTGCATACATATTTGGGAATTGATGACGTATTAACAATAAAACCTGAACAAATGTGAATAAAACTCAGTAAGGAATATTTTAGAAGACAAATGAATCCTGAAAACAGCATTGATGTCTAGGAATACAGTTCAAGCTATAAATCAATTTGCTCTTCCTGTCCTAACTTACAGCTTTGGAGTGATTGACTGGCTCCAAAAGGTGCTGCATAAATTAGACAGGAAAACAAGCAGGATGCTTGATGCTCATCATATGATTTATAGAAATCATTGCATACCAAGATTATATATTCCCCATTCTGAAGGAGGTATGGCTCCTTGAAATTGATTACATGTATATATCTGCAATCGTGGGACTGCATACATATCTGCTGACCTCACAAGACCCAAACATAGTAAAATTTTTGAAACATGAGGAGATTAAATCTAAGATGACTTCCCTGCTTAGTCTAAGAGAAGCACATTGGTGTCATGCAGGAATGGAAATCAAACCAGAAGTAGATAAAAATCCAGGCAGCAACTGAATGTGCTAAAAAAACCCAAAAAAAAGAATATAAGGTGACGGATCAGATGAGAAGGTAAGAAATGTGGAAAATGAATAAATATAGTTGCAAGTATAGAAAACTCTTGGAACAACCTCATGTTGATCAGGATCGAACATGGGAATGGTTAAGGAGAGGTGAATTTGAACCAAAAGATGAAAGGTTAATATCGGGGGCCTAAGATATTAGACTATGTACATATTGGTTTATAAAGTTCGTTGAACATGTTGGAGAAACTGATAAATGTAGATTTGTAAAACAGTATAGGAAACAGTTGCACACCTTGTTGCTGGTTATGATATACTAATGGCAGAAGGACTGTATACTGAAAGGCATAATAATGTGACAAGGCTGTTGCAGTGGGGATTGTGCAAACATTATAATATTGAAGTAGCTGAAAAAAAATGGAAACATGCGCCATAAAGCACCATAGAAAATTATGAAGCCAGCATCACATGGGATCACCCATTACCAACAGTTCAAAAGATAGATGCAATAAAACCAGATCTGCTGGTCCATGAAAAGAAGACAAACATAGCATTGATCATTGAAATCATTACATTCAGTGACTACAGTGTCTTGTGTACAGAGAGACACAAAGTTATAAAATGTCAGGATTTGCAGGCAGAAAAGAGAGCAATATGGAAGAAAGATACCCAGACAGTTCCAGTAGTAGTAGGAGCAACGGGTCTTATAAAAAGACTCTACAATTGTATTTAGATATATTACTGATACATGTAACTTAATACAAATTACTGGGCACATTGCGAGTATTGCGAAGAGCACTTCTGGCTAACATCAAAGACTGAAACAATACTATTTTCATGAACTTTAATCATACTTTGACCTATGAATGGGGTCCATTCCCATCATGGTACTTGAAACCCTAAAGACTTAGAGAAATTAAAAATGACATCCTGGGTTATTGTCTGGGCCTATTGATGCAGTGCTCTTGGCCTTAGAGAGAGCACTGAGGACCTGTTCCCTTGTGGTAGTAGAAGAGTTATATTTCATGGTATTTCCTGAGGGAAGGTTGAGGGGGTAGAGAAAGATAAAGTTAGAGCTGAATTTATCAGCCAGTAAGTTTGCTATATCTTCTGTCAAAGAATAGTTGGCCCCATTAATAATGAGCTCCTCACACAATTGTGTATTGCCTTTCAGGTTGCTGACATAGCTAAAGAATGCCTTGTGACTGTCCTTGACCTGGCAGGCCAAATTTATCTCAAATTTGGCTTTGGTAGACTTCATCTGTTGACCGAGTAGTTTGTTTAATTTGATGAGAGTGCTTTTATCCTGCTGGTTGCTATACCTCCTAATTTTGCCACAGTTTTCTTCTTTCTCTTATACAGACTACAGATGCTGTGATTCTACCAGGGCAGCTTATTTTTTGAGTTAGTTCTACATTTCTTCTTGGTAGGTACAGCTGCCTCTATGCAGCTATTAACATAATTGTATAGGGTTTCATAGACAGCAGTGTTCTTATGGTTAATGGGGACTTGAAATTTTGCCAGGTTATCACTTAATAATAGGAAATTAGCCTTAGAGTAGTTTCTGAACATTCCAGGGCTAGCTGAGGTTCTGAGTTTTATTTTTATTACGAAGGAAACCATTTTGTAGTTTGACCTTATCAGAGAAGATGTTGCACTTGGGGATTTGCAACACTCTTCCATATTAATGAGGACCAGCTCCAGTATGTTTGCACCCCCGGTTGACATACTGGCAATCTGGTCCAGGGAGTTTGTGTTTACAAAGTCCAGGAATCTCTCTGTCTGCACATTTGGTGTTGTAAGTGATTCCCACTTAATGGTAGGGTAATTGTGTAATATAATAAAATCAGATGTGCTGTTTGGACATCCAGGATGGTTGTCATCATATAAAAATAGTAATCCTTCCAAACTCCTACCCAAACTATATGTGATGGTCACCACAAATTCTTCTACTTTAGGGTGAGGGGTATTGTTAAGAGCAGACCATCCAAGAGACATTTACAGAGACATCAGTATTTTGTAATTGAGGTCTCAAATACTGTTATCCACCCCAACAACACAGTGGTGGTGTTTTTTTTGAAGAAGCAAGTGGAAACCCATTTTTATCTACTTTGCCAGGATACGCGAGAGATTGGGAGTGCATTTTTGCACATATTCATGCTCTCATTGCCAGCTGTACCTTCAGGTAGGCCAGCTCATTGGCAGACAGCTCAACCATTCACTGCTGATGCCTCATGAATTGCCACTCAGACTCTATCCTAGCATTTAGAAAGATTTAGTGAGATTTTTTTCTGTAACCACATCGCATCTCCAAGCAATTTAATACACAGCAACCTTTTTTCCCTTATTCTTCCCTTAGAGGGGCATCCCAGACATTCTATCATCCAGAAGAAGCCCATGAGTCTCCCTTAAGCTTTTCTTCGTCCCCGTTATTCCAAGATTTCTTGAGAGTGAGTCTAAATATCCAAGACTTAGGTTATTCTGTTAGCTCCATTTTATCCTGGCATGTCTGGATCCCCAGAAATGGCATCATCTTCTGGATAAGCCCCTATGTCTGAGGCCAGCAAGCTATCACACTTATATGCTAAGCCTCACCATTAAATTTACTTCCTAAGCCAAATCATATGGTTTCTAAAACTCTGACAATAGTCAGTTACAACATGTCATAAAATCTAATGTGTTTTGCTCAAGGAACAGCCTTCTGATTTCAGAAAGAAATCTTTAAGCAATGCATTTTCAAAACATGTTATGGAAAAGGGCAATTTATACCTTTATATTTAGTGTTTTGGAATTAATGTTTTTTGTCAGTCAGCAGTGAGATTTTGTTGCTACAGTGGGAACAGCTAAATTTGAATCAAGAGCAGGCAGTCTTTTTCACATAGATTAAATGAAGGTGATTCCTTACTGAAAAGAGTATTAAAATCTAAATTGCTAAAACATTAGCGAGTGTTTTTCTTTTGTCTAAATTTTCACAGCCTGTCCATTTCAATTGCATACACAGATTGTTCTTCATATGCAGTTTAACAAAGATAGATTCATTACCATAGCAAACTTTATAGAACTTTAATTTTCTTTTTTATCAAATGAATGAATTTTATAATGTTTGTTGTTCTTGTTTAAACTGATACTGCTGGATTTGAGTATGAACTTAAAAAAAAGCATTTTGAAAGTGAATTCTAGCCACCGTTTTTGTTTTAAATGAAAAAATTCAACCTCTTTGATCTAGAACCAACTTTTCTTTTCTGCTGGATTTAGCTTTCTATCACCCGGTCAAGTTTGCATTCTGGAACTACAGATTTTTGAATAGTGACATTTGTCTAATACATGGGTGCTTATAATCTCAATATAAAGCTGGTCCATTATTTAGTTTATTTTAATTCTTAAGTACATGTATTACCTGCAAGTAGATACTTTACGCTGCTTGCAGGTGTTAGCCTACATTTATGCAGAAACAATTACTGAATCCATAGTCATGTTTCCTCTTCACTGTTGAAACATTGTCATCATACTGGCCTCAAACATATGTTCTATGCAGCCCGACTGAAAAAACTCCGGCTATACTCAGTGACATATCTGTTACTCAGAGGTGATCTCTGCCTGACTTACAAAGCCATGTCCAACTCAGAATTGATGGACCATTCCCACAAGAGGAGACAATATACTAGACCTGATCATCACAAACATGGGGACAAAATGCTCCACACCGGAAGTACATCCCTCTTTGGTAAGATCAGACCATAAATTAATCTCACTGGAAATCCACATCCCGCCCCCACCCCCTGCATTAAAGACCACAGTGAAGAACTTCTCAAAAGCAAACTTCACACTTCTTAAGACTGAAGTGGTATCTTTCAAGGCCCCTGGGCCAGTGGAAACCACAACCCACACTGCTGAATCCTTTGCAAATGCCTTCTATGGGCACCTTCAAGAATGCATGGATCATGCAATCCCAAATAAAACCAAGACCCATTCCCCCAAAGGCAGGCGACCAGTCTGGTGGACCCCAGCCATAAACAAACTTTACAACAGAAGGAGGAAGCTACTACATGACAGAGCAAAATCCCTAAAAGGGAAGGCATCTCTGATCAGTACTAGCAAAAAACTACGATCACTCATAAAATCATCCAAGGCCAACTTTGAGAGAAAAATCGCAAATGACACAAAAGACAATCACAAGGCCTTCTTTAGCTATGTTAGAAACCTGGGTGGAAACTCCCAGATATGCTCAGAGTTAGTCCAAAATGATACAAAATACACTGAACCCACTGACATTGCCAACATTCTGGCAGACAGGTTCAGTGCAAATTTCTTCTCCCCCTCCCCCAAAAGGAGAAATAACTATCCCAGCAGAGTGTAGCCTCCCTAACATCTCAGATGCCCAGGTGAGAGCCACCCTCTCTAAAGCTAAAAACACAGCATCAATGGGACCGGATGGTGTCCCGGGCTGTGTACTACATGAACTCCAAGAGGAACTAAACCCACACATAAGGCTGCTGTTTAATCTTAGCCTTACCACAGGATACGTACCCAAAGAGTGGCGTACGGCAACAGTGGTCCCACTTCACAAAGGCGGTGCTTCTACGGACCCTGGAAATTACCGCCCCATAAGCTTGACGAGCCTGGTCTGCAAAGCTATGGAGAGGATCATTATGGAACTCATAAACAAAGACATTGGGGACCTACAGACATTGGATCCTACCCAATTTGGCTTTGTCAAGGGCAGATCCTGCCTTTTGAACTTGGTCAACTTTTTGAAACAGTCACTAAGGCCATTGATGAGGGTAAGGCAGTTCACACAGCCTACCTTGACCTTGCAAAAGCCTTTGACACAATACCCCACTCGGGCATCATAGACAAACTCACCAGCTTAAATGTAAACCCATATGTCACAAGATGGGTTGCAAACTGGCTCAAGGACAGAACCCACAGGGTCAGAGTTGCTGGAGCTATGTCAGACTCTAAGCCAGTCACAAGCGGTGTCCCACAGGGCTCAGTCCTGGGACCCCTCTTGTTCGGCATTTATTTTTCCGAGGTACAGGCAAACATAGGAGGATTGTGGCTGACAAAGTTCGCAGATGACTGCTAACTGGGCCATAATTGATACTCCAGCGGACACAAACATCCTTCAGAGAGGCCTCATAGAAATGGATAATTGGTGCCAGAGCCATGGCCTTAAGCTGAATGCCAAAAATGTATAGTCATACCCTTTGGGAAAAACAAGGTACCGACAAATTACCACATAGGCGGTAATCCATTAAGTATGGAAGAGGTAATCAGGGACCTAGGGACCCAGGTTGACAGTAACCTCTCATTTGACACTCACATTGCCAAAGTGGTTAGGAAGACCTTCTATATTGCCCACCTTATCATGAAGGGTTTCACATCTAGATCAAGAGAGGTCATTGTGCCCCTGTACTCTTCTCTTATCAGGCCAATGATTGAGTACAATGCCCCATTTGGGATGTATCTCACCCGACACCTGCAGCAGTTGGAAAGACCCCAAAAGTTCCTCACCAAGAGGATAAAGGGTCTTAAACATATGTCATATGCTGCCTGACTGAAAAAACTCCAGCTCTATTCAGTCGCATACCGCCTACTCAGAGGTGATCTGTGCCTGACGTACAAGGCCATGTCCAATCCTGAATTAATGGACATGCTCCACCTCAGAAAATTGAAATCCATCAGAGCCATGAGAACAAGTGACTTAAACCTCAACACAGAAATAAATAGGATGTGCTGGAGGGACAGATTCATAACCCAGAGGCTCCCTACACTCTGGAACAGAATCCCAGTCCATGTTAGGCAGAGCCCCTCACTGACTCTATTCAAGAGAAATCTCGACGAGTGGATGGGAGATCGTAGGTTTACCCCGGGGGTCATCTCTGTGTCACTACTAGACAGAGGCATAGTGAACTAAACCCTAAAAGGGTGTAGTATTCTCATCCTAAGGGGTGGTGTAAGCCACATACACTCTGGCTAGGCTATCTGCCCTAGGGCATTTATAAGCCTAGCCAGAGTGTATGTGGCTTACACCACCTATGAACCTATACTCCACCTAAAGAAATCCAAGTCACTGCGAGCCACGTGCCCTAGTGAGCTAAACCTTGCCACAACAATAAATAGAACATGCTGGAGGAATAGATTCCTGTCACAGAGACTCCCCATGCTTTGGAACAAAATTCCTAACTACATTAGGCAGAGCCCCTCACTAACACTCTTCAGGAGAAGCCTTGACGAGTGGATGGGTAACAGAAAATACACCCCTGGGATCACTTCATTGCTCTGCTTGACAGAGGCTCAGTTAATTAATCAATGGGGTGGCGAAAGCCGACACACTCTGGCTAGGTTTTTAAATGCCCTATTACCTACCTACCTACCTATCCCGAGTTTAGCAGCAGCCAAGAAGCTCATAGAAAGATGCATACCACATGGAAGTGAATATATTTCTGCATAATATGTTAATCATTGTAAGATAACATAACCATAGAGTATGTTATCTCCATATTAACAGAGTTTATGACAGTGAAAATATTTCTGAAATTGAGAGGTTTTGATATAATTTACGTTTGTCATTCAGACATTTTGTGAACGCAGTTATTAAGCACATTGGTAGTGATTTAAGCTCAGTAGTACTGTAGGCAGACATTGTACACATTGCACAAAATGGAACCATACAAAACTAAGTGCAGCATGTCTGAACTGAACACATAATATATCTTTAAATAGCAGCAGAAACTGACTCAGAATAGTATGCTTTCTTTCTTTAGGTCAGTCTTATCCTTTACAGAGCATACAACAATGGTGGCTGTAAAACTATATACATGAAAAGGGTGTGCTTTGACCACTCAGCTGCACAGTTATCTGTCCATGATCTTCTCCTATAAAAGCTTTTACTTTCCTTATGTACAACGTCTAAACATACTCTTCGGCCCTTTAGTCCAGCCTAATGGAATTATCCCTTCTCATGTTTATATTTATGGCCTCACTTTATCTTTATTTTCTTAAGAGCAGTATCATGATTATTTTGTCTATACTTCCTTCTTCCTAATCGGCACTCCATTCTACTCATGCCTGTACTCATTTTTAGATCCTCTCATCGTCATATGTATGACCTGTGATTCCTAATAAAGGTTAATAGTCTACTGGAGCATTTAATATTGTTGCATGTTTCTTTTACTTAGACATCTCAATACTGTTTATCTATTTTATTTTACTTTATTTTACAATCTGTTAACTGGATTGATTCACTAGTCCAAAGATCATTTTTCAGCTTGGTCTGTGCCTCGGCAAAAAGGAGCATGCAAAAATATGCTTCGCTACACATGCTCGAGGTGAATTTGTTCATGCGTCAGTAACTGGTAGAAAAAAAAATAGATGGATGGCATAATGCCAGATGCTTTTTCCACATATGAAGTCATTGCCAGTGTGATTTGTAATTGTGTACTGGAAATGATTCACTTCTTTAGAGTAACTTCTTCCTTCTTCAAGTCGGTGCAACAATTGCGCTGGTATATGTAAACTTGGGGTGTGTGTGAAGAGTTTGCCCCTCCTAAAAAAAAAAAAAAAAAACAAGAAAAAAGTTTTCTCCCTTTTGGATTTCGAGCATTTTTTTCATTCTTTCAAAATGTCTTCTTTCGGGAAGTTGATGTTTCTTAATAGAACTCCAGAAAATGTTTTTTTGTAAGAAACAAATGAAGAAGCACAGACAGTAAGACAACTATTACTTAAAACAAAAGCAATGCACAAATATCTGGAAATATCTCTGCAAATATATTAACAAATTAACAAAACAGCAAACATAATGCCCAAATATTCGAATAGTTTACTCTAGACTATGTTACCAGAAATTATCTTTCACAATATAGATACATCTGTAAATGTTTATGGATATGTATATATGCATGCATGTATATAGTAGCTGCTAATAGATGCAGACTTTCAAAAATCTTTCAACACTGATATATTTTTCTTAAATGTATCTATCTGATGAATGAATTAACACAAACTAGAGATCACACAGGCAAGAAGAAGAATAAAAGTACTATTGCTGAGTAGAAGCAGTCAGTTGTAAATGTAAAAATGAAGTAAACTAGCACCATGACACTCGATAGTAGAACAAATTTATTAACTTATACTTGCTGGTATCCAAAGACTTTCACCATACAGACGTCATCAGGCAAATAGTCAAACAGTAAAAGAAGCAAATACCCTCCTAAATCTTGTGACTGAAATCATGCAACTTTTATAATTAATCATTTAAAGACGCAAGCATCCAGATATATGAAAAATGTTTAGGAAAAGCATAATACCTACAATAATAAAAATATATAAAAATGCATAAACATTTTTTTATCATTTTATTCTGTCTCTTAATTCATTTAAAACTGGTGTCAATGTAAAACTGTCATTAAGACCAGAAGGTTGCTGTGTCTTAAAATGAACAATCCATTTGTTCTCAAGAATTTCAGTATTGTTTGCAATGTTTTCCACTCTAATACTTTCATTTATTGTCTTTAGTATTAAGAAACAGAATTTGTGGGTCATATCAGTATCTTTGATGTGCTTATAAAGTGCATTAGTTTCGATTTGTCTTTGGATATCTGACATATATTTACAGATTTGTTCCTTTAACTTTCTGTGTGTCTTACCTTTACAGAAAGAATGCATTACATGACTTACATGCAGACATATAAATGTTATTTTTATTATTACTTCATTTTTACATTTACTCATTTGAGTAAATGTAAAGTATAATTAGCTTTATCTGAGTTGCGGTACTTTCTTGTTTTTTGTTTTTAGAAGCAGTCAGTTCCCATTTCCCATCTCCAATTCTCTTTTTTTTGTCTGATGTCTGAGTTAGAATGCAATAGAAGAATGCTTAAGATCATGGACTTGTTCCACCGCTGTTTTAGGTTCATAAGTTAGTACTAGGCAATTGGTCTGCAGACCATTACAAGCTTAGCCAATAAAATCTATACGTAGACTCAAGGAGGGCAAGACAAAGATAGACCAGTGGAGAATTTAAGTCTACCCATCCAATTATCTAGGTTTACCTTGAAGGTGGCAAGGTTGTTATTCTTCTTGACGTGAGGTGTGAGTGTGTTCAACAGCTGAAGGACACATTGAGATATGACTGTCATGATAACATGCCTTATTTATCTGGTGATGAACATTTAGTTCATTTAAATGAGCATTCGATATACCATTAGTTCTACAAATGAATAGGAGGCCAAATAGAGTTGAGTCTTTCATGGCTTGAAAGGCTAGACACAAATGTCTATGGAGGAGTTTGTAAGAGACCGAGTACAGAGAAAGGGCCACCATTCTATCCTAATAACTAAGGCTTTTGAGGCAACAGTTCTTCTCAATTGTGAATTTCTGATGTCTCTCAAGTTTTGTGATATGTTTAGACAAATGCATCTCAAAAGGTGCATTATATTCAGTAATGGGTCTGACAAGATATGAGTAAAAGGGAATTGAGACTTCTTTGGATCTAATGGAGATGGCTTTGGAAACTAGATGAGCCAGATAGAAGGCTTTCTGAAAATGATAAGAATTATCAGCAAGTATGCCTAGAACCCTTGCAACCCTGTCTGACTGGACAGGTGTATTATCTATATGGCAACTGTTTTGTTTGCCAAAATGAACTATGCTACATTTTTTTACATTTAATTTGAGACTATTGGCCTTGCAGCAGTTGTTAACATGGTCTAATACATGTGGAGCAATTGTTAGGCAGTTGAATATTGAATAACA
Organism: Protopterus annectens; assembly: GCF_019279795.1. NCBI lineage: Eukaryota > Metazoa > Chordata > Ceratodontiformes > Protopteridae > Protopterus > Protopterus annectens. The sequence continues at coordinate 1,727,547,309 of NC_056728.1, forward strand.
ACACCCAGCTTAGAGTTGTCTACAAGCTTAGTTAACCATATGCCAGGAGTATTGCCCAAAAGGATTAAGAAATAGATACCAAGTAAGACAAGGCCCATAACTGAGCCTTGTGGTGCACCCCTGGTATGTTTTTTGCTTTCAGACGTGGCACCTGTGTCTCATCATCATCACCTGTGTCTAACCATATGAATTCTGTCAGATAGCCAGTTAGGTATCCACTGCATAATATAAGGACTTATATTCAGATTTACAAGTCTATCAGTGCTTGCTTGGGGAATAGTGTCAAAGGCCTTGACCACATCTGCATATGCTGTATGCACTGCATAACCACTATAACTGCTTTGGGTACTTTTTCAGATACATTAATGAGGTTAAGGAGGTGGGGCCTTCCTTTGATAAAGCCAGCCTGATGAGGCTTAATAGTTAGGAAATGCTTGGTGTCCAGAATAAAGATGTGTGAGATAATGTACTCCCTAGCTTTACATACGAGTAAAAATCATTTGTAAAAATAGAATCTGCATGAAGCTATGCCCACTTTATAATAACATTTCAGTTATATTCATGATTTAGTGGCCTGATTTTGAATGCTTTTCAGTCTTATGTGCTTTTGTTATTTTTTCTCTCCAGTGTTTGTCAGTATTTTAGATGAAAATCATGTCCTGTAATCAAAATAGACCAGGAGAATTAATACTGTGGTCCTTCTGTATATGACAGAGTGTTAAAGTCTCACAACATGTTAAGGCTATTGATCTCTGTTAAACCTTATTTTGTATCCCTGGGTTTGATTGTTGTTTCCAGTTGCATACTGGGTGATTCTAAACAGTTATTTGTGATACTCCTGAGTTCTTCCTATAAACAAGGCCATGAGCATGGCAGGCTTCCTTCCTGCTTAAAAAGTAAATAAAATGACATTCAACAAAGCTATCTTTTATAACTATATTTTTTTAGAATAGGCAGTTGCAAGCCCTACAGTCACGCTTTCCTTGTTATTTTTTGTTTAATTTTTACTTTCTCTGACAATTATATTATGTAATCACAAACTAGGAAACAGTCCTGCTCTTGCAATGTAGACACGATTCCATTTTGCTAGAAGAATACAACAAAAGATTCAGCTTATGCATTCCATGGCTAGTATTCTACCACAAATAAGCAATCAGATCAAATTACTGAGTTAATATGATCAATTTCAATGACTCTGACAGCAGTCATCCAAACATTGCTAAAATGTTGTTCAGCCTTAAAGCCAATCTTTAACTCTAAGATAGCTATGAGTTGTGAATTATTAGCTATTATACAATGCCATCTCTGAATAGACAAGAAACATGTACGCTGATTGGCCAATCTGGCCAGCGTGCACATTGTAAATCCAAAGTAAACCTAAGTAAGATGTCCGGACACTAAGAAATCATGCAGCCGCGACTTCAAATAAACTATACTGTATTTTTCCATTATCGGGACAAAACTTTAAACAAGGTAGCTGGTGCTCAAATCATCACACAACTACTGAATTTGTGGACTATAGCACTTAAAAAAAACGCTTCAGGACTAACAGCTGTGCGATGATTCTGAACGCCAGCTACCACGTTTTAAGTGTTGCCCTTATAACGGAAAAGCTGTGTCTGAAGCTTCATGGTCCCTAAGGTTGTAAAGTCCAGTCAGGACATATTGTGGATGTGACCTGAGGAAAGTACCTATGATTTCAATTTCTGCTTTCATCCAGTACTTAAAATTAAGTAAATCAGTGGCTTAGGGCAATTTCTAAATATGGACAATCTGCAGCAAATAGCCTGTACCCAAATTTTTAAGAACACATCATACCTTTATTAGCATTGCCAATGCTCACATATTCAGTGCTGTCATTATATATGTTTACTTCTTGATCTGTGGTAAATTAGGACAGTAATTTCTCTCCCCAAAAATGTATCAGACATAAGATCAACTAATTCTACAAGCATCATAACAGGTTTGCTTCTTCTTTCAAAGATTATTGAACAGGTTGCAACCTCTTAGCTTAAATCACACTTGGAATGATACTGACGTTTTCCTCAATATCAGCATACAAAGTAACCTAAGTCGAGCCCCTAACATATCAGGCACCAACAATTTCAAATGAACTAAACAATACAAAAAAATACCTTAGCAGCAAGTAAAAAAACATACAAAAGCATTCTACAACTGAAAACTATATTTTACTGTCTGACTGTCTTTTAAAAATAAAACAAATACTGAACAGCAAGCATACAGTAAACAGCCATTAACTATAAAATAAACTACAACACGAAGACATACCAAAAGCTTTAAAACTATATTTTACTTATATAATTATTTTCTAACATCTCTTGAAAAATTAATAACTTGTATTTAAATTAAAAGACAAACAATAAATACGAAGTGAAAGTGTACACTATTTTATCTCACAAAAAGTGGAACAATACAAAGTAAAGCAAATAAAAACCTAAATAACTACAACACAAACATAGCACAACACAAAACTAACAACATTGTATAATAGCAATAATTCACGGCTGGGTGTGGATAATGCTGGATTTACCCATGGTTGGCTTCCAAACCACGCCGACCATGGGTAAATCCAGCATTACCCACACCCAGCTGTGGGTTATTGCTATAAGAAACAACAGTTCTGAAGGTGCTTATGTTAAGTAGTGGGGAAGGAAGTACGGTCTGTCATATGGGGCAACAGCATCTGAAGGGCAAATACGTACATTCCTTCTTTTACTCTCTCATATTGCAGAATTTCAGGCAAATGCATTAATCACAGTCTTGTTTTTGAATAACACTTTGAAAAACCGTCCTGTACCAGAAGAACATTTTGAATATAACTAAAGTTGTCACATGAAATATCAGATACAAACATTTTTACTGTTGAATAGCAGCTTAAACAGAAGCTGAACTACAGCAATAGTGGTTAGGGATGTGTGCTATACTTCTGACACATTAGTAGATTGCTAAAGAATGGAAATGTTACTTTATATGAAAAAATATATTTTGAATAATTTGAATCTGCTAATTAAATGAGACTTATTTAAAAACAAAGCATTCAATTACACATATTTGAAGGAAGGCAGAACTGATCACATCATAGTTTCATTCATTCATTTATCGCCTGATATCTGATACTCAAAAGAAGTGGTCAAGTATAGGTACCAGCAATATTTTAATACATTAAAATATATATCAGAGAAAACACTAACATATCTTGCTGAGATAACAGTAAAGCTTCAGGATAATGCAATTACATACAGTGGAATAATCTTAGCAAGTTTCTAATAAACTGAAATGCATTGTCAACAAGCAACAAAGAAGGAAAATACATAGTTATGGGCATTAAGGGTATTCAGCATTTTTGTTGTAATTTCAATGAGAAGAAGTTTCATGGACAAGAAGATTCAAGTGCATGATGATATTTTACAGTTCTGATTTCAGAAATGAATGTAAGCTATATCTGTGTGTTAGCAGAGGCACAGAAATACACAACACTGTACGAAAAGATGAGTGCTGCTAATTGTAATGGTGTCCTTACTCAAATGCACTTTGTTATCACTATGCCAAGTCTTACATCCTTCTTCCAGAATATTTCAACCTGGTGCAAAAATATATATGCCTGTGCAAGCCTTCTTCCCAGATTTGCTACTACCAGTACTCATAAGGATTCTTCACCTTCTGAATGCAGACAACAGTAAATATGTGACTTTACCAGTAGTTACCTGCAGGGTTTCTGAATGACTTATTTCTAGTTTAAACATACCCTCATTTGTGTAGATTTCTTAAAGCTAGGACATAAGCTACATCTCTCTGTCTGGACTGTATTACTCGTTTCAACTGTTGTAATGTGTAAAAGCTGTAGAAGGCAATTCTCTTGAATCTTGAGATAAATATTTACAGGGATAATACGGACATTACTGCAGATTGTGATAGTAGATATCAGTGAGATCATTGTAATTTGAAGGCTCTGTTGCTTTTATGAACAGGCTATGCATGGTAACAAGCCATTATGGAATTCAACTAACACATTTTGAGTAACTCATACAAATACATTTCAAAATAAAGCCAAATGGCATTGCATTTATGCCAGAATACCATAAATAAGACAATAATTTTAAAAAAGTCAGCAAAAACTGTCACACATTTTGCTATTGTGACAGGAATTAGTAGCTTAACTGTTGAAAATATATAATGTGCAGATGGACTGGGAATATACAAAGGGCCTCTATAAGAAAAGGCTTACGTAGGACCTTTAATGTAAAGGGATACTATCTCACCTCTTGAGTATATGTAAATTACTTTATTGTCTTCATAAATATGTCTTTTGTCTGTGGCAAATACTGAAAATAGTCTCAAATATGTCATGTTCATGCCATGGTATCAAGACTCAGGTTGTTGTTTGCGTGCCATTATTAATGTGCATATTGTCATTTAATAATACAACTAAAGTTGAGACAACATCATAAAGAGATTTTCAAAAAAAATGTGTCATTCTTTGTTTGCACACTGCTTGGCATTATGCAATAGGAAATGGCAGTGGTCACTAACAGAGAATGATGGTTCATAACCAAAGGCAAAAATAAAAAAAATAAATAAAAAAATAAAAAAACTCAGTCTGTTTTTGGTACAGCAAATGAGTCTGGCATTGATGCACTGCCTTCAGCAATCTGGATATTACTGAGTAAAGAAAATAGACATGTCAACTACTTATCTCTGTGGCAAAATATGTTATTGCAGTGAGTTTATAGAAAGATAACAATTAATCCTAGGTTCAAATCTAGTTTGCATATAATTTTAAGGAGTTGTTCAGAATAAGTACTGACACACATTTTTGTAAATGAATTTGTTGTTGCTGGAAAATCAACTTGTTACCATATTAATAACAGCATGTGATATGTTTGAGGAGAAATATAGCATTTTTTTAATTCTGGTATCACAAAAGCAGTAACATGACATGTAGAAAACTGTATTACATATGATGCATTACATCAAATTATCTCTCAAGGAATAATCCTGACAGACAGAAATTTCATTTGAAATTATGTCGGTATTTATCGTATCTGCTGTATCAAACAAAACTTTATATCACCTGCTGTCTGACCCCTTTCACTACTTGATATTACCTACAATCCTGATAATATATGACAGAAATTCACATTCTGATGTAACAAGAAGATGTAAAAATGATGAATGTCTCAGTTTTATGTGCTATGTGCTGGGGTAATTGCAATATAAACCCTTTGATTTTTTTTTTATTTCTCTGAAACCAAAAATGAAAAAATTAATTTGGGCTGCCTCTTGTAGAACAAATGCACCTGACACTAGTGTGTGGCCATCAGCACTCTGGTCAGTAATGAGTGAAGAAAATGCACCTCCCAGCTTATGTTCTCTGTGGCACAAGATGTTAAGTGTAGTGAGTTTAGAGAAATAGGACAGGTAATGCAAGATTCAAATCCAGTTTACATATATTTGTTGCAAACTTTTGTTTAGAACTGTAGCAGTATATAAAATAAGTATCATAAATATGTTTTTGCTACAAAGTTATCATTAATGCTTTCTATAGAAGTCCAATATAATGTGTGCATGTAAATTATGTAATTTAAAATGTATTTGCATAGGTATGATGTGCACAATAGCTTTGTTATAACTATTATGCCTCATCACATATCACAAGTATGTACTTTGAACAGTATGTCATATGAAGTATGTATAGATGGAACATTCCCCAACATGTATTATTCAGGTCATGCAACTCCATGTCACTGAAATATAATTAAAACCACAAAAACTGTCATTTACATAGAATTCCAGGACCATGAGTAGTTCAAGTCACACACATAAAGGCATCTTTTAAGTACATCTCCATTCATTTTGATAGTAGTATATCTCAAATGACCATGTAAAAAAGAAAGGTCTACTGTGGCATTGACGGCTTATAAGCAAAAATTAACATTTCATCCTTTTTTTCTCATGCGTTCAATTCCAAGGTGGTATTATTAAATTTGGATAGCGTGTAACTCCCAATAACCCTCAATATCAAAAGTCATATAATTTTGCATCCAGCCAACAATGGTTGTAAGTGTAGTGACCCATCATCAGTCAATGATACAGCATGGATTACCCAGCCAATACAGTTATTGATTAAGCTTTCATATATATTTTTTCCCTGCTGATGGCCACACACCAGTGCAGAATAGATAGCAAAGAACTGTGAGGTGCATCAGACTGGCACACCTCAGACAGGGATGGGGTAAATATGCATCAGATATGAATGAAAGCCAGATGATACTTTTCAGGCCATCAATCCATATCAGTTTGAGCATGAATACCTAAACTTTTATATTGAGCATACTTGCCTTCTCTAATATCTCTTGGTGATTACATTAGGTAATGAGTGCACTGGTTTAGTTGTGTGCAGTTTGAATTCCCAAAAGCTTGCTATCACCCACATTTATCCAGTTGTGTTTGGGCAAATGTTCTTAAACCCACTGCACTATAAGAATACAGAGTAAAGGCACTACTTTGATAGCATTACTGCAACAGTTATTAGGCTGCTGGATTTAATGAAGTAAGAGTTTTTATGTGGTCTGTAGACTGATATGTTTTCATACTGTCAAGGGTTCAATTCCAGACATATGTCAAAATATTATTTCATATCATTTTATATTCCTAACACGTTTAACTGCAAAATTCTGTATTTATCTCCAATTACAACATTTCAAGATCCTATCAGGATTAGGAAAAATATAGTATAACATTGGAATAGTGCAGCAATAAAGTATTTGCAAACACATTCTCTCCCCAACAGGGATCTTATTAAACCATTCTTGTCCTGTTTATATCTTAATCTTGTTTCTACTGCACTACTCTTCTTGATCCTTGTAACAAACACTTTTTGTACAAAGGAAGACAGATTAGTAATGAGGAACCCCTAACAGTCACACACCGCAAAGTTGCCCTTAAATGTCCCATAAACAAAGCTGTTGGCATCTCTCTCTCTCTCTCTCTCTTCCTGTCTCATCACTTTTTACTGTTGGATATTTATTAGTCTAATGGATGTAATGTTCATATTATGGAACTTTACATACTCCTTTAGTTCAGTAATTTGTGACTGTGTCCCTTCAATTGACTGATTTTGATTTTGTGAAGTTGGAGTTACTTTGTGGTGTGCTGAGATAATGTTCAGATCTATAGATTGATTTTTGCATAGATTCAATGGTTCCAATACAGAAGTGTTTCAAACTCTTATTGGCTGGTTTTATAACACTGTTTTTGTGTAGTTGTTGCCAACATATCCTATTGAGCCACCATTATCTTGCCTCTTTCGTAACCTACTTGCTCCCTGCTTCCCTCTCCCTTTCTCTCTACCCCTTCTGTATTATCAATCTGAGTATCAGAATGTGTGCAATATCTGGCACTCACCAGGAATACTAACTAATGGAAAATGGCAGTTCACATCTTATGCCTAAATCTTGTAAGTCTTTCCCTTAGACTGCATTAGCACAGTTAGCATTATGCAAGTATTCTTAAGCTGACTGCACTACAGAAAAACAGACTAAAAGTAATAAAGTATGATGCAGTTACTCTTCCACATGTATTAGGCTACTGGATGCCACTTACAGTCTAAGGGATGTTACAATTGATATAACTGTAATAAAGGCTATTGACTGCATACTCCCTTTCTTCCACCTCTTGTCTGTGTCCCATACAATATGTAATTTAAATTTGCTATATGACTTCTTATGTGGTAAGCTGATATAATCATCTGATCTGTACGCTAGCATTTTTATACTGTCAAAGGTTTGAATCCAGAAGTATGTTATACAGTTATGTAAAGTTTTTTCCATATTAATAGTATGTGTGCAACTGTATGTTACATATCTTATTAACCCCCCACTATTCTCATGGTCTCATCATGGTTCCACTCTCATATTCCTTCTTTATCTAGACTGGAAACACTTTGTTGTACACATGAAAACCTCTAAAGTGTACAGATTTTCAAAGGATGTTTACATCTTTGAATGTTATGTTTCACCTTCGTATATACACAGCCTGAAAGAATCATCATGATGACAACACTAGGAATAACACAACACAAAGATGTGCAGAATTGTCCCATAAATGAACTCCTTTGTATTTCTATATCCCTTTCTCCATATCTCTCCCTCTCTCCACCCTTTGCTTATCATCAGTCATTCTCTACAGCATTTGCACAATGCCTGACACTAAGCAGCACCTGAAAATGATGAGAAATGGCATTACACAGCTGATGGCATGATCCTTGGAGTTTTTGCATTCCGCTGCATTAGTCTGTTGCTCTTCATGCTTCATGCTACTGCGCTTAGAATCTCTGCACTATATAAAGATAAGGTGATATTTATTAGGCTACTGTAATGTGCAGCTTATGGGATTTTACAAACGTCATGATTGCAATGAAGACTAATGCATACATTTTCATTTGCTTCAGTATGTTACCAGGTTTTAAATTTGAAGTACGACTTCATATGTGATCTGCTGAGATAATGCTTAGGTCTTTAGATTGCTTATCATATATTGTAAAGTTCTGAATCCAGACGTATGTCAAAGTGTTATTGATTGTGTTTTATATGACTTTTTGTGTAACTGTTGGCTATATCTTTTATTAATGCACTATTACCCTGTTGCTGTATTACCCTGCTTGCTCCCTTTTGTGAAAGCTTTCTTGTACAGATCATGAAAATAATTATGACAAACATAAGAGTAGCACAACATAAATGTGCAGAAATGGCCCATAAACATGCAAATCAGATATCTTGCAAAGTCCTCTAAGGCTAGTCATGAGACTTGGTTAGCATACCTAGCTAAAGATAACCATAAGGCATTATTTAGCTACATTCAAAACTAAAAAAGGAATGCCCAGCTGTGTGTTGAACTTATAGCGGATGGTACCACTCACACTGAACCTGAAGAAATTGCTAACCTGCTAGCTGACAGATTTGGCAATAACATAATCTCTCTATCCCCACCAGCCATAACCCAAAGCATTTCTGACACCAGTCCTCTACCTAGTATCTCCAAACAACAGACCAGACAAGCACTCTTCAAAGCCAAATACATGGCCTCTATAGGACTAGATAACATTCCAGGTTGCTCACTAATCTAAAACAAGACATAGCAGAACCACTTGGCACTCTCTTTAGCCATAGCTTTAGCACTGGCTTTGTCCCAGTAGAGTGGAGAACAGCAACAGTAATCCTCTTGTACAAATGGGGTCCATCAACCGACCCAGGAAACTATCAACCCATAAGCCTAACTAGCCTTATCTGCATGATCATGGAAAGAATCAAAATGGACCTTATCAACAAGGACACAGGTGACCTTCAAACTCTTGACTCAACCTAGTTTGGTTTCATCAAGGGGTACATTTTGCTTATTAAACCTGGTACACTTCTTTGAGAATGTCACCAAAGTCCTGCATGAGGGCAAAGCAGTATATACCACCTATCTTGATTTAGCCAGGGCTATTGACAAAATCATCCACTCAGGAATCATTGAAAAGCTCTCCCAGCTGAGTATTAACTTGTGCATCACTAGATGGGTAGCCAACTGGCTCACCAACAGAAAGCACACAGTCAAAGTTGGGGAGTCCACTTTCATCAGTAGACCAGTTACCATTGGGGTACCACAAGGATCTGTGCTGGGCTCTCTACTGTTTGAAATCTATTTATCTGAGGTCCAAGCAAAAGTGGCTTACCAAGTTTGCATATGGCTGTAAACTTTCTCCAATCATTGAGTCTCCCAATGATATAAACATATTACAGAAGTGGCTAACTTAGACAAATGTTTGGTGCCAAAGTCACAGACTAAAACTAAATATAAAAAAGTGCCTTACTATCCCCTTTGGCAAAGAAGTAGCCCCTGCTAATTATGATATAGTAAGCTCAAGCCCAGTGGTGTGAGACTACTTGGGAGCACAGGTTGATAACAATCTAAACTTTGATCACCATGAGTCCATAGATCAAAACATCTAAAACCCATAACATCTAATTTCATAACATGGAGAACAGAACATCTAAAACCCATAACATCGCATTACATAACACTGAAAATGTGCATCAAAACATCAGACACTACAAATCACATAAAAATAACATCCACTCCACATATAACAACACCACACTACCAAACACATATTTTACTATGTTTCTGCAGGAGGGCAAGCCCTCATGCACCCCCGACACCCCCCCGTAAATTAAATATACCAACTCCAAGATCGCACTACAGTGGGAAAAAGTTAATTTCCTAACCCCACTGTATCACAATCACCATAAAGAATGTACAAATAATGTCTATATCACTTACCTGTATGGCCTAAAAACACATACAGAGTGGCATAATAAACACTATATAAATAGTTTAAATTCCTACACTATATAGATAATAACTATAGAAATGAAAACTACAACATCTCATAGTGATAACACAAGAGTAACAGATTAAAATATAACATTTACATATCTGCTGATATACTATAACATATTATACATTTTAGATGTTATGAAATTTGATGTTATGAGTTTTAGATGTTATGGGTTTTAGATGTTCTGGTCTCGATGTTATGAAATTAGATATTATGGGTTTTAGATGTTTTGAAGAGGACCCATCCATAGTGGTAAAGAAAGTCTTCTACATTGTGCATCTCATAAATAAGGGCACCGCATCCAAGACTAAGGAGGTTATAACTCTGCTGTACTCGACCCTTATCAGACATCTTACTGAGTACAATGCTCTCTTCTGTATGTATCTCACCAAACACCTGCAACAACTGGAGAGACCACAGAGGTTTCTAAATAAGAGAATCAAGGGCCTCCAAAATGTGACTTACATGAAAAGACTGGAATCCCTGTCACTGCACTCTTTATCATACAGGCTGCTGAGAGGTGTCTTGTGTATGGCCTACAGAGCAGTCTCTGACCCTGCTATAATGGAAATGCTGCACAGCCACAAATCAAATAGGACAAGAGTCCCTTGCTCCAGGGATCTCAACCTAGCCTGTGACATTAACAAAGCATGTTGGAGAGACAGATATATCTCCCACAGATTGCCACTTCTCTGAAATAAGTGCCCACTTTATGTGAAGCAAAGATCCTCAGTGACACTATTAAATGTGAAGCAAAGATCCTCAATGACCCTAATTAAGTGCAACCTTGACAAATGAATGGTTGACCTTAAATTCACCTGGGGTGGCACCTTTGGCCCCCATGAACTGTTGTAGTCAGTGCTGATCATAGAATCACTCTGCTAACAATGACTGTGGTCAGTTAACTTACATAGGTTTTTTACAAGGCTAGGCTTGTAACAACCCTAGGGCTATTAGCCTAGTAATCTTCTATGAACCTATGAGCAAAATTCTTCCTCTGTCTCTACCCTTGTCTTCCAATCTCTCTTACCCATTTTTTTCCTTAGCTTTTGCATGGAGCTTGGCATAGAGCCCCAATGCTGACTGCCATTAAACGCTACTTTATATCTTATGGCAAAAGTGAAAGATATTAATTTTGACCAGATTAGCATGGTTCTGTGATAAACAAATACCCATGGATAGTAGTATTGCCTGTCAGTGACTGTAACATGTTTGTTAGGCTGTTGGATGTAATATAAACCTTATGAGATGTTATGATTGTCATCCCTGTTATGAAACCTGACACCTACATTTTCCATTGCTTCAGTCTGTTTTTACAGTCTATTAAAATGGGTGATTTTTAACTTAAGAAAATATGATTTCATAAGAAAGTATGACTTCATATTTGAAGAGCTGAGATAGTCTTTCAATTTGTACACCTTTATTTAATACTGTCAGGGTTCAAATCCACGTGTATCAAACCACTATGTAATGTTTTTCCATATTAATAGCATGTGTATAACTGTGTGTTACATATGTTATTAACCCACAACTATCCTTCTAATGACCTCATCATGTTGCCACTGTCTAACCCCTTCTTGATCCAAATCGTAACACATGAAATATTAACATAACACATATCTGTCCTGGATTTCATCAGATTCTTAATGGTTTGTATATATTTACTCCATATTTTTTTTTTTCCAATATTTTTTTTATTTTATAATATAAACCATGCATACATGTAGTGGTACAAACAATGAGAAAAAACAAATATTACCTACAGAATGGCTTGCAACATTGTTCGGAGGAAAAAGATAAACATGATATATTGAGGTATGCATAGTAAACAACAACCTAAAAAAACCAATATTTACAAAGCTACCATGACAGCATTTACACAGTGTCACTAGTTATAGGACTAAATATTAGCATCCTCACTTGAAACTTGTATTATGATATACAAACTCCTCAGACAAGGATAAAAAGGATAACAAAAAAGTATGTAAATTGATACAATCACCATAATTTAATCACACAGAATTACTTCAAACAGGCTTTTCCAAAGTTTACTGAAGTAAACTCTTTTCTTAGGTCCATTTATGATGAACTTCTGGGCAGAGATATATTTGATAGCCATATCTTTAAATCCCCGCCAACATAATTTGGTATGATCTAACCAATTATAGGTGATGTAAAGTTTTATGAGAGAACACAGCGTTACTAGAATATGAAGGTGTAATTTAGGCAGACTAGGAGAAGGAATGTTTAGGATAGCCGTTTCCCATGAGAGGGTAGAATTGTAGTAACCCATTTTTTTGAGACGCACTTTGAGGGAGCACCATAATTTATGGGAGTTATTGCAGTGCCACATAATATGTAATAAGTCAGCTCTCACACCAGGACAGCATGTACAAATAGGAGAGCTATTGGAATTAAATTGGTTAATTTTAACAGGGGTAAAATAGGAGTTATTATTTAACATCAATTGAGTGTATAAGAGTTTTTTGAAGGGCGATAGTTCTATACTGGTTTTTATGGCTAGTAATTTTTGGTCCTCTGTAATGAGAGAGTTTTGGTTATGCCAGTATTTGGAGAAAAGACATTTTCCTTTGTGAAGTAAAGGAAATAATAATTTGTATGACGAGGAGATTGTTTTATTATTGTTAGAAACTGTGGTAATGATTAAGTTTAGTTTATCAATTACCTGTGATTCAGGGAAAAAATTAATAGATTGTTAAAAGTTCTCTAAGTTGACGGAGAATAACCGTATACTTGTTGTTGACCTTAAGGGTTAGTCGTAACTCAGCAAGAGACAGAGATCTATGTTTGATAATATCCCAAACTCCAAGGTCTTTAATGAGAGGGAATTCAGTAAGATCTATCATCTTGTTGTTGATTTTAAGGTTTGGGTTAAGGTGTAATGGTTGGAGAAGAGGAAGAATAAGTTGCAGATTAATGTCCTTAATCAATTTTTGAAAAAGTTTTATTTTGAATTTCAATAGGGGGAATAATTTTAAGCTATTCAGAGAAGTGTGTGTAAGAAAAGGAATAGCCTTAGGATTAACTTTATTAGAGAGAATATGTCTGCGCCAAATCTTTAACCACGCTGGATAGTGGGCTTGAGCTTTGCTATTCATACTAGCAATGGACCATAGTTTATTAGAGCATATAATCATGTAATAAAGAAGAAAATTTGGAAGGCCCACCCCACCTTTCTCCTTGGGAAGACTTAATTTGAAGAAGGAGATCCTAACATTCTTAGGAAACCAAAGAAATTTTACTATAGTTTTTTCAAAAAAGATTGTTTGATATAATTACATTTGTCGCACTAAATTGATAAAGGAGTCTGGGTAAGATGTTCATTTTCACAATAGCTACCTTTGAAAGGAATGATAGGTTCAATAACTTCCATCTTTGTAAGTCTTGACATATGACAGACCATGATCTTAACAGATTGTTTTGAAGCATAGAAGCTTGATTATGTTCAAAATTAATGCCGAGATATTTAAGGCCAAATGAGATATGAAAGGTAGAATCAGGGAAAAAAAAAGGTTTATGAGCTTCAGGATTTATTGGAAGAATGTGGGACTTTTTATTGTTAACTTGATAACCAGAAGCCTTGGAAAAGGCACTTATTGCTTTTAAAATTTTTGGCAGATCTGTATTCGGAAATTGAAAGTAAAGGTTTAAATCATCTGCAAAGGCTGACAGTGCTACTTGTGTGTTAAGAGTTTTAGGTATATTATGGTGTGTATTTTGGGTAATGTATAGAAAGAATGGTTCAATAAATAGATTGAAGAGGAAGGGAGAGAGTGGACAGCCTTGTCTTGTACCATTAGTGATCCGGATTGGTTTAGATCTTCTTTTATTTATATATAAATAAGTGTATGAGTTTGAATAAAGAATTCTGATCATATCTGAAAAGATCGTAGGAATATTGAAATGTGATAGCGTAGAAAACAGAAAGTCCCAGTTTACTCAGCTTTCGACGCATCCAAGGTCAGGGCATATAACGGATTTTTCTCTTTTTTAGTGAACTGTATGAGAGCGTCCACTGTTAGTGTATTATCCCATGTATGTCTATTTCTAGTCGATCAATACACGATGGAGATGCCGAACATAGAGTTAGATTATAACCCTGGTAATACAGGGATTACGGAGAATTGGAATGATATCTTTTACCAACAGGAGAATTCTCTCCTGAATTTTGTTGCTCAAGGAACTTCTTCATCCTCTTTGATATCGGAAACTGATAATATGCAAGAATTCTATGGTCAACTGAGAGCACTAGAGAATAATCTCTATAAACTATATCGGCTGATCTGGCAGAGGAAACACCTTGAGGCGTGCCTCCACTTCAAGGTCATCCCACGAGGCATGCGCGTCCTCTGCATGCCGAGTTATGGAGATGCACATCCAGAACTGCTGCGGAGGTGGCAGTTATTAAACATAGAGCTTGGGAACAACTATATCCGTTTGCTCATAGACTACTTTAAACCTTTGGAAGAAGATCTTATCAATAAAGTGGAAGGTGAGCATAAGAATATCACTATACTGTTTAAAAGTGACTTTTGTATGTTGAGACTAAATAACATGTTGAGACAAGTTATGCTCTATAGTAACAAGTTAGAGCAACTTAAGTTAAGAAAGCTTAAGCGAGACTGTAACGACTTTCAGCTCGGTCGCATTTTTATGTGGCCGAGATCGAATGAATTGGCTGTTACAGAAGAAAATGGTGAGCGAATGACTGATATTCAACCTAGCACACCTAGTACGACCATACAGTGTGATAAGCAGACTGACGTTCCGCTTAGTATTGATCCCATTCTAACTAACATGGCAGGGGATGTTGCTTCATCTGCTTCCACTATCCCCTGTAACCAACAAGGCCTTAAAGGGATGGTGACTACAGGTGCGAGACCTAAGAACAATGGACAGATTATGAGCTTGACCCCTGGGGTAGTAGCTGCTCTAAATTTTCCGCTACCCTACAAGAGTCCAACAAGCAGAGGGAGGGTTATCGGGCGAGAATCGCGAGTCAAGGAGAAAGAAGAACTGAGCACTTTGTTTTTTAACTTGTCATCTAAAGAGTTTTCAGATACTGAATGTGCCGTTTTGAACAGAGGCCTTTCTTTTATACCCTCCCGAGGGAGTAGTCTACCTGACACTTTGATTATGTTACGTAAATTTACTAGGAAGGTAGCTCTCAAATGTTTGTTTAAAGCCTCAGGTGAAGATAACATATCTTATGACACGACAGTGTTGAAAAGAAAAAGTACTTTCGTACCACATTTGCCTAGCTACATTGACTGCTTTCAGAGAGCCTGTGAACATGATTTATACCTTTTTTATAAGGGAGGGTCATGTAAGCGTCTGTTTGTTAACTTGAATGCAGCACAAAAGCAGGCATTAGAGTCTATGAGTAATGATGTGAATTTGGTTTTCAGACCTGCTGATAAAGGGGGGGGAATAGTAGCTATGGATACCATTTTTTACAATGACTTGATGGCTGATATGTTAAAGGATGACCTAGCCTACTCGGAAATAAATAAAGCTGAGGTGAGCTCTATAGTAAGAAATGTGCACGATACTTTCTATGACCTCCTGATGACGAGATGCATTGATAAAGGTCTGTATGACTATTTAATGATAGAAGCACCTTTAATTCCTCTTATTAAGGGCCTTCCCAAGATACATAAAGGGGTAGTTCCTCCTCCCCTACGCCCCATTGTATCTGGGAAGTTATGGGTCACCGAACATGCGTCCCATTATGTAGAGTCGAGGTTAAGTCCTCTGATAGGTCTTATTCCCACTATTTTAAAGAATTCTTTTGAATTATTGAAGGACTTGAAAAATGCTGCTTTGCTTGATAGTTTAAGATCAGATACCCTGATGGTTACATTGGACATAAAAAATCTTTTTACTAGCATTCCGAACGAGTTTGGAGTGGATGCAGTTAGAGATTGTCTAGTAGAATTGAGTGATCTAGATAATACAGACCAGCTGACTATCTGTTCTCTTTTAGATCTAATTTTGAATAACAATGTCTTCTTATTCCAAGATAGGATGTTTAGGCAAACATGGGGGGTGGCAATGGGCACCCCCTGTGCTAATGCCTATGCCAATCTGGCTGTATATGTATGGGAGAAAACATACATTTTTAATGATTTGAGATTTAGAGCTAATGTTATCCTATACAGACGTTTTGTCGATGACATCCTTCTTTTTTGGAATGGAGGCATCGAATCCTTGAATGAGTTTGTGGATTACATGAATTCGACTACGACTTTTTTGGATTTCACTCATGAATATTCTTTTACTGAGGTGAATTATCTTGACATCACCATTTGTAAGAGTGCCTTGAATGAAATCTCTACCTCCCTATATAGGAAACCATGTTGGAGGAATGGCATACTCCATTATGGAAGTATGCATCCCAGATATGTCTTCCCCAACGTGGTTAAAAATCAAATGTCGAGAATAAAGAAACTCTGTAACATTGATAGTGATAAGGAGTGGCTTTTGGATTTTCAGGCCAAATGTTTTTTAGATAGGGGATATCCCTCCCAGTTGGTGCTAGATTATAGAAATGATACCATCTTGAATGATGAAAGATCCTCCAAGAGTGGGGTCTCAAATGGACATGTAGCCTATGATGCAAGGTTTAAAGATAGGAGCAAGGTTTATTTTGACATTAAATATACAAATGACATAGGGTATGTTAGAGATATTATCTCTAGAAATTGGAAACTACTTACTATGGACAGTGAATTATTAAAAATAGTTGGGGAGAGACCAAGTTTTAGGTATAACAATTGTTATAATTTGAAAAGATTATTGTGCAAAGAGAATGTTAAGATTAAATCTTTGGATATTAGAGCAAGTCTCAGGCAGGGAACTTTTCCCTGTAAGAAATGCTGTATCTGCAAGTATATTACAACTGAACAGAAATTTGAACGTACTGAGCTAGGTTTGCTATTTGAACCCAATTTTTATGCAACATGTGACACAGTGAATGTCATTTATTTGGCTAATTGTGACAGCTGTGAGGCTTACTATGTGGGAATGACCACACGCAGACTCAAAGATCGAGTCTATAATCATGTCTATGACATAAGAAAAGCTAATATTAGTAATGCCTTAGCCAAACATTGTCAAATACATCCAACTCATGTTTTTAAGTTTAGAGTACTACAGATACAATATCCGAATAGGAGAGAAGGTGACTCTTTAGGGACTCTTGAATTAAATGAGTTGAAGTGGATTTTAATCCTTAGAGCCCACATAGAACCAGGGTTAAACAGGGCTGTTAATATAAGGCCTGCACTTTTGTAATTTTATCTTTCCTGTTTTCCACCTTTTTCATTTCCTTTTCCTTACTTTTTATACCTTACCTTTTCTTTCCTTTTCTTCCCCTTTCCTCCCTCCCCACCCCAAAACCTCCCTTCCCTCCTTTCCCTTCTTTTCCCCTTTCTTTCCTTCCCCTTCTTCCCCTTCTTTCTTTCCTCTGTCTTTTCCTCCCCCCCCCTTTTCCTTCTTTCCTTTCTTCTTTTGTTCCTTCTTACCTCTACCATGATTATTATGGGGTTTACATCAACACATATAGTACTTTTTACGCCATTTAGGATGTCAGATTATATCCTTTCTGGCTTAGGATAATGTTTTATCGAATGTATTTGTGAATAATGTAAGAGGTTAGTATGCTCATAAGAATTAGCTATAATGGAAGTTTTAAGTATAGGTATTTTTGCCACATTTTTATGTTTTATGTTTTGCTTATATGTACTACTTATATTGAACCTGTATGGTTGAAAATGGTGCTAGTGTTTTTACCTTGCCCTATATGGGTATGGTTTCCTGTTTAATTAATTACCATACATAATTATCAATTTTATTGTTTAATTGCCTTGTTAAATGGTTAGTTTATTGTATATAAGGGTAGGGACTAACCCTTTTTACTTGTAACCTGATGAAGCGATTTATTGTTCTTTTATTAATTAAACAGAACTTGATTGATTTTAACATCGTGGTGGTTCCAGTGTTTTTCAGCTTCTTCGCACTAAATTGATAAAGGAGTCTGGGTAAGATGTTCATTTTCACAATAGCTACCTTTGAAAGGAATGATAGGTTCAATAACTTCCATCTTTGTAAGTCTTGACATATGACAGACCATGATCTTAACAGATTGTTTTGAAGCATAGAAGCTTGATTATGTTCAAAATTAATGCCGAGATATTTAAGGCCAAATGAGATATGAAAGGTAGAATCAGGGAAAAAAAAAGGTTTATGAGCTTCAGGATTTATTGGAAGAATGTGGGACTTTTTATTGTTAACTTGATAACCAGAAGCCTTGGAAAAGGCACTTATTGCTTTTAAAATTTTTGGCAGATCTGTATTCGGAAATTGAAAGTAAAGGTTTAAATCATCTGCAAAGGCTGACAGTGCTACTTGTGTGTTAAGAGTTTTAGGTATATTATGGTGTGTATTTTGGGTAATGTATAGAAAGAATGGTTCAATAAATAGATTGAAGAGGAAGAGAGTGGACAGCCTTGTCTTGTACCATTAGTGATCCGGATTGGTTTAGATCTTCTTTTATTTATATATAAATAAGTGTATGAGTTTGAATAAAGAATTCTGATCATATCTGAAAAGATCGTAGGAATATTGAAATGTGATAGCGTAGAAAACAGAAAGTCCCAGTTTACTCTGTCGAAAGCTTTCGACGCATCCAAGGTCAGGGCATATAACGGACTTTTCTCTTTTTTAGTGAACTGTATGAGAGCGTCCACTGTTAGTGTATTATCCCATGTATGTCTATTAGACATAAACCCAGCTTGGTCCGGTGAAACTATATATGGTAATACATGTTTGAGTCTGTTAGCTAAGATAGCTGAAAAAATTTTGATATCAACATTTATAAGTGAAATAGGTCTGTAATTGTGTGGGTCTGTTTTTTCTTTGTTATTTTTAAGTAATAAAATTGTTTTTGAGTTATTCCAATGTATATCAGTAATTCCATTTTTTATAATGAAGTTAAAGACTTTTAGAAGAATAGGGGCAATTTTTGAACTAAAGGTTTTGAAAAAATTAGTGGTGAAGCCATCCGGACCGGTACTCCATATTTTCACAGAGGTCACATAAAATACTGCTAATTCCAGTTCTAAGTTAAACACCTCAATATATATTTACACATGCACTAATACTTTGCCATCAGCCACGCAAAAGAACTTGTCAGCATTGAGCTTCATGGACAGAATTAAAAAGGTTATGTGACTGCATTGTACAACTTCTATGTATATGTTAATGGAATGCTGCACTCAACATATGTGGATTTCACTGTGATGTTGCCTGAACATATCATTCTGTAAGGTTATGCCTACACTCTGACACCTAAACTTGGGAATGATGTTGACTTGTCTGGATGTACTTGCACTGCTCATTGTCCAGTCTTTAAAAAATGCAAGTGAAATTCACAAAACAAATGATCACTGTTTGCAGACTGTCATCCCGAGCTGAACATTCATGAATGCTTGGTTGACAATTCACTGCTTCACAATTGTAATTGTCATTAAAACACCATACTGAGAAAAATGTACATGTCATTCACAGTAAGACAATGTACATGAATGACAGGATAGATATATTATCTGAACGTTATGTAATTACTTGGGATCAGCACATTGGTGTCACTTTTACATGTCAAGTCACAGGCCTTTTCACCCACATCTGTGATGTATGCTAGCTCCTCTACAAAATAGTGATGTGGTGATCCTTAAAAATGTGCATGTTCATAGATTTAGAGTCCGAACTTTTGCTGCAGTGCTTGCTATTGATACTGTGTTCTCTAAATTGAGTAAATAGATAGGTATGGGGTTCAAATTCAACAGTGGTGAACTTGTGGTGAACTTGTGTGCATGCCTCTAGTGTCAAGGAAGTACATCTTCAACAACTGATGTGCTGTGTCTGGTCCCACTCAGGAGAAACAGTTACATGGGGAGAAGGCTCATCCCACACTTTTAATACAAACATTTTCCATGCAGCACACTGATGATGTCATCTTGCCAAAAGTGGATTTTCTACCCATAGAAGTCAGCCTTTTGCTGTGGTGCTTGTAACTGACATTGTGTTCTCTAGATTGTGTAAATAGACAGATAGGGAGTTCAAATCCAACAGTGATGAATGTGTGTGTGTGGCTCTAATGTCAGGCCAGTATAGTTTCAACAACTAATGAGCTGTTGTGTCCAGTCCCAATCAAGAGAAACATTTATATTGGGAGAGGGCTCCCCATCACATTATCACACTTTAAATAGAAACATCTTCCCTCCAACACACTGATGAGGTTATCCTGTCAAAGGTACACTCTCACCCTATAGAAATAAGACCTCTTCTGTGGTGCATGCAGTTGATACTGTGCTCTCTAGATTGTGTAACTAGATATGTAGGCAACATTACTACAGCATTGCTTAAATTTTGACTGTGTGTACAGTCATGTACAATTGCCTCCATCAGAACACCTATTATGTACACTTCCACTTAGGAGATATTTTGTTCACTGACAGAAGACTAATCTATAAATTTCTAGCATCCCCAGGTAAAAGCTAGTTATGGAAACACACTGATTATGTATTGCTTTCAAAAATGCATTATCTCACAGCTGTAATATGACTTCTCCTGTGGTGCTGGCTGTTGATAGCATGCTCTGTAGACTGTGTAACTAAATAATTAGGTGGTCTGAATCCAGCAGTGACTAACTACTGTGATCATTTGTTTCTCTCTCCTGCTGTGTAGAAATGTCTTCAAGTACATATAGGATGCGTATCTGTGTAGTGTTATTATGCTCATCCATCACTTTCTTTCCTTTTTGACAGAACCCTCACCCTGCTAAGCAATGGTAATGTCATCCATTCAAATGTTCACTGTCACACTTGTAAAGCAATATCTCATGTGAAGCTTGCAACTCATGCAATGATCTCTAGCTTACTGTCTTAGTTGGGTAGCCAGTTCTGGTCCAGCCATTACTGTTTAGATTCAGTTGTGTGACTATTGCTGTGAATGTACATGTAGGTGGCAATGTTGCCACCCTCCTCTGTGTTGTGCACATGTGTAGCTGGAGATTCCTCTTACAAAAATTCTGCCCATTTTGCACAGATAAATGATTTGGTTAACAATGATGATGTATTTGATAAAATCTGCCAGTTGTAATATTGTTAGTAGTAAGCCTTCTTGTCCTCAAAAATAAGTGAGACAATGTTATACATGTTGTTGACATTGTAAGCCCTGGATTTTAATCTGTGCTAATTTATACATTGTGCATGATAGGGAGTCTACCATCACTAAGAAATGCATTATGAACCAGGTGTATGTGGGTATTTGTAGCATCATGCATTATTGTGTGACGAGACAAATTTCACCACTGTTTTAACACAATTATATGCACATGTATGCCTTGTAGCAACAAGATGATGTAATGCCTTGAAATGCACATGTAGCTCACAATTGTAATAAAATATCATGTAGTTTCTATGGTCTCATAGGTAGGTGTCTAAAACCTGCAATGAATGACTATAATGAGTGTTTGTCAGTATACTGATATGTGTGAATGACATCCACCACAGCTGTAATGTGCACAATTTCAGGGGGAGAAGCCTCCCCCATCCCCTTTACCTTAAATAGGTTTGCAACACAGTTATATGATGTCATACCTTCAGGTTCAGGTGCCTACGCAGTGAGACATTTCCCTGTGGTACAGTTGACTGGGGACACATGACTGAAGTGACATTCAGCTGCAGAGAAATATGGCTGCTTGTAAATTCTCTGTGGGCAAAGAGAACAATATGTTGCTATGCCCACAACTTCAATAACCAAATGCATGGGGGGAAAACAATATCCATGGTCCCCAAGGGAACATGAGACAGCAGGCAATATGGCAGGCATCAGCAGCAGGATGGTCAGAGGGCATGTCAGTGGCAGTGCAAATGTAGTGCACAATGGGCAGTGCCTTTATAATTGGAGTGTGTGGACCACTACCCTCTTCACAGTGCCTAGGAACCATTACCTAAAATGCATACTGGAGTATAAATGTGACTACAGTAGCCTGCAGGATTACCTCCATACTGTAGCACACTTTTACAGGTTGTAGTTACATAAGTATGTACTGTACACTGAGCACAACACTCATTACTTCTTCTGCCACCATGCATTTGGTCATTAAATCTGTGAGCATGGCAGTGTGTGCTTCTGTTTGCCCACAGGGAATTTGCAAACAGCCATATTTCTCTGCAGCTGAATGTCACTTCGGCCATGTGTCCCCAGTCAAATGTACTACAGGGAAATGTCTCTCTGCCTAGGCACCTGAACCCCATAACTTCACACTGGTGGAGTCTCAAAGTTGTGTTAAGACTTTCACTGTGGTATATGTGATTCATACACATTTTGTTAACCTCTAGACTAATATAGGCAGCTGTACAATTCCAACAAAAGACAACATTATGTCGCTGCAGTGATTTGACAAAAACCCCATGACATCAAGTTATTACAATCCATTTTATTTTGGACAAACAACTTTCAACTCATTTTGGGATTTCAGAGCAGTGAAATAAGTGTTGTAGGATTTTTGTGTTGTGATTGCTGCTGTGGCACATGCAGTTAGTACTGACTTGTACAGCATATCTACACAGATACAGTGTAGTTTGAATCTGGGACTACATGTCTATGAAACAATGTGGACAGAAAAGAATGGCTTGGTTAAGCAACACTGGCATTGGACAGCTCACATTGTTGTGTGTATTAACATAACTACCCCTTTCGTAGCACTCTAAACATTTCTATTGTATAATTTAACATCTCAATTCCTTTTTGTACTTCACACCTTGATTTCTGTTATTTCTGACAAGCTCCATCACTTTCTGCTGTGGTAGAGACAAAGTCAATACATGACTGTGTAGAGTTGGTAGTATGATCAGCAGAGGTTTGAATCTGGTAAAATCTGTCTGTCAGATAACTGTCAAACAGGAGTGGCTTAGGCAAAGAAAGGAGATATGGACACATGTTCAAGGTCTCTCACTCTGAGTTAGGAAATACATACCCATTACAATTGAAGACTGATGTAGTCCCTTCAAGGGTGTTCTACATGATGCAACCATTGGCATATTTCTGTGGCATCAGTGATTGATACACATCTCTTTCTCTCTGTGATCTGCCCTGGCATGTTTTCAAGTCTGGCAAGATGCAAATGCTGAGTTTGATGGTCACTGCTCATAGACATTACCTATTTTCCAAATAATAATGCTCTTTATTAATTGTCCTCATACACAAATTAATGTATTATTCCAATTCTTTTTTTCACATTCTAGAGCTTTATAGGACATGAGGGCTTATACAGCATTTTTTGTGGCATGGTGTGAAATCGTTAAAAAGTATGATTGGGTCTGTTATGAGACTTTCCTCTGTATTTGTGTTGTTTAGTTGACATCTTCGTTGTAATATCTTGTGAGCATGCCCAGTATAATGATGCAGTAAAATTGCAACGTCTAGCAAAGAAACCTTTAATTACTAAATGTCATGTGATATCTGTTGCCATTTTTTGTTCTTGGTCAGGACTTAAGTGAATTATCCTCTATAATGTTGGCTTTGTTAGCATCTGTACAGTGCAATTACTGACGTACTTACCATTAGCATACCATTAGTGTTGTTTTCTAAATACACATAAGGCAATTTTAGGGTAACCATTTCAAATGTCAGGAGCTAATAGACTAAGTCCTGAAATATGGACACCAAATGGCTGAAGGAATGGCCTTACATATATCAAGTCCAAGATGCCATTTTTCAGAATATTCTCTCTTCTCCAAGGTATGGTGATCTTGGATTTGGTATATATAAGGCTGGTGGGTGCTAGGCTAGCCTTCCAATTGTGGTAGTGTGGGGGGGGGGGGCTAAGAACTATAAAGGAGGACAACAATTTTCGAGATTTACTCTTCTCCTGTGTTTTCAGTCTTTTTTTTTTTCCAGCTTGTCAGGACTTGGCATTTTGAGTGCTGTCATTTCAATAGGGAGCCCAATGTCAGCCACATTATTCTTTAACCTGCATGTGTGTTCTAACATTAGTCACATGGATATAATGTTTTGCTTTTAATCAATCCAACAGTAAATATTACAATGACAGTGTAGTTCGATACATCTACCACACATGTCCAGCTAGGCATTCTCAATATAATCATGTGAAGGACACTCATATTACTGCTCATGCCACAAAGCATGTATAGTGGCAACACAATTAGGTTTTATGAGTGTTACTGATGTCATATGTTTAAATGTACAATCATTTTTCTATTATTAAAAGTGACAACAAATACAACAGAAATGTCCCTTTCTGTGTTGCATGACCCAACAACTGTAGGTTTCATTTATTTCTGCTTATATATCATGAATTTGAGTATCTGGCATACTGTCATTTACAGCAGACATATTCTGTACACACATCTGATATGCAACAATTGTAGTATTTGCAAATATATGCTAATGTATCTCCTGACTTGCTAAGTGTTGTCTGAGTGGTCAGGAAATCCTTCTACATGGCTCATCTCATCACAAAAGGATTCTCATCCAGAAAAAAAGAGGTCATTGTTCCCCTCTACTCATCACTCATTAGACCCATTATAGAGTACAACGCCCCTTTTGGTATGTACCTCACAAGACATCTACAACAACTGGAAAGACCACAGAAATACCTCACAAAGAGGATTACTGGCCTCAAACAGATGCCCTATGCAGACCGTCTCAAAAAACTACAGCTTTACTCCATCGCATATCACCTACTCAGGGGTGATCTCTGCCTAACATACAAAGCTATGTCAAACCTAGAGCTGTTGGACATGCTCCACTTAAAGAAATCCCAATTCCTCCGAGCTACATGCTCTAGGGACCTAAACCTTGTCACCACAATAAACAGAACATGCTGGAGGGATAGATTCCTGTCCCAGAGACTTCCCATACTCTGGAACAGACTACCTATCTATGTCAAACAGAGCTCCTCATTAGCACTCTTCAAGAAAAATCTTGATGATTGGATGGGAAATGGGAAATTCACCCCGGGGATCACTTCTGTGGCTCTGCTCAACAGGGGCACAGGAAAATAATTTTCTTGAGTGGTGAAAGCCAGGGTACATTTTTTGGCTAGGCTTGTATGGGCCCTAGGGCTGATAGCCTAGTACCAGCCTATGAACTTATGAACCTATGAATTAGCATTTGATCCACATGTACCATCTTTATTCCCCTTTGTTACCCTGTTATTTGTGCCCCTCTTACATCATTTGGCACCATTTGCATTTTTAAGTATATTGGTCAATACAGTGAAAAGTATTATTTTTTACTACATCTATATGAATAACTGTTTCTGACCAATACATTCTTTGTACAATAATAAAATCTTATCTAAATACAGTTCCCTGTTTAGCTTCCTCTGCTTCTTGTTTGTGCACTAATCCCTATATTTGAGTAAAATGTCCACACTTACCTTCACCTGCATTTTTAGCTTTTTATTAAACATGACCTTCTATTGTCTTATACTATCCACATGTGCTTGCTCACCAGGTTTATCTGCAGGCAACACCATATGTTTACATTGGGATCTTGAGCATCTATGCACCTTTTTCTGGACAGGAATACTTGCGATGGCCATAAACAGATGTTGCTAGAGATGTAAGCTTCTGAAGCAGCTTGTATATTTGACAAGCAATGCTGCTAATCTCACTAACATGCTTACATCTTACAAGCTTAGTGCAAAGTGTACATGCTTGTTAATGAATTCCAGTCTTACTCTTTTTTGTTGTAATGGTGTATACATGTCTGCTGCTGCCAAATGTGCACACAATTCTCACAATTTTGACATTTAGCTGGAACATTTCTTGCTTCTAAAATCATTCTTGTTATATCAGAAACATTCTGAATTTTCTGTAATATTCTGATATTCAAACAAAATGCAAGTCTGTCATCCACTATTAGTAAAATTCAGGGGAACCAGTTAACATGTTTCATTTCCATTCATTCAAACACGATCCCTTCTCCCGTCTACTCGTATACCCATTTTCTAAAATGTTTTTCATAGTGAGGGTTACACTGATTGGAAGATGTGTGCGGTACATCAGACGTCCCTGTCCCCAGTATCATCAGCTCACACTGTTGCATCTTCAGGCTTTACCAGAAAAGTTGAGATATACCCACCTTCCAACATGTCCTGGATTTACCTAGGGGCTTAACCCAGTCTACCTGCCTCTCTGGTATAATTCGTCTGGAATTTGCACAGAGAGCAGTCACTATCTACTGAGGCCACCTCAGGTGACTCCTCTGAAACTCAGTAAGCCGCAGATGATACTCTGATATTCTTCCGGAAGGCAATACTTCTTATCATGTAGCCTGAACTGGCGTACCCTGCATATGAGCTTAATTCTTCATGCTTGTATTTATAATATCAGTTTTTACTACCAAAACCTTTTGATCATTGATTAAGATGGGGAAAGAGGGTAATTGGTAAACACAGCTTTAGTCTAAATCTCATTTCTCATTTTTACCACTATATTCTACTACAACACATGGTTTACTTCCATCATGCCAGTGATCAAATCCCATCTGCCATGACAGGTGGAAAATATCCCACAATAGTTAAGCTCTTTCACTTGAGTAGCTGCTTCTTCTTCATCTGCAGACAGCAATCCCTCATTTCTAGGATACAATCACAACCTCAGATTTGGAGATGCTAGTTTTTATCCCAGCAGCTTCACATTTACAAGTCAGCTGCTATGAACATTTTGGAAGTCACAGTTACTTGAAGCTAATACATCATCTGAAAATAAAAAGGTACATGCATCATGCCACGAAATTAATCCTCTTCATATAGTCACTGGCTACATGTTGATATTCTGTCTATGAAAATCATAAGCAGAAAGTAAGGTGTGATACACAACTGGTGGAGTACAATGTCCATCTTGAATACACTCACCTTATTTCTCAATTTGCAAAGAAAACAAAAATCCAAGGACTGAATGGTACACAGAGTAGCATCCTTTGGTACTCAGCGTTGAAGTAATAACCCCAACAATACAAATCTGGGCTATATGGCTATATTACTTCTTGTGTTCTGCAAAAAATGGTGGATAGTATGGCCAAATTATTATGACTCTTCAATATTTGCTAAAGAACAAATGGTTGATCCATTGTTGCATCAGCAGGGCAGAATCAATGTCAATCCTCCTACATCATAAGCTTTGCTACTAGATTATCTCTCTTTTCCAGCATTTTGGTGAAGAATGAGTAAGATCCCCTTACTATTGTTACACATTACACCAGCTACATGTTTTACACTTAAGTTGGCGTATTTTTTCCTTACTTAAGGGCAAGAGCCAAACCATTGATTTCATGGCCTGAACAAGATTTCTGTGACCATATTTGATCCCTAGTAAGGGCAATAGCATTCCCATCACATTTGTTTCCCTGGAGGTGAAAGTCAGGAGTTTACAAATGGATAGTCCAGTAATCATGAACACTTACCAAACAAATAACTAGCATTTCTCCATAATGGGCAATGTTTCTTGTAGATACTGTGCCACTAAAGATGTCAAATGTGCCCTTCTGCATGTGTGCACAAAACTCCATGAATTGCATGAGTACATAGATGCTCCTATAATTTCTCAACACTTCTGATGGGGTTAGCAGAACAGTGGTCCATGCAGCCATCCTCATCCAAGATGGGCGAATCGGTATCAGCTGCTCACTATTACCCAAACCCGCCCCTGACCTTTCACCAGATGAGCCTTTAATCCAGCTGAAGTTGACAGGTCATATGTAGGGCTTTATCTCTTTTTAAAAAAGCACTACCCTCAAGGTTATCATTCTAGTGGTACCATCACCACACACCACTTAAAAACATGCTAACAACTGCCAACCTACATCCAGTAGCTTCAGTATTTCCATCCAGACCTACAACATTGCCACAGTGGAACTGTTTAATCACCGCAGTAACCACATCCAGAAAATTAACGCAGTGCCACCAGTTGCAACTTTCCCTGCCTTATCAATATCTATGGATGCTGTACTTTCTCAGAGTCTTATTTTGACCTTAAACCTTTATCCACATTTAGGTTAAAAATTCTCCTGCCTTGTGGAAACTATCTTGGGAAATGTCCTATCTCCTCTCGTGAATTACTGTATGGGTTGTCAAAACCTTTTTCTCAGTGTCTGAAAGTCTGAACATCATTCTCCATGGCCTCACAAAACAAATACCATTCCACGGTCTCCTTTTCTTGGCCTAGTGCAGCAGCTGCTGTCTTCTAAAACTATTAATACTTGACTATGGAGTCCATTCTGGTTGAATTACATAGGTGGACTCTCTATCTTGACATCTTCCTTTCTTCCACACCTCTCAACCTTAATCTCAAAAAACATGGACAAAAACAAACAATAATGTGGGACAAAGGCACAAAAAATCCTGGACATATTTTAAATATTTCTTTTACATGCTCAGAATGCTGCTAGAATACTAGGTTTTGCATTAGATTGCATTTTCTGAAGACTATGAAGTCTGAAATTCAAATACCTGTTGAAAAGTTATTTAAAATGAATGAATGAATGTCACCGACAGTCTTGTCTTATCTTACTGAAGCTGCCAACTGCAGCTCTGTGTTAGTGCCTAATGCATTTTTAGTGCCTTGTAGAAATGTAAAATCTGTTTAGTGCAGATAAACTTTGCAGACTATTAACCTTTTAAACTTCCACACAGTATTATAAAGTAACTGCCTATATAACAGACGAAATGGACAACAATAATATATATTTTGCAGGGTTTACTGTCTTCAAGTTTCTTCTCAATACAACATGAATGATCTCCAGTGTGCAGATCTAAGCAGATCTCCCTAGAAATCAGATTACATCTCACATATATAAATTCTTATGAAAGTAGTCTTTTGGGAACTCTCAAAGTCATTACTTTGGTATTTTCTGATGTCATACAGTCTGTTTAGAGAGTCTTTCCTGTTTGAGCATGCAGTCTTTTGATGATGTCATGCAGTCTGTTCATAAACTCCTTTTCTTGTTTCAAGTTGAACTATGTGACAGTTCAGTTTGCCTCCAACTCAGTTTCTTTCTCGCATCTGGGTCCTTATCTGTAATTCTTGAAGCTTGCATTAAACACTAAACATTTAACTCATTCTTATCAGCATTTTCTCAAGTTGCACCAGCATGTGACATAAACATGAATGCACTTTATTTATTTATTAATTTAAAATTTTACTTGCTTCTCAGCTAAGAACAGTTTAACCCTTTTTTTAGCAAACAGAAATGTATGCATCTAACTGACTATATTATTCCTACATGTATTATAGCAACAGAAGCGTATATGCATTTAACTAGCAAACAGAAATACATGCATTTATGTGTGTAGACTTTCAGCTTTTCCCGGTTAGGGGTCGCCACAGCGGAACTCCGGTCTGCTCATGATTGGCAGTGGATTTTTACATTGCTGAGTTGCCAGCCTGACACCCAAACTTCACCGAAGGCACGCCCATTCACTCTCGCACCTACCTGCATGTCTTTAACATCACTTGACCATGGGGAGGACATGCAGACTCCACACAGAAGGCACTCCAGCCGAGAATCGAACGGGAGAACTTCTTGCTGTGAGGCGACAACGCTAACCGCTGCACCACTGCGGCTTCAAATACATGCATTTATAAAGGTCTAAATATATTTATCTAACTCCTGTCATTATTTAATGATTTCAGTTCTCTACAATCTATCAGAAAGCCATACGTTTTATGAGGAACAGATCAAAAACATAAGGTAGAAATCGTGAATGTTCTGTGAGATGAGAGATATTTGAAAATAATGTTTCTCTCAGTATCTATTTACAATACATGAGATAACTAATAAGAACATCTCTCCATTCACAAAGATGATGTAGAAGAGCTTGCTGTCAGGCATGCAAACTATGAATTGCTGCGGTATAAAGACAGTTAAAGGAAAATGTCCACCTTAATGTATCTTTGTTTTCAGAGCTATTTTAATGCCTCAGAATCACTCCAAGTGCTTCTTTTACAATTTTGATGTGTTTCTCTCAAAATGGCAGAGGATGGGGATTGCCTTGGTAATGTGATCTTGTTTTCTTGCTTTCATCCCTTCATCCCAGAATACATTTCAAGTCCTCTTTATATGAGTCATGCTAGACATAAGGAAGTGGTGTTGTCTTCTCATGCCCTTAAGAAAGAATGGCAGGACTGTGACTGTCATCTAAAAACCTAAGGACTGACTTAAACTATAGGATAGGGTAGAATTTTCCTTTAAATATTGCAAGCTGGTAACGCTGCAGGCAATCAAAAGCAGAACTGAGTCAAGGGAAGCATCTCTTAAGCATGTAAATGGCATGCGAATTATTGGTTACAGTGACAGGAAAATCAGACACGTTATTTAACTTGAAAACTGAAAAAAAGAGCACAAATTCCATATTAAGCAATGTGTAGAAAAGAAGTTATGTACTGGTCATATAAGCAGGTTATAGAACTAGAACAGAAAAACAAATATATCTTTTAATTGAATAAGACATGCCATATGCAAGTTAATGTATGGATCACACATTCATGAAATTGCACGTTTTTTGAGGGTGAATACTATGTCTTCATATATGTATGTTAAACAGATGAGAACTCAATAAAATTACAAGACACTAAAGATTACAATCAGTTAAGAGACTGGGGAGTAACTGAATAGGTTTTACTAACTGCATAAAGTATGCTTATAGTATGTTTTATCTCATTTCAATAATGTGTCATTTAATCTTCAACAGGACCACCTTCTGCTCCAGAAAATGTCATATCCAGCGTAAATGGCACCATGGTCATCTTGGAGTGGAACCAGCCAACTGACACTGGAGGTCGTTCTGACATCATGTATAATGTGATATGCAGAAGATGTGACTGGGATTCGGGTCAGTGTGAGACATGTGGAAATAGTGTGGCAGGTAGCAACAGCAATTCTGGAATCCGCTTTATTCCCCAGAGGATTAATCTAATGCAACCAGTGGTGAAGGTGTTAAATCTGCTGGCACATACAAACTATACCTTTTGGATTGAAGCAGTAAATGGTGTGTCTGATCTCAGCCTGGAGCCACGACGATCTGTCTCTGTGAACATCACCACAAATCAGGCAGGTAGGAGTGAGCCTGTGTACCACAATAGAGAGGTCACCAGGCATCGAGTTTGGGATAGTTGGGGAAGGGATTTTTATGAAAAAATGTGAAGTTACATATTGCAGTAAGTTATTCCTGTAGTGCAGTTTGCATTATCACAATTTCTGCAATACTCATGTGTAGAAAGCAGGTAGTAATAGACATCTGTTTGCAAAAATATTTACCAGAGTCTACTGCTGCATGCTACAATTGTTTTGTTGCATATATCTAATGGTTTGCTTGTTTGATGCATACCTTGAAGTCACCCAAAGTTGATTGTTAATCATTCTTATATTTCCTATTCATAGTAACATTTTTTTATTACACAGTTCATATTGTATTTTGGACAGATGTGCTAATACATCCTAACTTTCATCATATAAGAGGCACCTGAGAACACAGCCATAGCTAGTTTTAGGCACCACTGAACCCTGCAGTTGCTGAGGATCCCGATGGTTCTAGGGGCCCATAATCACAGCAAGTTATCTTATTTAGATATTTTGTTACATCTTTGTCAAACCAGCAAAAGTTGGCACAGGAATCTTATTTTCAGATTCGCACAACTTCTTCTTTAAAAATTCAGTGATATCGTTGGTTGTAGGATTCCTAATTTCATTAAATGTTTTACTACTGACACAGTGTCCATGACGTAGTTAATTCCTGGTGAAGGGGATTCTCTCCAATACCACTAATATCATAGCCAACTTTAGGCAATGACAATACTCACATCTGCAGGGGAACTCAGTCATTCTTGACTGTGAGAAGTAGGGGTTATTGCTTATGGGGGGTGAAGAGTTTAAATAAAAAAGTGAATTAATTTGCCAGTTGTGCACTTTATCCTAAGCAGGGTTCTGATATGACCCTGTCAGGATAAAGCTGTTAATTAGCAAATAAACAATAGAAAAGTAAGTGCTAGAGATAAGCAGCCCGGAGTGACTGATGTCAATGCTTACCTGGTATTTTAAACAGAGCAAATTCTTCCAATCTTCAGGCAGTTTTTCTCTTTCAGGGAGATGTATAACTACTGGCAGGACACCTGATACTATAACTGTCAACTTATTTGTCAAGAATTAAGGGCAAACTCAAAAATAATAGTAGAATAAAGGCTCAAATCACAAACACATTTTAAATATTACTGTAGTTCACTTGAAAAGTTAATGGAATAACACATTTTCCATCAATATGCAATTTTTGGGCAAATAAAAGTATGAAACTGTAATATCTGGTATTACTGGCTGCCAGTAAATGACTTACCAGTAAATCAAATGATTTTCATGAGGGAGAGGGCAAAAGTATGAAAAAATCAGGGACAGTCTGTGAAATCAGAGACGGTGACAGGCATTCATTACTCCTGATAACTGCTAAACAGCAGTCACTGATCAGGTGTGGCAGTACTACTGCTGGGCAATGTATTTCAATTTGTTGAAATCAGGGTAGTGGATGGGGGGGGGGGTGCAGTCCAGTAGTAACAAACTGGCTGTAATTTCTTTCATTTTCTATAATGAACATTAATGGCACTGCCATTATGCTTGGGGGGGCATTGTTGACATGTATTTATTTATTTATTGGCATTTGTTGACCGGGAAAGTCCACTGGGCAGAAAACCCATTTTCAGTGGAGGCCCAGAGAGAAAAGCTCCACAGTTAAAATAAACAACAAAAAGTAAAAATATTATACAGTTAAATTACAGATCTGGGGAGAAAGGCTCCATAGTTAAAACAAACCAATATTACAGAAACAACATAATTGCAAACGGATGTTATACAAATTAATATACAAGCACCATATCGCAGGTAAACTATATAGAAAAAGTAGGCACATAGTAATGGACAAATAATAAAGTATTTCCAGTCAATGGAGTAGATTGAAATCAGAGGTGTTAGAAGGCAAGATTCTTGGTAAAATAAGTTATGGGATTAAGGAAGCTTACATTGTATTTCACATGTACAGCTTGGATTTTGTAAAAAGTAAGTTTTTAGAGCAGCTTTAAAGGGCTGCAGGGCGTCTAGTTGGGTAATGGAGGAGGGGAGGGTATTCCATAGTTTGGATATGTTGTAGGAATATAGGCATTGTCCTGCTCTCTTGTTGGGTTTAACTATGCTTAGAAATGTTCTCTCTCAAGAGTGGAGTACTCAAGTAGGGGTATATGTGTGTAAGATGGATTAGAGAGAGGGGCAGCTATCAGGTTGGAAAATTAATTTATGGGCAATAGTTAGTTAAGTAAACAGGAGAAAGTGGTGAAACTCTAGCCAGGGCAGGTTTTAGAGGGTGCTGCAGTGGCGTGAGCAGTTAGACAAGTTAGATGCGAATTTTGCTATATTATAGTAGCATTTTTGTAGCTTAGTACTGAGGAATGTATGGAGGTTGGTGAAAATGGGGCTTCCATACATCAGGGATGGAATAAGCAAAGTGTTAGCTAATTTGATCCTAGTTTATCAAGGTAGAGTTTGTGTTGGTATAATTTGCCCTGTTTGAAGTGGGTTTCCTTTACTGTGTTAAGTATGTGTTGTTCAAAGGAGAGTTTATTGTCGATAGTAATTCCCAGAAGTTTTGCGAATTGTACCTGTTCCATTTTAATTTTGTTATGGGAGAGAATTTTGAATTTTGTATCTGGAGGTTTGATGGGAAACCCCCGATGGTGGTTCTGCAGTATCATTGTCGTGTCACAGTAAGACGCTGTCCAGTTCGATTCTCAGCTAGAGCGTCTTCTGCGTGGAGACATGTGTGAATGGGCGTACCTTCGTTGAAGGTTGTGCATCAGGCCTGGTAAGCCGGTACGTAAAAATCAACTGCCAATCATTAGCGGACCGGAGTTCCGCTGTGGCGACCCCTAACCAGGAAAAGCCGAAAGACACAAACAAACTAACAGTTTAGTTTTTGGGGTTAAGCATTAACTGAGAGTCATTCAGACAGGTTTCTATATTGGAGAAGGCATCTTGGGTGATTTTCTGGAGGTTATTGAAATTATTGGAGGATGAGATGATAGTTGAATCATCTGCATATGGAATGAAGACAGCAACATATTGTCCAATAATTTCCTTGATTTACCATTACAAGCATAGTGCTTACACATGATTGGTGGGTGGCTTGGCAGGAAGATGTGTGTGAAAGTAGTTACTCATCACCACTGTAGCATGATGAATAACATTGTCATTTCACAGTGCTTTGCTCTGCTTCAGTTCTTGGCTATGGTTTATTCTATATTTAGTCCGCAGCATGTGTGTGTGTGTGTTTGTGTGACTGTCTATTTACTTTTGCCCTGTTCCTCTTAAATAAATGTTGATTTGCTGGTAAGTAATTCTGGGTAAATGATAGTCAATAATACCAGACGTTAGGGTTTCTTATTGTCTAAAAAATGCATGTCATTGCAAAATGTGTTCTTCTATTAATTTTTAAGTGAATTACAGTCATTGCTGTGGTTTTCACCTGCATGCAAAGACATGAAGTAGGAAATTGGTATTCTTCCAGTTTCTTTGAATGTGATATGCACTGTGGTGTGCATGTATGTGTTTGTGTAGGTGACAGTGTGTGTATATGTGTGTGTATGTGGATATATCTGTAAAAATCACTGATTTTTATTTATGCACAGAGTAATGCTGTGCACATATATAACTCTTCTCGGTAGTAGTAAAATGCAATTAACAAGTAACTGTCTTTCACAAATAAGGCATAAAGTAAAGGAACATTTACACCTTTAGAGCTTCTAGAGGTGTGATGGCCCCCACACTCCAGACTGTATAACTGGATTTTGACATGGAATTAGTGGTGGCCCTTGCCCTCAACAGTGCACATTCTAAAATCAGACCTACTCAAAGGTGTGGGCAGAAGGTTGTGTAGCTTGTGTGGGGGTGCTAGGAATAGTGTGGTCATCACTTCTTTAAATTCCATCACAATCAACACACAAAGGTGTGCACATAAAGTTACTATAGATTGTGTTGGAGCTGGACACTGTATTCATTCTTTTTTTGTCTTTTCACACAGACCTCAGAGATATGCTAACAAGATTAACATAGCTTTTGTAGGGGCATTATACTGTCCAGGAGCAATAAGTTGGCATACACTGCTGTGATCATTGTTTTTCACTTCTTCCACAATTACACATCAGGCACATATACAGGTAGTTGCCTTTGAGGGAGGTATGAGCACTAAGGAAGCATGTTATGTATATGTATGACAGCAATTACTTGAAGAGCATAACTGTACAATTTGAGCCTCTGCTTTCATCTCAATCTAACATGAGAGGGATGCAAAGACAATGACTGTCTTCTTTCTTTTCGAGGGGGGTAGTTAGAGAGGCATGCAGTATTCCTAGACAGGATGTATGTATCATCTCAAACATTTGTCTTGTTAGTTTATTGTAAGTTACAATATGAAGCTTTGAACATAAAGCCTTGGGCACAACATATGTCTTCCTTCAAAGAAAAAGTAAGACTAAACTTCTTACCTTACTCATGGTTTTCATCCAGTCCACCACTGGATCAAAATGTTGTGAAAATGTTCTAAAGATATACTTCAGAGCATCTATAACCCTGTGGCTTTTGGGGACTTGATGGCTCCTAGACCCCAGACCAGACTTGTAACTGGCTCAACTAGCAGTCTGTGTGCGTCCAGTTAACTAGTGCACCACCCCATTCAGATCGTTCAGTTAAGAGAGAAAAAAAGGACTTGAACTTCTACAAAGCTGCTGCAGGAATCCAGACAGTACCAAATCCTCAACCCTCATCCCCACTCTTCAAGTAAAAGAAGAACAAAAAAGGTCAGCTATCAGGTACCTAGGCAGGAGTCAATCAGGTTCCATCTCTGTTCCATAACCCTTTTAAAAACTGACTGGTAGTCCCCAAGTATGACACAAAATCATTTAAATGCTGGGGGGAATCAGTTTATTACATAGAACTAGTATGCACCCTGGCCATGTTTTTGATAAGGTACTCAAGGGACAGGTTTATAAAGTCTCTAGATTATGTACTAATGATGCTGATTTTAGACATTTAATGACATCTCTGTCTGAGAATTTAGGGCAAGAGGTTATTCTGAATATGTTGTTAATCGTAAGTTCATAGGTTCATGGGTAGGTACTAGGCTATTGGCCCTAGGGCCTATATAAGCCTAGCCAAAAAGGTACCCTGGCTTTCGCCACCCAAGAAAATTATTTTCCTGTGCCCCTGTTGAGCAGAACCACAGAGGTGATCCCCTGGGTTAATTTCCTATTTCCCATCCAATCATCAAGACTTTTCTTGAAGCGTGCTAAATGAGGAGCTCTGTTTGATACAGATGGGTAGTTTGTTCCAGAGTATGGGAAGTCTCTGGGACAGGAATCTATCCCTCCAGCATGTTCTGTTTATTGTGGTGACAAGGTTTAGGTCCCTAGACCGTGTAGCTCAGAGGGATTGGGATTTCTTTAAGCATGGAAACCACCTTGTGTGCAAGAAGTGATATGGCTAAGCCTTATTTTTCAGCAGGAAGATGACAAGCTCTTAGAAAATCTGAATATAAGAGGGCCAGGGTGCTACTTACC
This sequence comes from Protopterus annectens, assembly GCF_019279795.1. NCBI lineage: Eukaryota > Metazoa > Chordata > Ceratodontiformes > Protopteridae > Protopterus > Protopterus annectens. The sequence goes on from NC_056728.1 coordinate 1,727,584,416, forward strand.
TACAGTAATGACACAAGTAGGATTTGTAATATAGTCAAGAAAAATTGGCCGGTCCTTTTAGCTGATAAAAAATATTTCAAAAGTTGCTGAGGATACACAACACCTTTGGTATAATTTAAGGACTTTTGATAACAAGAAGCCTTTGGTGTCTGATAGGTTGGGTACATATGGATGCCGTTTTTGCAAGGCTTGTAAGTATATTTTGAATAGACGTTCCTTTACACAACCAGGGATTGGTCAGAACTTGTTTTTAGGTTTTATTCTGATTGCACTTATAAAGATTTGGTTTATTTAGCTATTTACAATGCCTGTACTTGTTTTTATGTTGGCAAAACCAATCACCCCCCTCAAGGAACATAGTTTGCAGCGTGTTAGGAATATAAGGTGCAAAGATTTGAATAATGCTCTGGCTAAACATGTAAACACTTATTCTACACACAGCTTTTCATTTTTAGTTTTACAAATGCTTGTCAGTAACTTGAGGGGTGGTGATATGGTTAATAAAATGGATGAAGTGGAAATGAACTTGATTATCAGGTTACAGGCATATAGGGGTCCTGGACTGAATGATAATAAACCTTTAAGACCTGCGCTTAAGGTGCGTAAATTAGCACATTAAGTTAATTGTTTTTACTATTTAAGTAGTTTGCAGTCTGTGTTGTGTTATCTTGGTCTGATGAAGTGCATTGACTGCATGAAAGCACTTACAATTTTTTATAAATAAATTTTATTTTATTGGCTGTGGTTGGCTGGTCTACTTCTTTTTATTGTTTGCAGGCTTGACATTTTGTCAGTTTATCACTTAAAGTAGGAAGTTGGAATTAGAGTAGTTCCTGCACATTCCAGGGTTACCTGGGATTCTTTTTTTTTTTTTTTAATTTTTACTTCAAAGAAGACCATTTTGTTGTCTTATGCTACCAGAAAAAAAATGTTACACTAGGGGGTGTACAGCACTCTCCCATATTAGTGAGGACCAGATCTAGCATTCCTGTGCCCCTGGTGTCGGTGTATTAGTAATCTCGTTCATGGAGTTTATATTTATTAAATCCAGGAATATCTTTGCCTGCATGTTTGGTGTCATATATGATTCCCATTTAACAGCAGGGTAATTAAAGTCACCCAAGAATATAGTATTGGGTTGTATGGTGAGTGTTCCCAGTAAGCTTAAATACATGTTATGAGTTTCCTAGATCATATAGGGGGACCTATAGCTTGCTGGGAAGTGGCATGAGATTTTGTCTATGGTGATTTGAAGGTGGTAAAGCTCAAGTGCAATGTCCTGTTTGACCAGCCTTGAGGTATATTTATTTTTGATGTAAACTGAGACACTGCCAACTTTAGTTCCTATATGTGTACTAGTTGGTCTAAATGTGTGGAAAGCATTATAGCCTTGCATTGCCAGTGTGATGTCCCCAGATTTAAACCATGTGTCTACTGCACATACATCAGCATTCTTTAGGGTGCTTGTAGGGAGTGGAGTTTTTTGTTTAGACTCATAGCTTTGAGCATTAATACCTTCTGATTTTCTTGGTTTGGTTTGCTATGTCAGAAGTAGTTTCAGTTTGGTATTGTCTAAAAAGTGCACTGTGGGGGAGGACAGTGTATTAGCTAATATTTGAAAGCCTAGAGCAGAGAGTTGTGGACCATCCCTGGCCAAGCAGTGTGGTCTGTTACTATCTCCTTCCATGCTGACAAATATTGCACCCACTTAAATGACACCAGAAACTAAGCCAATTATTGAAGTCAATCATCTTCTCTTCATATTGTGGTATCATCATTATGGAAAGTAGAATGCTGCTCAATGCCAGGCTCATACCAGCCTGGGACACATATTCTGAGAGTTCCATACTGTCTCTCCTTACATAGTCTAGGAAGGTACGTCTCAGGTCTTTAACACCCACATGAACTATGACTGAGTGATACCAGTGCTTGCAGTTCAATGACCAATGCATGCGTACTGTGGTGGATCCTGGCCTCTGATAATCAACTGATGTGACTTTTTCCTTACTCAGCCTGGTGAGAGGGATATTAGTGTGTCTCACAATGGAGTCTCCGATGATCAGAATATTGCACTATGTGGTGGCTTGTCATATGGGTTTATAAGTAAAGGCTCCATGAGATGTGGCTGCATGTGCTGACGTGGGTGTTGTTTTGAAACAGTGCATTCAGTGCTGCTGAGGGTATTTATTATGTGTTCTTCATCTAGAAGGTCATTTGGTTTTAGTAAGGTTACATTTTAAGTGCCTCAGCATATGTAGGTCTATTTGTCTGCTTTGAATAGTGTGTGATGGGTGCAGCATGTGTAGTACAAACAACCTTATTGACATAGGAGTACTTTTATGTTAGAGCCTTGCCTCCATTGAGTAAACACATCTCTCATATACCTTACCAGTGTAGGAATTTTAACTTGCTACTGTGTTGTCTGTATGCTTTATACTGTCTTTAAGCAGTTATGTTTTTTTTTAAGTGTTATATGACTTGTACTGGGAAAGTCCTATGACATCAGTTGAACACTATGGACTGCTTTATGCATGTAGAACTATTATTTAATTGTGTTTGCTGTTTCTGTTGTTTATCTGTTTTATTTTGAAATTCTGACAGAGAAATATTGCACATTTTTGCTTTTTTCTTCTTTTATATAATATTTGCTACTGATGTAACATTGCTATAGTAGTCATTTATATTGTTAAATGGTGATTTTACTACTAATTACTTTATTTGCATTTTCTGTGGAGATTTTTTTCATTTCCAGCAAGGGAATATAAATAAATATATGTCCTGTTTTAAAGATTTCTAGTCGAAATAAGGCATATATTTGATTTTTGGTGCTGTTTGGACAAGTTCATTTTACTTGTTACTGTGATGAGGAAGCTGATCTTCTGCTACACTGTGCTGTTGTAGAACAAGCCTTAGCACATTCTAAATGGATCCTGCTATATTTTATGCAGTTTATCCCTATTTCCTTTATGGGGACATAAACACAAATATTCTGTAATTGCTGCCGTTAGTATGCCCTTAATAGTATCATTGAATTATTCTGGCTGGTCTTTTTTCCCCTGACTTGATGGATAATGACATGGCTGCTACCCCCCCCCCCCCCAATTAAATCCTGTTTCACCTAAAAAGAGAATAAATAAACAAAAGCATGCCTTAGCCTACAATTTGTAAGTCTGTTATTACCTTAAGCCAGCCTGCAGACCACTTGCTGCCTTTTTCACTGTCATTCACTGGTGTGAGGCTGCATTCTCTATAGTACAGGGGTCAGATACATACTCCAGGGCTGTTCCAGTACCTGGATTAGGTATGGGAGAGAATGAAATAACCCTTGCAAGTATGGCAACTGCATGGCCTCAAAAAGGATAAGTCCAATTCAAAAAACACAAAGGCCAGCAGACAATATTATGTAGATGCTTATTAAAGCATATATAAATAGAGCAGTAACAAACCGGTTTCAGCTAAACAAATTAAGTAGCCTTCATCAGTGTAAATGAAAAGCCATTGAAATTCATTGCCATTTATTCTACAAGATAGCAACAAGATTCATGTTCATTGGTTTCTCATAAATTCTCATTGAGACCTGGTAGAAATAAACCACCCAACTTAATAATCCACTTCTTTTCCTTTGTATTTAATATTGAGTGCCATCCAGCTTTATTTTTTCTATTCCCCACAATCCTGTTTACAATAATGAATCTAAAACTTGCATTATTGTGTGTCATTGAGTGTTTATACAAAGCATTACTTGGTTTTTTGGTCCTAATATCACTGCAATGTTCAGATATGCGTAGTCTCAAGGGTCTAGAAGTTTGTCCGATATAAAAAGCTGAGCAGGTACATGTCACAAGATAAATCACCTAGTCAGTTCCACAATTAGCATAGAACCTGATATCATAAGCAATGACTGTGTTCCTGCTGGTAAACTGTTTGGATTTCGTTAACCTATGGAATGTGTGCAGTGTCCACAAGGGACACAACCAAAGAGTAAGTCACCTGTCAGAGTTCTTTGAGTGTGATCCTGAGTGTATCTGGAGCCATGTTTAAAATAATTGAAATGTGATCCAAGGGTCCTCCCTCTATGAAAGGAGAAAAAACATCTGTCCTGAAGAAACTCCGATAACCTAGTGTCTGCTAAAAGGATAGTCCAATGTCTTTGAACACAATCTAGTAACATGTTGGTATTTCTCCCATAGGTGGTAACAAAATGAATCCCCGAGTCACCCCCCTGTGTTTTACCTTTGTACTTTAATAGGTCCTTTCTGTCTAGTCCTGAGACCCAGTTACTAGCAGTGAGTATATCACCAGTTTTGTAACCCCTGTTTTTAAACCTCATAGTCAGGTCCTCCTTAAAATGTTCATAAGTAGCTGGATGTGAGCAGTGGATGGAAACTAGATGCATGTAGTAGGAAGTTGTACTGTGGATACTTCCGGTAAACCTCTGTATGCAAAGTATGATCAACATTTCTGGTGACAAACACATCCAAAAGGTTATTTTTTGGGCATCATTGTTGACTGTAAAGTGTATTCCCCACTTATTGCTGTTTAAGTATTCCACAAACTCTTGAAGATATTCAATGTCTGCTCTAAATGCCATCCAGCAGTCGTCAAGATAACGCGTCCATATATCGATTTCTTCTAAGTATATGTTATGGCTAGTGTCATAAATGAGATGCTCTTCTAAGAAGGCCATAAAGAGGTCGGCATAAATGGAGGCAAAGGATGCCCCCATAGCTGTACCCTGATCCTGCCAGTAGCATTTGTTTTGATAAAAAAAAAACATTTTTGATCAAAACATGTTCTGCTAAACAGATCAAAATGGTGTTGAACCAAGGTGGATAAAGTTCAGCTCTATATAACCATACTCAAGTGCCTGTAACCTAGCCCTGTGGGAATATTGGTATACAAAGCAGATATGTCCAAAGTACATAAGAACCAACCTGGTTCCAATTGCATATCTGAGATGATCTGTAAAAATTCAGTAGTATCGTGGACCCGGGATCAAACTCATTTAAGTAAAGGTTCTAAATGTTTTGTTTAGAATTGAGAAAGTGGTTCTGTGATAGAGCCCTTACCTGAGACAATGGGTCTTCCCGGTGGATGATTAAGATTTTTATGTATTTTTGGAAGCAAATAAAGAAATTGGCTCCTGGGATCAGATACTGTCAAATGATATAATGTTAAGTCAGATATGATACCCTCCTCTTTAGCAGACAAAAGAAATTTATCAATTTGTTTCTTAAATCTGGGACTAGGGTCTAGAGGCATATGTGTATAGTACCACCCATCATTCAATTACCTTTTTGTTTCAACATTGTATTGCGCCCAGTCCATAACAACCACTGCCCCTCCCTTGTCTGCAGGTAGAATTACCAAATTTTTATTATTTTCCAATTTCTGTAATGCCTGTTGTTCAATCTTTGAGAGATTGTTGGGTTGATCCCAAATTCCCTGAAGTAAAAATGTAAATCTTTGAGAATGCTTGTTTGAAACATCTGTGCATTATGGTGCATGGGGGGCATGAAGTTGGATTTATGGTACTAAAATGCATCATCCTCTCCAGAATTGTTAAATGATTGGAAATGCGTTTTCAAATTTAGCAGATGGCAAAAGGATGTAACATCTTGTGCAAGAGAGTCCTCAGAAACAAAGAAACCAGGCACAAAATGTAACCCTTTAACAACTAAATGTGAGTTTGTGACAAAGATTCTGATGAAATATTTAACACATTATTGCTTCCAATTATTTCTGTATCATGAGTTTGAGTAGGCCCGCTATGCTGTCTATCCTTGGTGTGTCTTCTTCTTATCTCGGAAACAAAGAAACTAGGCACAAAATGAAACCCTTTATTTAACAACTGAATGTGAGTCTGTGACAAAGATTCTGATTAAATATTTAACACATTATTACTTCCAATTATTTATGTATCATGAGTCTGAGTGGGCCCTCTATGCTGTCCACCATTGGTGTGTTTTCTCCATGCCCTCCTTGTCCTGCCCCTACAGGGTTTTGTGAGTTGCTGCATTTGGACAAAGGAGAATCTGTGGTATGCTGTATATCTAGGTCTGTAGCTGAAGATGAATCATCCCCAGATGTCCCATTATGAACTAATGTGGACTTCTTAAGACTGGACCTGGGTCATTTACATTTGAAAGTTCTCTTATTCCCATTCTCAAATTTAACATGTTTATTTGTGCTAAAGGGGTTACCCCTGTCATAGTCCCCCATATCTCTTTGAAACTTGCGCATTTTTCTCTCCTTGAGTTGTTCTAAATTGAGTAAGTCTTGACTCAATTTGTTTAAACATGTAGTAAGGTTGACCTTCAAACGTCTTTGTTTCCTCACACATCTTGGCTACCTCAGATATACACATATCAATGGAGCGATCATAATAAGCGGCCAATACCTCTATGAACCCCATAGAGGCTTTTTGTTGGCTCTAGACAATTGTTCTGCCAATTATGTATCTATATTCGCTACCAGAGGCCTCTGGGTGAGATTCCCTTGGCTTGATAAGTCTTAAAAAGCTTGATGTGCCAGACATTGGTACATAAAGGCATCATACATTTAGTCAGTTTTTGAAAATGGGAGATGTACATATTCTCGAGTTCCAACAGGTCCAACCTAGTGTTCATGTTATTAGTGGACCCCAAACCAAAAAAACTCGGGTCATCCCTGTCTGCCAATAATCCATGTAGGGTCTTAGTTAAATCCATTTGGTGATAGCCTAATCACTTATGAGTTGCAAAATATATATATATGTGACTCTGATATTGTTTGAACACAATTAGTACAAAAAATAATAGTAAATAGTCCCAAAAGGGAAGACTTGAATGAGCTCAAATATATATACAAAAAGGTAGTCCCAATATACCAAATAATGAGATAATCCACTGGTATTCATAGACCATACAACACTATTGTTGGCCTGTAGTCAAATTCAAAAGAAAAGAAGTGGATCATTAAGTTGGGTTATTTATTTCCACCGGGTCTCAATTAGAATTTATGAACAACCAATGAGCATGAATCTTGTTGCTATCTTGTAGTATATAAGGGCAATGAATTTCAATGGCTTTTCATTAACCCTGATGAAGGCTACTTAATTTGTTTAGCTGAAACCGGTTTGTTACTGCTCTATTTATATATGCTTTAATAAAGCATCTACATATGACAGTCTGCTGGCCTTTGTGTTTTTTGAATTGGACTTATTCTTTTTGAGACCATGCAGTTGCCGTACTTGCAAGGGTTGTTTCATTCTGTATCAGTTGGATTCCCTTGCTGCTGGTCTGTGGTTTGCTACACATCTGTGTGTGTGCTGGGGTTTTTTTTCACATTGGATATTTGCTGCTTTCCAGTGACTTCATGGATGTTCATTCTATACCTGTGGATTATTAGACACCATTGGTAACCTTGTGTGCTGCAGTTTTTGTTTTTTCTGAGCCATAGAAATCATGCTCTTATGGTTTCCATTACATTGTAGAATTGGCCTACATCACACATATCTACTGCTGGGTTTGCTCAGACCCAAACGTTTCAGGACTTCAGTCTATTGGGCTTTGTTTTCAGTTTGGAGTCTTTATTTCAATGAAGGCACAATTGGAAGTGCTACAGAACTTCCTGGTCTATTTCAAAACTCCTTTTGGAATTTGTCGGCACTTTTACATTTAGTTTTTGTTGGATTACTATCCAGAATCGGACTATTCCATCAGTCCATGGTCGGACAATTGTGTTTATGGCATATTCTGTTCTGGGGCTCAACGGAAAGCTTTTGACTTTTTATATACAGGTTTGGTCATTTTTTAGGGCAACTCAATTAGTAGAGTAGTTCTGTTTGTATAACTTAACAAAGTCGTCAGGCACTTTTTGGTGTATTGTAGTTTATGCAAGTGCTATATGCGAAAGGGATACATATTGGATTGAGAGCAGGCAGGCACATATTTTGGGATCATAGTTTTGTTCTAGACATTATTTTTATATCTGTTCAGGAATTTATTTGTCACATATGCAAGTGGCTTTGCCTTCGGCTTGAACTTTTTTCAACAACGGCGCCATTCCAAGCATTTTGGATTTCTTGCGCTATTTCACTACAGTTTTTGACTTTGGGCAGATTTCTATACATTCTTCTGGTTGGATCATCATAACTTTATAATGGACCACTACATTGATCTATGATTGGACCATTGGATGTACGGCACATTCCAGTTTGGGACTAATGTTACAGGAAAGCTTTTTTTCTTTTTTTACATGTTTGGGCCTTTATCTAAGGGCAACCTAATTACCAGAAGTGTTCTGTTTGTGAATCCTAATATTCTTGTCAGCCATTATTGCTGCGCTGATACTCATATATGTATAAGCTATATGCGAACAGGGCATATATTAGCTTGTTAGTGGGCTGATATACGTTTTGAGGTTACAGTCTCATTCTGTTATATATGCAATATCTTGTAATTTTTTTGTCTTATGAATCTATTCATGATACATGCGAGTTATTGGAACACAATCAGTGTGATTACATGGTGGTTTGTACCTACAGAGGTTATCATCTTGGTCCATTTTGAAATGAAAATCAGTAACATAATTTTCCTTTTTAGGATTTTGGGCCAAGATTAATATTTAATATTTGGACATTCAATCTTTTACACTGAGCTCATTGAGTTGCTTAGTTTGGCATCATTCGTATAGGGTCCCCGGTGTTAATATTATTATAAATAAAATTTTTTAGGCAGTTATATCAACATCTTAATGGGGTATTATACATTTTTTCACTTTGTAGTAGTTGCAATCTTATATATGTGATGATATGGTCAACAAGATTGTATTTAGGGTACCATTACCATTAGAGGGTTGGTCTAGTCATTTTTGATTTTTACACAGGGGATTCATTGCATGGGCTCACATATATATATATATATATATATATATATATATATATATATATATATATATATATATGTATATATTGTTACCATTATTTTATGTTGTATATCTATGGCATTTATAGTAGGCCTGACACTATTTAATCTTAGTGTATACAGGGGAATGTAGCATCGCATATAGGTGTTTTCCTGACACATTGAAATATATGATTAAGGAGAAGTTAAGGTAGGGCTATTATTGCTCGTCCCTGAGAACTCCTTTTTGCTTGTGATTATATCATGAAAGGACACAAATACTCTATTGGAGTAGGAACGAATGTAGCATTGCTGTTGAACTTTTTATATTTGGGCATTTGCTCAGGAGATACGCACTGGCTACCATTTTTCCCTTTCAACTTATCAAGCCAAGGAAATCTCACCCAGAGGCCTCAGAGTGTGTACCCAATCTCTGATAGTGAATATAGACACAGAATTGGCTGAACAATTGGCTAGAGTCAACAAAAAGCCTCTATGGGGTTCGTAGAGGTATTGGCCTCTTATTATGATCGCTAAATTGATATGTGTATATCTGAGGTAGCCAAGATGTGTGAGGAAACAAAGAAGTTTGAAGGTCAAACTTCTTATACTACATCTTTAAACAAATTGAGTCAAGACTTACTCAATTTAGAACAACAACTCAAGGAGAGAAAAATGCATACGTTTCAATGAGATATGGGTGACTATGAAAGGGGTAATCCCTTTAGCACAAATAAACATGTTAAATTTGAGAATGGGAATAAGAGAACTCTCAAATGTAAATGACCCAGGTCCAGTCTTAAGAAGTCCACATTACTTCATAATGGGACATCTGGGGATGATTCATCTTCAGCTAGAGACCTAGATATATAGCATGCTACAGATTCTCCTTTGTCTGAATGCTGCAGCTCACAAAACCCTGTAGGGGCAGGACAAGGAGGGCAGGAAGAAAACACACCAAAGATAGACATCATAGAGGGCCTACTCAGACTCATGATACAGAAATAATTGGAAGCAATAATGTGTTAAATATTTCATCAGAATCTTTGTCACAAACTCACATTCAATTGTTAAATAAAGGGTTACATTTTGTGCCTGGTTTCTTTGTTTCTGAAGACTCTCTTGCACAGGATGTTACATCCTTTTACCATCTGCTAAATTTGAAATTGCATTTCCAATCATTTAACAATTCTGGCGAGGATGATGCATTTAAGTACCATAAATCCAACTTCATGCCCCCCCTGCACCATAATGTCCAGATGTTTCAAACAAGCATTCTCAAAGATCTACATTTTCAATTCAGGGAATTTGGAATCAAGCCCAACAACCTCTCAAAGATCAACAGGCTTTACAGGAATTGGAAAATAATAAACATTTGGTAATTCTACCTGCGGTCAAGGGAGGGGCAGTGGTTGTTATGGACTGGGCACAATACAATGCTGAAGCAGAAAGGCAATTGAATGATGGGTGGTACTATATACATATGCCTCTAGACCCTAGTCCCAGTTTTATGAAACAAATTGATGAATTTATTTTGTCTGCTAAGGAGGAGGGTATCATATCTGACTCAACATTATATCATTTGACAGTATCTGATTCCAGGAGCCAATATCTTTATTTACTTCCAAAAATACATAAAGATCTTAATCATCCACTGGGAAGACCCACTGTCTCAGGTAAGGGCTCTAATCACAGAACCACTTTCTCAATTCTAAACAAAACATTTACAACCTTTACTTAAATGAGTTTGATCCAGGGTCCAAGATACTACTGATTTTTTACAGATCATCTCAGATATGCGATTGGAACCAGGTTGGTTCTTATCTACTTTGGACATATCTGCTTTGTATACCAATATTCCCCATTGGGCTGGGTTACAGGCACGTGAATATTGATCATGTAGATCTGAACTTTATCCACCAGGGTTCAACACCTTTTTAATCTTTTTAGCAGAACATGTTTTGATCAAAAATGTTTTTTTATTATCAAAACAAATGCTGCTTGCAGGTTCATTTATGGCCTTCTTAAAAGAACATCTCATTTATGACAGCAGCTACAACATATACTTAGAAGAAATCGATATATGGAGGCGTTATCTTGATGACTGCTGTATGGTGTGGAGAGCAGACATTGAACATCTTCAGGAGTTTGTGGAATACTTAAACAGCAATAAGTGGGGAATACACTTTACAGTCAACTATGATGCCCAAAAAATAACCTTTATGAATGTGTTAGTCACCAGAAACGCTGATCATACTTTACATACAGAGGTTTACCTCAAGTATCCACAGTACAACTCCCTAATAGATGCATCTAGTTTTCATCCACCACACATTACAAAGAATATTCCCAAATCTCAATTCCTTCGGATAAGGTGTATCTGCTCACATCCAGCCACTTAGGAACATTTTAAGGAGGACCATACCTTGAGGTTTAAAAACAGGAGTTACAAAACTGGTGATATACTCACTGCTAGTAATTGGGTCTCAGGACTAGACAGAAAAGACCTATTAAAGTACAAAAGTAAAACACAGGGGGGGGGGGACTCGGTGATTCATTTTGTTTCCACCTATGGAAGAAATACCAACATATTACTGGATAGTGTTCAAAGACATTGGAATATCATTTTAGCAGACACTAGGTTATCAGAGTTTCTTCAAGACAGATGTTTTTTCTCCTTTCGTAGGGGGAGGACCCTTGGGTCACATTTCAATTATTTTAAACATGGCTCCAGATACACTCAGGATCACACTCAAAGAACTCTGACAGGTGATTTACTCTTTGGTTGTGTCCCTTGTGGACACTGCACACATTGCCATAGGTTAATGAAATCCAAACAGTTTACCAGCAGGAACACAGTCATTGTTTATGATATCAGGTTCTATGCTAATTGTAGAACTGACTGGGCAATTTATCTTACAACATATACCTGCTCTGCCTTTTATATTAGTACAAACTTTTAGACCCTCTGAGACTACGCATATCTCAACATTGCAGTGACATTAGGACCAAAAAACCAAGCAATGCTTTATATAAACACTCAATGGCACACAAGAATGAAAGTTTTGGATTCATTATTATAGACAGGATTGTAGGAAATAGAACAAATAAAGCTGGGTGGAACCCAATATTAAATACAAAGGAAAAGAAGTTAATCATTAAGTTGGGTGGTTTATTTCCACCAGGTCTCAATGAGAATTTATGAATAACCAATGAGCATGAATCTTGTTGCTATCTTGTAGTATAAAGGGCAATGAATTTCAATGGCTTTTCACTAACACTGATGAAGGCTACTTAATTTGTTTAGCCAAAACCAGTTTGTTACTGCTCTATTTATATATGCTTTAATAAAGCATCTACATACTACAGTCTGCTGGCCTTTGTGTTTTTTGAATTAGGTATGGGAGAACCAAACCATTTAAGTGAGGAGTGGTCCAGGGTAAGAGTCACTTTTCCAGACATAATACTCTGCCCCCAGATATATTATCTTCAAGTGTAATGCACAGTAAAATGAAATAGAAACTTTACCACAGTGCAGACAGTCAGGTTATTACCATGTATAGGGCTGATGTGGTTTCCTTAGCCAAGAGAGTTTTAAAGTCAGATAATCATGGAAACTGTGCTCCTCTTCTGAATTACTATGGGGCTAACTTATCTAGAGATAAGTCGATGGTTGCAGATTTTGATAGGGACACTAATGCATACAACAATGAACACTCTGACTTTGTCTGATCTCATTATTCAGAAGGTAAACATGTTCAAAAACCCAAGCAGGTGTTCACCTTTCTACAGATGCTAGATAGGTTTAGAGATGCATTTGACTGAGACTGGCAAAGTTTATGATCTTATTGAGGATGAGATTTCAAATGTTTTGGCTGTTACTTCTCTGGTACCAACCTTACAAATGTCTATAAAATTCCAAATATAACCCCTTTAGTTAATGAACCAGTTCGTAAAAAGTTATGAGGATGTTTATTTTGTAATGTGCTTACAGTTTGTATGGCTTTGCTGCATCTTTGCATGGTGAACAGAAGTGTTATATGACTGAAATTGTTTCTAGTGTGAATTAAGTTTTGAAACATACTTTGAGAAATTTCTTGGAAGGTGCAGGCACAACTTCTTGAAGCACAGCCTTTTCTGTTGTATTGTGAAGGTATACTTGGTTCATACCTCACAACTATCCAGATTTTTGCAGAATGTCCAGAGTTTTGGCTCATATTTTTGGTTTGTACCTCCTAGAATTTCTGGTTTTCTAGCAAATCACTGGAATGATCTGAATATTGAAGTCACTAAATAATGACATACATTTGAGTTTCAGGCTTCAAATCCTTCAGAAAATTTATGTTAAAACAAACCCTGTTACTGTATGAACTTTCTAGGTTTATAAGAACAATATTTAAAACATGTCTCTATTTATGGGCCTTTGTCCCTCCAGTTTGTCAGGCTTTGTTCAGATTTCTTGCACTAAGAGGTTGAGAGGTATCTTGTTTACAGAAGCACATTTTTCTGGGGATTAAAAAAAATGAGATTTTTGAATGCTATTTAATGTTCTGAATTTGTGTTTGGTCCTGCTGCTACCCAAATTCTCAACTGATGGGCTGATTGTGGCAACTTACTGTATGTGTTATCTAGTATGTTTCATATTCCCAGATTCTCCCCTTACAAGGTATCCACCTTCAAAGGGCAGAAAAAACACAATTCCTACCCTAATAACAGTCAGGGTCCCAAGATGAAATGGCCGTGGGATCATTTTTCCAAACCAAATAAAAGGAGTTCCTTTCTTAAAAAAGATCAGTGCTCTGCTAAAGAATGATTGTGCTGAGACTCGAGTATTCCTTCCTTTCCTTTTGTCGCTCCTCCCCTTTCCCCTTCCCTCAGGCTTTCACTCAACCCAGCAGCCTGGCCACAAATAGTCTCAGATAATTGGGCACTGAGGATAATTTAGGAAGGATACTGTTAGCAGTGCACAGAAAATCCTCCTCCTTTCAATGGAATCTCCTTGCACCTGCCTAGTCAAGCACATATTTTCTTTCCAGTACTTGCAAGCAGGGGTTATAGAACCATTTCCTGGACCACAAGAAGTAAAAAGGAGTTCAAAATGGAACTATTGTGAAAACCAGTGTTAGATTTATCTTACCAATGTACCTTTCTGAAACTACTCAAATTCAGAATGCTCACCTTGCAGCCATTCGTACCCCTTCTTTTGGTCCACTGCTTCATGGTGACTTAATATCTGGAAGATGCTTATCATCATGTTCCAGTTGCTCCGATTGACAAGAAATGTCTGAGATTTGCTGTGTTTGGCTCATACTATCAGTTTTCTGCATTACCCTTTGGGATATTTACAGTGTCTGGTTCCAGTGGTCGTTAATGCAGGACCCAGAGTATCCACATTTTCCCTTATTTAGATATCTTGTTGAGTCACACAGAGTTGGTTTCCAGGTGTTTTGAATCATTAGACTAGGTCTCAACTACTTTAGCTCCCCTGGGCTTCAAGTTGAACTCACAAAGCTCTTGGGTCACACCCTCTCCAAGAACTGTCTTCTTGGCGTATATGATAGAAATGAAAAAAAAAAAGATTGCCTTTTCTACAACAACACAAGGTCCTAACTTTTCTGAACATTTTTAGGGATTTCTCTCTTCAAGAAGCTGCCTCTGCAAAAGAGTTTCTTAACATTCTAGGCCTCATGGATTCAATGATCCTGATGATACCACTGGTTAGACTCCATCTGAGAAAGGTGCTATGGTACTTAAAAAAAGTGTTGGTCTCAGCACCTGCATTCTTAACACTTCTGGGTACCAGTAGTGGAATTTGTGAAATGAGAATTTCAGTAGTTGAGGGATCACATGTCTCTCAATACAGGCCTACCCTTCTCCCTCCAGACTCAAATACAATCAGTGCAGATGAACTTGTCATATTTTGTATGGGAAGCAGTGTCTAAGGGAGTTCAAATGCAAGGTAAATGGTGTCCATCAGATGCTAGAAAAGCAAATAAACATCAAACACGTTAGAAGTTATTCATGCCTAAAAGATCTTCATAACTTATGGTCTCCATGTCCCTTTTTAGTGGTCACAGACAACACCATACTAATGTGATACCTGAGCAAACAAGAGAATACAAAGTCATACCTTTTGTGCCGGTTAGCAATGATTGCCAGGGAGCTAAGCTTACAGCATTCTCAGATGTTTCCAGTCTCATACATCATGTCAGAACAAAACATAGTGACAGACAGATCCTGTACAAACTTTCAGGAGTGGAAACTCAGGACAAAGATCCACCAGGATTTGGTCCAGATGTGGGGAACACCTCAAATATATTTGTTCTCCTTCTTTTAAAACCATCAGTTGGAAAAATTAAGTTTGAGATATCCTTGCAGCCATGCTTTGGGGGAAAACACAGTCTCATTCCCTTGGACTAGAATGTTCCTTTATGCAGTTCTGTCCCTTGCACTGATAGCAAAGATACTTCTGAAGATTCAGAAAGAATTATTAAAGATCATTGTGGTGACTCCCTTTTGGCCTAGGCAAAGTTATTTATCCCTTTTAATGGAATTAGCCAAGGAAAATTCTCTTCTACTCACTTCTACTTACGGCATCTGTTGTAATACCTAATTTTATGTTTGTATGAACAGCACAGTTACTGGATAATGTAGGTGATTGTTAGTATATGAGAGTTTCTGTTTGTGAAGAGTTTTGTCATTCTCTAGAGTTGCTTCCTATTTTTATTTTTATATGTGTTACACTCACTAGCTTGCTGCCTTTTCTACGTGCTTAAATATCAGATTTAGAGATTGTATGTTGTGTACCAAAGAGTGGGAACTAATGGATAGGCTTGCCTGCCGTCCCTCTAACATCTGTAAACCTACATCTCGGTAACTCCACACTTGCATGCATACACATATCTCTTGTTAGTTTAGTGTATTTTTCTTTCTGTCCTTTTATACTGTGGAAGCCACCATTTTTGTTTTTAGTAATCCCAAACTTGCATACCTACAAATAACTCCTGTATGCTTATTGTCCTGTTTAAAGGTTAGAAAGCTGAAATGCAAATCTGTGAAGTATAGTGCACTACTCTTGCTTGCCAAACAGGCGGCCACGGTGGTGCAGTGGTTAGCATTACCACATCACAGAAAGAGGTTCTCTGGTTCAATCCTTGGCTGGGGTGCCTTCTGTGCAGAGTCTACATGGCCTCCCTGTGGTTGTGTGGGTTTCCTCTGGGTGCTCTGGTTTCCTCTCAAAGACTTGCTGTAGGTGGATTGGACACTCTAAATTGGCCCAAGGCATGTGTGTGTGTGTGTGCCTTCTGTGGAAGGTTGGACACTGGGCTGGCAACTCAACACTGTAAAACTCCACTGCCAATCATGAGTAGACAGGTGATCTGCTGTGGTGACCCCTAACCGGGAAAAGCTGGAAGAAGACTCTCGTTTGCCAAACATACTTAAGGTGGATGAGTGCAGACAAATAGTACTGTACCTAACTAGTTCAACCATCAAGAAATCCTTAACTTTTTTTTTCTCTCTCTCTCCGTCCCAGTGAAACAAGCACATATTCCTTCTGCTGCAGGAGCAGCAGTAGTCAGACTTATCATATCCCACTACCTAAAAAACTTGCACAGCTGAATTTCACCTGCAGTTGGCAAGAAGTACACAAGCAACAAATAAAGTTAAATCTATGTAAGGCAATATGCAAATAACTAAATTTGTTAAATCTAGTTTGCATTGTTTTGTAGTGTTGAATCTGCTGGAAGGATATCCCCACCCCCACTCATTCACCCACACTCATAGGCCTTTTTACTGCTGAAGGTGAAGCTACATTAACACTTCAGCATATTTCACTCTTATCAGTGTAACATATCCCTGGAAAGACATTGAAAAGCCCATAAATATAAAATTAGAATTAGATGTTGTGACTCGAAACAAGTATTTAGAGTTCAGACAACTTGTCTTTTGTGTCCATGAACATCCTACCTCACCTATTTATTATGGTAGTAAACCATCTGGGGAGTTCTTCCCACTCTGTTCGCTCTGCTCACTCTGCTCTCTTGCCCTTCCTCCATATCCCATCCTCCCCCAGCACCTCTACTCTTATCCTAAGCAAACCTCTCCTCCTCATTCCTATGATCCAGTTACATACAACCAACATTGTTGACACCTACATTTCATGCACAACTTACTTTTTTTTATTTAGCCAAACTTATGTGCTCTCCCTTACATCCATCCCCTTGAACTCACATGCCCTCTAATATACCTTTTTGCATCTTACTCTACTCTACCATCACAATACAATCACCACCTCAAACTATTTTACATTAACTCCAGGCTTACCACCTTCTCTTCTACTATACACACAAACTAGCATTGCACCATAATTTTACCACTGACCAATCACATCAACCCCACCCATCCTTATCACAAACTGCAAGGTAAAACACCTAACCACTTTATCAAAGCCCACTCTGAAGTCAAAACATTCCAGCCTTACCTTCAGCTGCACACATATCACATGATAACAGTCTTTACTGACACCTGATACTTCATTTAAACACACAAATCCCACTTTTACTATGTTTAAACCCACTATCACAGCTGACATGCTCCTCCTAACTTGCCCAGCCTCTTTAGTCTTAATTCCCAACCTCACTACAGGTATATCTTCCCATACCCCCCACAAACCAATACACATCCACAACCTCCTCTAACCCTCTCACAATAAACAACACAGCTTCTCATGTGTCTCTTCCCAGCTTTTCCCCTATATGTCCCCATTCTATTCAAGCCACAAACTGGCCTCCTCACCTCCTATGAAACCACACTTGACACCAGTACCCTCACCTAGGAATAAAAAAAACACTTCCCATTGTATGCATTCCTCATTACCTATGTACTCAAATGTGGAGATATACATCCTAACCCTGGCCCACCCTCTAATCCTAACCACAAGTGTAACCCCAAAGATTTAAACATACTTACACTTAACCTTAGAAGTATATGTAGTAAAATAGCCCCACTGCATGCCTGGATTAATCAAAATAAACCTGACATACTAGCCCTTACTGAAACATGGCTACATCCCAATGTAAAAGACTCAGAAATAATACCTCCAAACTTTGCAATAACCAGAAGAGATAGATCTAAAAAAAGGGGGGAGATAGCAATTCTATATCCTTCTACACTCAGCATCACACCCTATACCAGTAATATACCCATCTTTTCCAATGCTGAGGTACTAATCTCCTTTTTGTACCTTAATATATCAAAAAGAATTTGCATAATAGTAATATATATCCCACCAGGTGACAATATACCAGTGCTGGAAAAGTTTTTATCCTGGACATCCCAAACAATAAACCTTGAAGCAATAATCTTAGGAGATGTAAATATAGATTGGCAAACCATAGCTTCCGACTCCCCCACAAATAGTATAAATCTGTGTGGTTTTTTCTCAGCTTGTCAATGCTCCAACAAGATAGAGCAAATATCTTGCCTGCCAATCCACCTTAGACTGGATTCCAGTATCCCACCCTGCTAACTACCCCTCTTCTGCTACACTGCCTAGTTCCCTGAGCGATCATTTACCAGCTTACTCCCTTAGAACAAACTCCCAACAACTAAGAGTACACACTATAAAATCAGTTAGGAACTCAATTAATTTTTGTCAGCATAAATTCAACAGTCTCCTACAGGAAATAGACCGGACACCCCTAAAACAACTACCCCTTAATGCTGCTGTACTATACTTTAATAACCCCTTCCTTCACATATTTAATACACCAGCTCCCATTCGTATGAAAAGAATCAAAAAGAACTCAGCACCATGGAACTCAGCACCATGGAACTCAGCACCATGGCTCTCTAAGGAATGTAAACACCTGATGAAGCCAAGGGACCTACCCTGGTCAACCTGGAAACAAAACAAAAATGAACAAAATCAGGTTAATTTCAAAACACTACACAAAGTGACAAAACTAATCAACAGAGATAAGAAGTCATATTATTCCCAGCTTCAACTCCAGCATAAAAGCAACCCCAGTAAATTTTAGCACTCCATATCTTCTCTACTTAACCCTGGAAGAAATGGAGAGTACACCCTATCACCTGATACCCCTCCATCATAAATAGCCAAAAACATTAACAAGCACTTCATAAAATCAATTTCAGATCTACTAACACCCATAATGCTGGAACCCCCACCCTTCAACCTATTCAGACACCAACCCCAGTCCATCAACTACTTCTAACCCTGTCATAACTAACCTCCCTACTCAACAAAATGTCATACAAACCCATTCTCATTTCAGCCCATACCCACTGACAGTATTAAGAAACTGCTACAAAAACTAAAACCCTGCTCTACCTCAGCTGACAATCTCCCCTCATACTACCTCAAACTGGCTGCTAACTCAGTTGCCTACCCAATCAGTATCCATATAAATAGGTCTTTATCCAAATCAGAAGTATCTATCATATGGAAACAATCTCACATCACCCCCATCCACAAAGGAGGCAACTCTTTTGATCCAACCAATTTCCATCCTATATCCATCTTGTCACCCATATCCAAAATTCTCGAGAGAGGTATCCATCAGCAGGTAATGCAATATCTATTGCAAAACAATCTTTTAACCAGAACTCAACATGGCTTCCGACCTATCCACAGCACAGCTACAGCCCTATTATCTTTTACAGACACCATTAACAAGGCCAGAGATGCAGGATGCTATACAGCCTCAGTATTCCTTGATCTCTCTAAGGCCTTTGACACAGTGTCTCACCCATTAATTTTGAACACACTGTCTAACTTAGGCTTCTCACATAACAGTAAAATGGTTTCAGAGCTACATCAGGGATTGTAAACAAGCAATGAATGGTCCAACAAACTCTCACCGTTTCTCCACAACACTACTGGAGTCCCCCAAGGCTCCATCCTAGGACCCCTACTCTTCCATATTTTCACAAACAACCTTCACACTGCATCTCACCTGGGGACACTCATTCAATATCCTGATGATTCCACCATAATCTGCACTGCTCAATCACCAAAACTACTCTTTAAAACTCAACAGTCCTTTACAGCATTTGAATCCTGGCTAAGAAATGCCAAACCCTTTCTTAATCCAAAGAAGACAAAACTAGTACTCTTTCATCCCAAAAACACCTCCTCTGTCACTGATCATTTCAACATCCTTGCATCTGACAACACTGTCATAGAAATAGTGCAGGAAACCAAACTTCTATGTGTTATCATGGACAATAAGCTATCATTCCACCCCCATATACAGCAAAATATAAAGAAAACTCATCAAAAACTGGAACTCATATAGAAACAAACATTTTTTTTACTGCAGCAACCAAAACTATCCTTGCAAAAACATTTTTACTTCCCTCTCTTCTGTATGGTGCCCCTATCTTAACTAACTTACAAAATTCTACCCTAAACAAGTTGGAACACTGCTACAACAAAGTTGCAAATTTTGCCACAAACTCTAAATATCACACACACCACTGTAAACCACTCCTAGAAATAAACTGGCTTGAACTACCCAACCAACTTGCCTTTATTCAACTATCTACCTTGTACAACCTTATTTTCAAGCCTACTGCCTGCCCTGCACTAGCCAATCTAGTTGCACCTTACACATCAAATCGATCCCTACAATCAGAAGACAAAAATCTCTTAACTATCTCAAAACCCACAAGAAAACCAGGTCACTCTCTGTATTCATACTCTGTCTCTATACATTGTAATTCACTACCTTTAGCAACCAGGTCTATGTCTGGCCTAACCCATTTCAAAGCCTCTTTAAAAAAAAATCATCTCAAAAATACATATGGTTCTGCTCCTGCATAAAGCCTGCCTAATGCTCAGGTCTTTCTCTTCACTCACATTTCAGTCCCTTACAGACTGCAAGATCCTAAAGCTCTTCTAACTCCTCTGCTTCTATACCATATCCTTAAGCTACTGCTCAGGCTTTATTGCTTCTATTCTTCTTAACTCTCTCTCGCTATCTATCCGCATCACTGTCTGGCTGCTATTTCTACATCATGTATGGTGAGAGTGACTATTATTGTCTGTAATGTTTTAACTGTATAGACTTGTCTAGATGTGTAGTAATATAGTGCAACATCTTCTAGCAGTTTGTTCTTTCAACTTATTTTTTGTATAGTATTTCTAATATACTTTTTATTGTATTGGATTATACTGTATTTGTATTGTACTGTATGTGGAGCTTTTCTCCCCAGGCCTCTGCTGAAAACAGGTTCTGTAGACCCAGTCAAACCACCCCAGTAAACAAATGTCAAATACATAAATAAAATAAATAAATTACCACAAGCTTCCTCACACTCTGCTCAATAGTGTGAAGGGCAAATGGTACACCGCAATTTAGAGTAATTACAACTGACAATAGCAATTCTCCACAAAGTGACAGTCTGGATTTATCTATCTTGATACCTTTTGGGCACTTGTTCCATAAGGATGTGCAACAAGTAATGAAGGAGGCAAGAAACCTGCAAATAGAAAATCTTGTGTTTATAAGTAAAAGAGGTTTTTATAGCTGGTGTCTAACCAATAACAGAGGGGTCTGGTATGGTATTTACCACTCTGGTTTTAAAATATTTGTGTGAGCTACTCAACAGTGACTTACATTATGCCTCTATCAAGGTGAATCTTGTGGCCATCTCAGCTGGTATGCCCATGAACCCACTTCTTTTGTCTGTTTTTGTGACCAAAGAGTTTATGAAAGGAGAAAAAGCAAGTTCGTCCTCCTTGTGATCTTAACTTTGTTCTTTAAAAATTGACCCTGTTTCTTTTTGATCTAGTCTATCACACTGATTTAATTTCATCACTTGGAAAACTGTTTTGCTTATTGCCTTGAATTCTGCAAGACAAGTCTTTGAGCTGCAAGCTGTCATGAGGGCCAGCCTTATCTGATTTTAATAAGGACAGAGTTGGTTTACACACTAATCATCTTTTATGCTAAAGTATTTTTTTTTTAATTTACTCTGAATCAAACTATCAGTCTCCCACGTTTTCTTTTGGAACCTAAAAACAACAGAGAGACGAGAAAATGATGGGTACCTTAGATGTGCACAGGCAGCTCAGATACTACCTTGACAGAACTGAGCCCTTGAGGAAAGCTGAACAGCTGCTTATTTCCAATTCTTGGGATAAGAAGTGTTAACCTGTCTATAGGCAAATGATTGCTCGTTGGTTGTCTTCTGCTCGGTTTTTTTTTTTTACTACTCCCACCATGGTATATCTATTTCAGGCAAGATTAAGGTGTATTCCACAAGAGCATTATTCTTTTTGGTGGCATGTATGAAAGAAGTGGACTCTAGAAGCATTCTAGAGGCAGCAACCTAGTCATTTGCTCATTCTTTCACAAAGCACTACAAACAAAATTGTTTTCTCAAGTTCCAGAGCAGGCCTTGTATGGGACATTCTCCAGGGGCTCTTGGATCCTTAGCCCTATCCATCCTCCTTCCATTTAAGGTAAGCTTTGGTGATTTACCCATATGCCACTGAGGCAGTGTGAATGATGAACATAGTACAATTGCATAAGACCTACTTACCTGTAACAGTAGATGTTCAAACTTCACACTGCCTCAGTGGCAGCACCCACCTACCATCCTCCTTATTTTATATATAGTTCAATGTTATCTCACCTTGTGTTGTTGACTGGCTTTAGTTATTTGTGTTGGTGTTTTGTGGCTATGAAAAGATTGGTTTCAGGCAATTGATGCTTCTGGTCCTTCTTGATCTTCCCTTCTTAGAACTAGAAGCCTGAATAACTCACTTCCTCTGATAGTGGTTAGTCTTCCCCATTGAGATCTGCTTAACCGATCTTCTATTGCAGGGAGTTAAACGAGGGAATTCTGAGGTCTGGAAAACTGCCATTGTTGGGTTGTGCAGGCTCAAGTGTGAAATGTGCACATCTATTGTTACAGCTAGCACTTGTATGACTGTATTTTCTCTGCCATGACCATTAGCTATGATCAGGACCCTACTGACAAATAATAAGGCATATAGCCAGATACATAAAAGTTACCACAAAGGGTACACTTAGTGTAACTTTTCTGAGAGAATAGACAGCACAGACATTGAGAAAGGCTGTTCTTAAATTCAGGAAGTTTACATTGTGTGGTAACCTTTATGAATCTGGCATAGGATTTTACATCCCAGTCTCAAACCTCTTGAGTCTTTCAACCTGAGAATTGAGTTTTGAATCTTAACAGCAGTTCCTTATCAATCCAGGGTTTAAGCATTTTAAGAGTGGAAGACATTTATGTATTGGATTTTTTGAAAATGTCTCTATCCATGGCATTGTTCTTTATCATGGTTTTCGAACATCTGAATCATTTATTTGACTCAAAACTTTACGAAAAAGCAAAATGTGCCAGTCTACCAACCGTTCTATGAATTACAGCATGGATTTTTTTAGAAAAACTTCCTTCTTCACACAATGGCATGACATAAATATATTTTTCTTCTGTGAAAGTTGGTTTTCTTTACCTCTCTTTGAACCAAATGATACAGGGGAGTTAAAATTATTTTTCTGTAATGAACTACAGTGGGAAATAGACTATAACCACAGACTGCATGGTTATGTTTTGTTTGACATATCCCAACTTGTTGGTGACAAAAATACTGATTTCTGAATTTGTCTAAAAGATTGAATACATACACATAGATAACTACTACCTAAATATGCAGTATGTGTTTTCATGTGTAGGAAGTAATTATAAAATATAATGCAACTTTGCATGTTGATACCTTGGGCTATAGAAACAAATAATGTCCACCATTATATTTTTGGTAGTTACTGTACATAAAGGTACTGGAATGTAAGTATGATTAAAATATACCAGGGCTTCATGCCTTACAAATAGATACAGATTTGTTATACAACAAAAAAAAATGGAGCTCTCTCAAAAGAATATAGAAAATGGATGCAACTTGACGTAGGACCAATGTTAGTGCCCATCTTCTAGGCTCATTGGATTGAGTTTCTTTACATTTTTGTCTTTTGAGTTGCAGATTCAGCAATCCTGAGTTTCTTTATTGAACATGTTGCTTATAATAGACTGTTAAATGTATGCCTCCTGTAGGACTTCTAAAAACTTGTCTAAATTCTTCTCAAAATCATCTACATAATTTCCTCTGTGTGCTTATCTCACTTGGCTCTTCATGGAAAACAACTAATGCTACAATTCTTCCATGGATTTCACCTCAGCTAATCAACAATTGGCTGTACATAACAAAGAATAGTTTATCCAGAGAGAAAATAAATTAGATTACTAACATTATAAGATTTTAATGCAGTATTCCACAATGTAATGCATGGAAAAAAATATTAACATTCAGAATTTCACAAAGAATTCTCAAATATAATTCTGCCAAAAAGTTAATTAACTATTAAATAAATCCAAAACAAAAGAATCATTAGAAAATGTCTTACCAAGGCATCAGGCAACAGAAGAATCTGATTACCTTTTCAGCAATTGTTTACCCAAAATAAATGCTGCTAGTATTGTAATACTGGGCAATTCATTAATCATCCTAATGCCTCTCACTGTGTTTTATCTTATCCAGTAATGTATACCACTATATTGAAATTAATTCAGATGATCAAGTCATTGTGTTCACCAGGAGATGGTAATAAAGGACCAAGATACTTTCAGCTAACTTTTGAAGAAACATACCTGAATAATTCATAGTTTCATAGTTTCATAGTTTAGTACTAGGCTATCTGCCCTGGGGCATTTGTAAGCCTAGCCATAGTGATGTGGCTTTCACCACCCCATGAAATGGTACAAAAAATGCACAGAATAGATTTAGAATACTGTGCCTCTGACTAGTAGTGACACAGTGAAGGTCACCTTATATAAAATAATTAGTTTACTGTGCCCCTGTCTAGTAGTGACACAGATGTGACCCCTGGGGTAAACTTACAATCTCCCATCCACTCATCAAGATTTCTCTTGAAGAGAATCAGTGAGGGGCTCTGCCTAACATGAACTGGGATCTTGTTCCAGAGCACGGGAAGCCTCTGGGTTATGAATCTATCCCTCCAGCATGTCCTATTCATACTTGTGCCGAGGTTTAAGTCTTTAGCTCTCGTGGTTCTGATGGATTTGGATTTTTTGAGGTGGAGCATGTCCATCAGTTCCTGATTGGACATGGCCTTGTACGTCAGGCAGAGATCACCTCTGAGCAGGCAGTATGCTACTGAATAGAGCTGGAGTTTCTTTAGTCTGGCAGAATAAGACATATGTTGGAGACCCTTGATCCTCTTGGTGAGGTACTTTTGTGGTCTCTCCAGCTGTTGCAAATGCCAGGTGAGGTACATACCAAATGGGGCATTGTACTCAATCATGGGTTTGATGAGGGAGGAGTATAGGGGTACAATGACATCCTTGGATCTGGATGTGAATCCCTTCATGATAAGGTGTGCAAGGTAGAATGTTTTTCTAACCACTTTGGCAACGTGAGTGTCAAATGAGAGGTCGCTGTCGACTTGGGTCCCTAGGTCTCTGATTACTTTTTCCATACTCAGTGGGTTGCTGTCTATGTGATAATTTGTGGGTACTTTGTTTTTCCCAAAGGGGATGACTATACATTTTTTGGCATTTAGTTTAAGGCCATGACTCCAGCACCAGTTGTCCGTTTCTGTGAGGCCTTTTTGTAAGATGTATGTGTCCGCTGGTGTATCGACTATGGCGCGTAGTTTGCAGTCATCTGCAAACTTTGTCAGCCACAACCCTCCCATGTTTACTTTAACATCTGAGAAATAAATGCTGAACAAGAGGGGTCCCAGGACAGATCCCTGTGGGACGCCACTTGTGACTGGCTTTGAGTCAGACATTGCTCCAGCAATTTTAACTTTATGGGTTCTGTCCTTTAGCCAGTTTGCAACCCATCTAGTGACATAAGGGTTTACATTTAAGCTGTTGAGCTTATCTATGATGCCTGAGTGGGGTATTGTGTCGAAGGCCTTAGCCAAGTCCAGGTAGGCTGTATGGACTGCTTTGCCCTCATCAATGGCTCTAGTGACTGTTTCAAAAAAGTCAACCAGGTTCAAAAGGCAGGATCTGCCCTTTACAAAGCCAAACTGGGTGGGGTCAAGTGTCTGTAGGTCCCCAATGTCTCTGTTTATGAGTTCCATAATGATTCTTTCCATAGCTTTGCAGATCAGGCTGGTTAAGCTTATGGGGCGGTAGTTCCCAGGGTCTGTAGAGGTACCCACTTTGTGGAGTGGGACCACTGTTGTTGTACGCCAGTGTTCAGGTACATATCCTGTAGTAAGGCTATGGTTAAATAGCATTTTTATGTGCGGGTTTAGCTCCTCTTGGAGTTCACGTAGCACGCAACCCGGGATACCGTCAGGTCCCATTGATGCTGTGTTTTGAGCTTTGTTGAGGGCGGCTCTCACTTGGACATCTGAGATGACAGGGAGACTACATTCAGCTGGGATAAGTATTTCTTCTTTTGGGGGTGAGGGAGGGGAGAAATTTGCACTGAACCTGTCAGCCAGAATGTTGGCAAGATCTGTGGGTTCAGTGTATTTTTTGTTGTTGTGAACTAACTCTGAGCATATCTGAGGGTTTCCGCCCAGGTTTCTAACATAGCTGAAGAAGGCTTTGTGGTTATCTTTAGTGTCCTTAGCGATTTTTCTCTCAAAGTTGGCCTTGGAAGTTTTTATGAGAGAATGTAGTTTTCTGCTAGTGTTGATCAGAGATGTCTTCCCTTTATGGGATTTTGCTCTGTCATGCAGTAGCTTCTTTCTTTTGTTATACAATTTGTTAATGGCTGAGGTCCACCAGACAGGACGCTTGCCTTTGGTGGAGAGGGACTTGGATTTATTTGGGATTGCATGATCCATGCATTCTTGGAGATGTCCATAGAAAGCATTTGTGAAGGATTCGGCATTGTGGGACGTGGTATCCACTGGCCCAGTGGGCTTAAAGGATGCCATCTCAGTCTTACGAAGAGTGAAGTCTGCTTTTGAGAAGTTTTTCAATGTGGTCTTTTGTGCTGGGGGTGGAGGTGGGATATGTATATCCATGGTGATTAGTTTGTGGTCAGATCTCACTAGTGAGGTATATATCTCTGGTGTGTAGCATTTTGTCCCCATGTTTGTGATGATCAGGTCTAGTATATTATCTCCCCTAGTGGGAGAGGTGACTAGTTGTTCCAGTGCATTTGAATTTATGAATTCCAGGAACCTTTGAGCTAGGGTGTTAGGGCTAGAATAATGTACCCAATCTATGTTTGGGTAGTTGAAGTCTCCCAGTATGATGGTATTTTGTGATACATTCATATCCTCCAATGTCTTCAGGAAGGCTGAGTGGGGTTCCTGAGATTGGGAGGGTGGTCTGTAACATGCTACCAGTTGTATAGCAGTTTTGCCTATGGTTAGTTGCACCTGTATGGTCTCCGATGCTTCATGTGTTGCTACTAACCTGGAGGTGTGGGTGTTCTTGATGAATATGGACACTCCCCCTCCCTTTATGGTTCGGCCTGGGTTTTGGGGCCAAAAAGCATGATACGAGGTATAACCTGGTAGCGCTGGGGTGCTCTCAGGAGCCTTGAACCAGGTTTCAGTTACTGCACAGACGTCGATGTTCTCCATACTGAGGAGTGCATCGAGAGCCTGCATCTTGAGATTTAGACTTCTGGCGTTGAGCAGCATTACCCTTAGTTTTTTTCTATTTTTGTTTTCTAAGGAGGTGGGTTTGTCTTTTGAGCCTTGCCTAAAAAAGGCACTATGGGGGTGGCAAGAGCCTTAGCCAATATCCGGAAGCCCAGTGGTGACAGGTGCAAGCCGTCCCTTGCGAAGCAGCATGGCTTGTCCAACATGTCATCCCAGGCAGACAGACACTGGATCCCCTTAGAATGACACCAGTACTTGAGCCAATTATTAAAGCTGATCATCTTGTCTTTGTATTGTGGCATCATTCTTGGTGAGGGCAAGATGCTGCTCAGGGTCAGAGTCATACCATTCTGGGCTACATAATCAGAGAGCTCCTCTATGTCTCTTTTCATGTAGTCCAGGGAGGTACGTCTCAGGTCATTCATGCCAGCATGGACAATGACAGAGTCATATTTGTACTTGCTTTGGAGTGACCTGAGTGCGTGTGTTATGTGGCAGATCCTAGCTCCCGATAGACAGCTCACAGTCACCCTCTCCTTGTTCAGCCTGGTAAGCGGGACATCAGTGTGTCTGACTATAGAGTCACCTATTACTAGTGTATCAGGCATGGTGTTTGGCCTTAAGGGCTATGATTGATTGACACACTGATTTATTGAAGTATGTGTTGCATGCGTTTTGTTTTGAGGTGGTGGGTTTTTGGATGTCTGCTTTGGGAGCCTCAGTTGTTTTGGTAAGTTGTTTATTAGAGCCTCCGAGTATGTCTTTGTGTTTTTATGTGTTTGGTTTGCAGTTGTGGTAGGTCTTTGTGGGACTGGGAATGCAGGTGTTCTAAAAATGTATTACTTTTATGCAAAATTACAGGTATTATACGACTACAAAACAATATGCAATCCACATTTATGGACCAACAGATAACTGCAATGACAAGACTGTGGTCACAACTATGTAAAAAGTTTCCAGTTATTAACTGATGTTATTATCTCAGTATTAACTCAGCTATGTACCATTATGTCCTTCTGGGCTCTCTTTCCTTAATGACTAGGGCAGATGGTTGGAGGCCTGGGCTGGTGATGGGTTGTCTCCTCCCTATGGAAAGTCCTTGGCTATATGACCTGACTCTGCTAAGTCCTATTGTGTGTTCACACCAGTTCAGCTATACGAGGATTTATAGAACTTGTACACAGCAACTCCTAAACAGTCTAAGCCAGCACACTGTAGTGTTCCTGCAGAAAAATATGTCATTCATCAGCAGCTACCAAAGGGAGAAAAATAGTAACTGATATCATATCCTGTGTTTTCTTACATTCAGACAGGCCACACATTTATACATTTAAAGGCAGTGGGCTTAGAGTAAAGTAAGTTAGCTTCATCCGTCCAAGGCATGAGGTGAAATGTTACAATGTAGAAATACTGATGAATGGAGGAGTCACAAGCCATTCTTTTCAGGCTTGCCTTGATACATACTATGTAATATTGTATGCATAAGATCACAGCATGATGCAATACAGATGAGCTATAAGGATTAACCATTAAGACAAAAGGGATGAAGCTGCTAACATGTATATACTGCTATTGCTAAACTATTATGGAAATTTGGATGTGGTTAATTTGATGTCTCAATGACCCACACCACTCTCTATCCCCCCATCATTACATATACACACAGACGTGTTTAGCTACATAAACAAAATTATAGATACAGATGCAAATTTAACTCCATGTTAGTATATACGTGTGTGTGTGTGTGTGTGTGTGTGTGTGTGTGTGTGTGTGTGTGTGTGTGTGTGTGTGTGTGTGTGTGTGTGAGTGTAAAGATATGCAAATATAGATCTGGATACAGATTTTAGTTTCATATCCCATCTTTGAATACCACACCACAGAACCCCTTGCATTTTAACCAGAAGGAAAAATGAAAACCTTTCATTTACAAAATGTTGAGAAAGGGAATTGAAAAGAGCAAAATATAAAATAAATGGATACACCTTCTTAATGAATTGCATGATGAGATGGGTAATTTGGCACTGAGTTGCTTCTCAGCTACACAGATTGTTTTACTGCATTAAACCATACTGTTTCCCTGAACCCAACTGTTGGTTGAGGACTTTTCTCATGGAGGATAATTAATAGGAAAAGAGTCCACTGAAAGGCACCTGCAGTGATTTTTACTTTGCCCTTTCCCTACTTGTCATTTAGTAGTTATATAACTGTAACAAGATGTTGGGAACTTTTGCCAGATTGGAGGGGCTAAGGGTTCTCCACCTGCATAAAAAGGTCAATTTTTCATTAAATAAAAGTGGTTTCCAGCAGTTTTTTTTTCTGATGAACTTGGGTTTTGTAGTAGATTATGTCAATGACTTGACATGAGCCCATTAATTTCACCATCCAGCTCAAGCTTTATTTGAGTACATTGGCAAACTTTACAGTTTTATTCTCCACTTGATCTTTATTTATATAATTTAGTGTATTTTCCTTTTTAAAGGAACTAACTTTGTTGTGTTGTTTGAGAAATATGTTCTATTTTGGAGAGATATTTTGAAATAATAACTTAGAGATTTTACTGTTTGTCTATTATAGCAGATGAGCTGTTCCTTTTTGCTCTAACCTAAGTTGCTTTCTTTTGGCTTTTCCCGCTTAGGGGTCACCACAGCGGAACTCCGGTCTGCTAATTATTGTCAGTAGCCTTTTACGGTGCTGAGCTGCCAGCCCAATGCCCAACCTTCAACGAAGGCATGCCCATTCACACATGTCTTTCGAATGCCAATCGACCACTGGGAGGGCATTCAGACTCCACAAAGAAGGCGCTTCAGCTGAGAATCGAACAGGAGAACCTCTTGTTGTGAGGCGACAATGCTACCCCTGCACCACCGTGGCTTCTTTTGTTCTTACCTAAGGTTCATAGGTTCATACTAGGCTATCTGCCCTAGGGCATTTATAAGCCTAGCCAGAGTGTGTTTGGCTTTCGCCACCCATTTTAAATTAATTTTGCTATGCCCTTTTTCGAGGTTAGTATACCGTGCCTCTGTCTAACAGTGACACAGAAGTGATACCCGGGGTAAACCTATGATCTCCCATCCACTCATCAAGATTCCTCTTGAAGAGAGTCAATGAGGGACTCTGCCTAACCTGGACTGGGATTTTATTCCAGAGTGAAGGGAGCCTCTGGGTTATGAATCTGTCCCTCCAGCATGTCCTATTTATTTCAGTGCTGAGGTTCAAGTCTCGAGCGTAGCTCGATGGGATTTGGATTTTCTGAGGTGCAGCATGTCCATTAATTCCGGGTTGGACATGGCTTTATACGTCAGGCACAGATCGCCTTTGAGCAGGCGGTATGCCACTGTGTAGAGCTGGAGTTTCTTTAACTGGGCAGCATATGGCATCTGTTTGAGCCCTTTGATCCTCTTGGTGAGGTACTTTTGGGGTCTTTCCAGTTGCTGCAGGTGTCTGGTAAGGTACATCCCAAAAGGGACATTGTACTCAATTATGGGCCTGATGAAGGATGAGTAAAGAGGCACGATGACCTCCCCTGATCTAGATGTGAATCCCTTCATGATTAGGTGGGCTATATAAATTGTTTTTCTAACCACTTTGGCCACGTGGTTGTCAAATGAGAGATTGCTATCAACTTGGGTCTCCAGGTCGCTAATTACTTCTTCTGTACTTAATGGATTACCACCTATGTGGTAATTTGTGGGCACATTGTTTTTGCCAAAGGGGATGACTATACACCTTTTGGTGTTTAGCTTGAGGCCATGGCTCTGGCACCAGTTGTCTGTTTCTATGAGGCCCTTTTGGAGGATGCTTGTGTCAGCTGGAGTGTTGATTATGGTGCCCAGTTTGCAGTCATCTGCAAACTTGGTCAGCCACAGTCCTTCCATGAAATATATACCGAACAAGAGAGGTCCCAGGAGTTAGCCTTGTGGGACGCCACTTGTAACTGGTTTGGAGTCTGACATGGCTCCAGCAATTCTAACCATGTGGGTTATGTCTTTGAGCCAGTTTGCAACCCATCTAGTGACATAGGGGTTTATATTTAAGCTGGTGAGCTTATCTATAATGCCCGAGTGGGGTATTGTATCAAAGGCTTTTGCGAGGTCCAGGTAGGCTGTGTGGACCACCTTCCCCTAGTCAATGGCCTTAGTGACTGTTTCAAAGAAATCAACCAGGTTTAAGAGGCAGGATCTGCCCTTAACAAAGCCAAACTGGGTAGGATACAGTGTCTGTAGGTCCCCAATATCTTTATTTATGAGGTCCATGATGATCCTTTCCATAGCTTTGCAGACCAAGCTAGTAAGGCTTATGGGGCGATAGTTTCCAGGATCCGCTGAGGCACCACCTTTGTGGAGAGGGACCACTGTTGCTGTACGCCACTCTTTGGGTACATATCCTGTAGTCAGGCTGAGATTGAACAGTAATTTTATGTTTGGGTTTAGCTCCTCTTGGAGTTCATGTAGGACGCAGCCCGGGACACCGTCTGGTCCCATTGATGCTGTGTTTTTTGCTTTGGAGAGGGCAGCTCTTACCTGAGCATCTGAGATGTCAGGGGGGCAGCACTCTGCTGGGGTAGATATTTGCCCTTTTGGTGGGGGGGGAGTTTGCGCTGAACCTGTCAGCTAGGATGCTGGCAATGTCTGTGGGTTCGGTGTATTTTTTGTCATTTTGGACTAATTCTGAGCATATCTGCAAATTCCCACCCAGGTTCCTAATATAACTAAAGAAAGCCTTGTGATTATCCTTAGTGTCCTGTGCAATTTTTCTCTCGAAGCTGGCCTTAGACGATTTTATGAGTGTCCATAGTTTTTTGCTAATACTGATCAGAGATGCTTCCTTTTTGGGATTTGGCTCTATCATGTAGTAGCTTCCTCCTTCTATTGTATAGTTTGTTTATGGCTGGGGTCCACCAGACAGGACGTCTGCCTTTGGAGGATTGGGACTTGGTTTTATTTGGGATTGCATGATCCATGCATTCCTGAAGGTGTTCATAGAATGCGTTTATAAAGGATTCTGTGGTCTGGGCCGTATTTTCCACAGGCCCAGGGGCTTTGAAGGATTCCACCTCGGTTTTGAGGAGTGTGAAATTTGCATTAGAGAAGTTTTTCACTGTGGTTTTCAGGGCAGGGGGTGGAGTCGGGATGTGAATATCAAGTGAGATTAGTTTATGGTCTGATCTTACCAATGAGGGATACACTTCTGGTCTGGAGCATAGAGTCCCCATGTTGGTGATGATCAGGTCCAGTATGTTTTCCCCTCTTGTGGGAGTGGTAACAAGTTGTTCCATAGCATTTGAGTTTATAAATTCTAGGAACCTTTGGGCTAGGGTGCTGGAGCTAGAGTAATGCTCCCAGTCTATGTTTGGGTAGTTGAAGTCACCCAATATAATGGTGTTTGGAGAGACCTTCATATTTTCCAGTGTTCTCAGGAAGGCTGAGTGGGGTTCCTGGGTTTGGGAGGGTGGTCTGTAGCAGGCTATAAACTGGAAGGCAGTTTTACCCACTGTTAGTTGCACATGGATAGTCTCTGATGCTTCGTGCTGTGCCACCAACCTGGAGGTGTGGGTATCTTTGACGAATATTGATACTCCCCCTCCTTTTGTGGTTCGGTCCAAGTTTTGGGGCCGAAAAGCATGATATGAGGTATAACCTGGTAGTGCTGGGGTGCTCTTGGGAGCCTTGAACCAGGTTTCTGTTACTGCACAGATATTGATGTTCTCCATGCTAAGGAGAGTTTTGAGTGTGTGCATCTTGAGGTTTAGACTTCTGGCGTTGAGTAGCATTACTCCTAGTTTCTTATCCCTTGTGATACCTATAGATGTGGGTTTGTCTTTTGAGCCTTGCCTAAAAAAGGCACTATGGGGGTAGCAAGAACCTTTGCCAACATCCGAAAGCCCAGGGGTGACAGGTGCAAGCCATCCCTAGCGAAGCATCGTGGCTTGTCGAGCATATCATCCCAGGCTGACAGACAATGGATCCCCTTTGAATGACACCAGTACTTAAGCCAATTGTTGAAATTGATCATCTTGTCTTCATATCGTGGCATCATTCTTGGTGAGGGTAAGATGCTACTCAAGGTCAGGGTCATACCAGCCTGGGCTACATGCTCAGAGAGCTCCTCTATGTCTCTTTTCATGTAGTCCAGGGAGGTACGTCTCAGGTCATTCACACCAGCATGGACAATGACTGAGTCATATTTGTACTTGCCTTGGAGTGACCTGAGTGCTTGTGTTATGTGGCAGATCCTAGCGCCTGACAGGCAGCTCACAGTGACCTTCTCCTTGTTCAGCCTGGTGAGCGGGACGTCAGTGTGCCTGACGATAGAGTCACCTATTACAAGTGTATCAGGTGTGTTGTTTAGCCTTAAGGGTTGTGGCTGTTTGGCACACTGGCTTTGTGAGCTATGTGATGCACATGTTTTGTTGTGGGGTAGCGGTTGCTTGAGTGTCTGCTTTGGAGGTCTCTGCTGCTTATGCAGATTTTTATTTAGAGCCTCCTAGTATGTTTTTGTGTGTTTATGTGTTTGGTTTGCTGTCGTGGTAGGTCTATGTGAGACTGGAATTGTAGTGAGTGTGGTTTCCTTCTCCTCCTGACTGGTTACGCCAGTACTGAGTTGAAAGAGCTTAGCCTCCAATATGTCTATATGGTTGCATCTCTCACATGTGTTGGAATTTGTTGGGAGGAGGAGAGGATTGTCTGTGTACATGAGGCAGTTGTAACATTGCCTCAAGATTCCGAGATTCACCAGCTGGACCAGAGAGGAGATTGACAACTGACCTTTGGACATGCTAGAATAGTATTGGGAATTCCTTTATAATTGAAAAAAAGGGCTAATGGGGAACAAGGTACTCAAGGGGAGTTTGTGAGGGTGTAGTGCTTTTAATTTTTTAGTGCTGACTTATATAATTGCTTTAGTGAGCAAGTGCCAGGTAACTTAAATGCAATGTGTTACAGGTAACTTAAATGCAAAAATGACAAACAGTAACTTTCTTTCAAGTGAAACAAGGAAATAAGTACATTAAGCAATGTAGATATCACTAGGGATCCACAGAAGCACTGAAAAGCCGCGTTTTAGGTGGAATTAGCGTTTCAGGGAAATAAAAGCAAACAAACAACAAGCATACAAACAAAGCTAGATTCAGCAGGCCTGGATCTAGTCTATGCTACAGCAAACAAGGTGTACCAATTTCAATAAGAAACAGTTCAAATATGGAGCTACTATAAGCCTTTAACCAGAAATTCCCAGCTCAGAATGGCAGAGTCCAGCCTCTCCTCCCAGAAGAGTGCAGACCACGAACCTTCTTAATGTAAAATAACTGGCCTGAAGCCCAACTACTTAAACCAGAACTAATATACTTTTAAAATAACAGACACTGAGCCCTCAATCAGCAGTTCCCAACTTAGAAGGATGTAAGCTACATGTCCTGCCACCACAGTGCAGGCCACAAACCTTCCTAATGTAAAACAACTGGTCTGAAGCCCAAGTGCTTAATCCAAAAGACTTAGAATGATAGCTACACTTTAATCAAGTTACTACCAAGCAGTAATAAATACAATTGAATACTTTAAAGAATGCCTGGATTAGTGCTCAAGTTATACAAACAAAGCTAGATTCAGCAGGCCTGGATCTAGTCTATGCTACAGCAAACAAGGTGTACCAATTTCAGTAAGAAGCAGTTCAAATATGCAGGCACTATAAGCCTTTAACCAGAAATTCCCAGCTCAGAAGGGCAGAGTCCAGCCTCTCCTCCCACAAGAGTGCAGACCACGAACCCTTCTAATGTAAAATAACTGGCCTGAAGCCCAAGTGCTTAAACCAGAATTAATACACTTTTAGAATAACAGACACTGAGCCTTCAATCAGCAGTTCCCAACTTAGAAGGATGTAAGCTACCTGTTCTGCCACCACAGTGCAGACCACAAACCTTCTTAATGTAAAACAACTGGTCTGAAGCCCAAGTGCTTAAACTAAAAGGCTTAGAATGAGATACACCAAGCAGTAATAAATATAATTGAGTACTTTTAAGATGACACAAAAGCAAAATAAAGTAGGAAGAAACACAAATACAGTAAAAGCAGATACATTTTTTTTTTCAGAAAAGTAGCATAGTAAAAACAATTCACATGCAGTGCAAGCTGGCACAGTTGAGTATGTAGCAATATTAGTCCA
The DNA here is from genome assembly GCF_019279795.1 of Protopterus annectens. Classification (NCBI taxonomy): domain Eukaryota; kingdom Metazoa; phylum Chordata; order Ceratodontiformes; family Protopteridae; genus Protopterus; species Protopterus annectens. The sequence goes on from NC_056728.1 coordinate 1,727,620,111, forward strand.
CACACATTTTGAAAAAATGTAATTAAATTAAAAAGGACTAAAAGCAAGTGCAGAAAGGGTTTATTATGTAGAATGCAGTAAAGAGATGGGACTGGGGGAGTGTCCTAGATCAAATCTACAGTGGGGCGGGCACTGCGAAAGCCACCAAATTTAAACTACATCTAAGCATTTCATGAATACACTTTTATGACTTTCCCCTTAAAGAGTCCATTTCTACAGTTGCAGCTTCATCTTCAAAGAACATCCTAAGGAATTAAATGCGTGAGAAGATTAATATTTTCGCAATTCTTCTTTACCTATTGCATATTTAGTACTTCATGAGGACATCACTAATTCTTCCTGTAAGCACCACAGTCCAATATTCCTGTTAGTGTTACCTAAAGTCAATATCAGGCCTATGACACAGTGTACGTGTCCTTCACTCTGGGCTACTTCCTGTCTTAGTGTCTTGGTGTCTGACCTAAGCCTCTTCATACATCCTTATACTCACTCTTCTCGATACAGCCTACCTTGTGTAAGTACCCCTACCAGCCCCCAGCTTGTCTGAAACAAACATCCCTAGGTGAATTGGAGTACAGTACACAAATTAACACAAAAAAGTGTCTCTCAGTGTCTTTGATCCTCCAAAAGTGGCCACTGACAAGCAATACTTAAACTCAATAATAGGAAACAAGCCATCAGCTGACTCTTGTTTAGAAATGTAAATCCTAACCTGTCTTCCCTCTCATTTATAGACAAACATAAACCATGAGGCAGACTGATGTGAAGCAATTTCTTCAATACCTTCTGTTGCAACCACATAGTCTTAATTCAGCAATTAATACAGGGATTTTAAAATAATTACAGGAACATATCATATAAAGCAACAAGGCATGGCCAAACAACAACAAAAATTTAGGATCTAGTATACCACAAAAATACGTTGATTTAACAAATGTGCTTAAAAATACAAGTTAATTAAAATACATGTTTTCAATAAATTATAAGCATTTGTTGTTTGATGTACAACATCAACAGAAGCAGAAATATCACCTCAGTGGTTCAGAGGGAGAGATTGTAACCCAAGCAACCTGAGTATGTTTTATAAGTGTGGCACTTGAAGAACCAGCTGGGGGGAATCTGAAAGGCAGGTAGTATTTTACCTGCTCACCTGCTCACCTGCTCTGTGGAGGGAAAGGGTCATAACCAGAGAAGGCAGTACTGTTGGTGATACCAGGGACAGGCATCCCATGTACATAATTACTGGGAGCACACCTCCACAGAAGCTGCAGCACACATCCACAGAAGCTGGAACACACATCCACAGAAGCTGGGAACATATGTCCACAGAAGCTGGAGCAAACATCCACAGAAGCTGGGAACATATGTCCACAGAAGCTGGAGCACATATCCACAGAAGCTGGGAGCACACATCCACAGAAGCTGGAACACACATCCACAGTATCTGGGAGTATGTATCCACACAAATTCTTGCCCAAAACTGCCTTACATCATTGCATGTAAGTTACTGAGACAGGGGAATGAGTAGAGTATATAGAAAAATCCCTAGACCACAACTATAGCATTGTATTGGGATACCTCACTGTCCTCTGTAGTAGTTTGTGGGTTTTAGATTAGGTCCAGGGGAAGTCAGAAGTGATTCCCACCATCCAAGATCAAGAAGAGGCACCAGTGGCAGATGATATTCTATGTCATAGTGTTCAAAAATTAAAAGAGAAAAAAAAAACAAAAATGTCCTGATAATTGATCTAGAACAATTACTATTTCCACTTCTAGCTTTTATGTTCTTATCATTTGCTAACTCAAATGGATAAACTTGCTTTAGATTATCTTACTTTATGCATGTCTTCTCACTCCTAACAAGGCACTCATTCTTGATTATTCTTTCTTAAAACATCTGCTAATCAATATGTGTGTTCCTTTCTCAACCAACTATATAGAGTATTTGGAAATCTTCATGGAATTAGGCAAAGAAATGAAACTGACAAGGAAATGTTGACCATCAATGGAACTTATAACTCAAAAGAAACTTCGATTTCCTTCTGAGTCTTATCTTCTTGTCTCCATCTCTCACAAAGGCAGGAAAGCAAACAGCAAGAACAGCACGCACCGGTTTCAACCAGTAGGAAGATGACAGATTCGTATTCTGAATCATCTCCACCAACTGACCATTGCCCATAAAACCCTTTACCAACCTACAAATACCCCTATACTATCTGCCCTCATTACCCCCTACAACAATCTAAAACCTTACGATCATCACATAAACTTCTTGTAAATATTTGTAAATCAAACAACAGGGCTGGGGACTCTCTTTTCTCTAATACTGTTGGAAAATCCTGGAACCTGCTTCCTAACGAACTTTCCTCTCTTCCCTCTATATCACTCTTTAAAACCAAATTGAAACTTTTCCTCAGAACACACTGGTTGTGCCCCTGTACTAAACCTGACTGATCAACTAGCTCTTCTTACTTGGTTCAACCTACCCTCCTCTTCTCAGTAATCAAGTTCCTTTTCTTAATAACAACTTACCTTGTCCTTCTATACTATTACTTACATCTTCAGAATCTCATTAAGAAGACTACTTTTACTAATATATTGTATAATTCAGCTCCTACTTTTTCTTTATGACTACTTGTATACTAATATATTGTATAATTCAGCTGCCATCTTTTTCGTTATGATGTATTGCAACTACATTTTGTATTGTACTAATTGTATCTGTATATTTTGCACTATGTTATGAACGAATGACCTCTTTGATTATTCTGTGTACTGCACCTGCAATGTTCATTGTATGCATTCATTTTTGTATATGTGATTTTGTTTGTTTCCTCTGAGCTTATCTCCACAGGCCTCTACTGAAAATGGACATATATCCAGTTAGACTAACCCAGTCAACAAATATAAAATAATAAAAATAATAAAAAATAATAAAAATCTCTTTAGCCCTCAAACAATCATCACTGCAGAATGGACATCTGATACTTGCTTTATTGTTGTTGTTGTTATTATTATTATTATAATTATTATTGTTATTATTATTGTTAGATCAGCAGGGCACACATATAGCAGCTTTTTAAAGTGAGCATAGTCACACTATGATTCTGGTGCACATGGTATCATGAAAGACAAATCCATCTTTCATTCTAAAGTTATATCAGCAATAACTATCACTCATTCTATACACCTGCTGGTCTATATCTCAAACAAATGGAATGAAGGAGAACATTTCTTGCATTTGTTAGCTATGCACATACAAAGTTAAGAGTTTGTCATGGCTATGTTACAAGATATCCTATATTCTGCATCTTATGTGGGTATATTAACAATGTTTGGAATTATGTGCAAATATTATGGTTTATTGTTATAGTAAACTTGCACAAAAAGTATAGTATAGTTCTATGAGAGGTACTTGCCATTATTAGAATAATGTGGAAAAAAGGTAATTGCAACACTAAAGTTGCCTTCCTTCAGTTCCTGTTAGAATACTTTATAGACTTTTACAAATGTTTTGCTAGGTTAGTGCACAGTTGCTTTAATTTGTTACAATAATAATTTCTTATAAAAAGGTTAATAGTATATTATAAACAGAAGTCTTCTTGAAGAAAAGAAGGGCATAAAAAAAAAAAAAGCTTCTAACAATTCTGGCTATATATGAATGCCTCGTGGGGCTGCCAAAAATTCTATGGAGTACTTATATTAGACGTGCAAAAGCTTTCATGGGTATTTGCACATTGAATGAAAACTCTGACTGAGAAAGAACATACAAAATTACAAATTCATATGTTATGCTTCAATACTACATTGATCTCTCCATGGAGATCTGTTGATATTAACAACTACCTTGCACACATCTGTACTTTCATCTTTCATTGCACACACATTTCTTACTGAGTAAGTTTGCTGTGGATTTTATTTACTTGTTAATGGTTCAGGCTATAGTGACCTGTGTGCCTTGTTGTTATTTGAGATTGTCTCCCCACTGGAAATAGGCCTTGCTCAATCGAACATGTAATTAAACTAAGTACAAAGAAAATAAATAAAGAGTAAAACTTGCATAAAATACATAAACAAATTGAAAAGTAAGAAACAAATACTGCAGTTCCTAAATGCATTACCATAAAATCATAAAGCACTGACAATTTAAAGCACTATCAGATGAAGACAAAAAAAATGTTTGCTAAAGACATTCTACTCCCAAGAGCTTGAAAACCACTTTGTCAAAGCCATGGACTTGTGCACTTTATAGCTTGGCTAGGTTGTCACTCATGCTCAAACTTGCAAATGAGCTCTGGCACTCAGCTCTGGGGAGAGAGCTCAGCACGTGTTTGAACTCGAATATCAATTTGGGCAAGTGATTCTGGAGAGGGAGTGAGTTTTTGGATTAGGACGCGGGACGGGGATTTTAGGATTAGGGTGATGGAAGGAATGTTTAGGGTTAAGGAGCAGGATGGAGGTTTTAGGTTTAGGGAGCGATCAGTATTTTTAGGTTTAGAAAAAGGAACTAGAGTTTTAGGTTTAGAGAGCAGGAAGGCAGTTGTAGGGTTAAGTATTGAATAAGGAATTTAGATTTATAGAGGGATATTGGAATTTTAGATTTATTGTATGACTGGGGACTTTAGGGTTTGGAGTGGACTGAAGGTTTAGGGTAATGGACTGAAGAGTCAAGTTGGGAACTGGGTGGTAGTTTTATGTTTAGGGTTTAGGTGCAAGTAGACCCCTGTAATGTATATGATTGGGTGTTGAGAGGGCTATGTAGAAATGGCATCTCGGGCAAGTTGGAGTTTGAACACTTCCCTTTTCAAGCAAGTGGCAGCAAGCAGGTGTACTGCAACTTTCTAGCATGGTACCACCTCTTCTAAACCCCCCCAAACATTATTGTTGATGTAGAAAGAAACAGGAAAATAGGCTGAAAATCTGAAACCCAAGTAGGACAAAAAAAATACATTTTATCATGCTAGCATGCTAGAGGATGTAAATTTGAATCCATGTGAGAGTTGTGAAAAAAGCAAGTTAAGTATTGGCATCCACAAGAAGAAGCTTCAGCAGTAGTACAACAAAAATTATATATTATCTCTCTTTCTCATCTGTTTAGAGACTCAATGTGTACTAATGAGCATACTTTTAGATAAATACTTTATTTTAAGACATAAACAGGATACAGACAGTCAAAAACGGTAACTGCAGAAATGGAGCATGGCCTTAACTAGAAATCACGTCAAGGCAAACTGCATGACCTTGATGTTTATAGCCTTGGAGACAGATAGCCACTGTGGGATATGATTGAAATATTGAACAAAACTCAGGAACCCATGCAGCCCAAGTGTGTACACTCTTTCAAAAATGAGAGATTGTGTATTCATGAGAACAAACAGACACAGTTTGAAGATGCTGGGCATGAGGCTGAAAGGGGATATAACTCTTTTTTCACGAAAGGGCAGGCAAATGGTTATACCACTCTTCCTGAAAAGGCTGTAAAATAAAAAAAAATATGACCAAAATCAAGAGTGCATGTATCTGCATTCACTGCACTGAATGGGTGCAATAGTTACAGTTTACAATGACAGAGTACCCAAGAATAGGATCAGATACTGCATTCGATAGATTAATCATATAAACGCTACTAAACAGCCAAATGGCAGATCAGTGTACACCAAAGATTCTGGCTTGTTCTATTGCACTCATGTGACTTCAGTGATCCTTGCTTACTTAAAAAAACACATGTACCAGAAGGGTACCAAGAGTGCTGTGCACTGCTGATGTGATTTCACTGGGACCATCTGATAACTCATGACAGCGGAATGAAAAAAAAAACTTGTCATTTAATTTATCAATTATCTAATTCCCTCTTTACTGACACACTCTCCCCTATCTCTCTCACACACACACACACACACACACACACACACACACACACACACACACACACACACACACACACACACACACACAGTCTTTGATCTGCTTCTGTGCATGTCAGTAGGTTGCCTTCCTGTTCTGTTTTTTTATTTGCTCCCATTATGAGAAGAGTCACATCACTGACGCCTTTTTGTTCTGCAGCTCAGTCTTTCCCTCCTTGTCCATCTGGCATGAAAATGAAGCTGAAGTTTTTCTTCTGCAGCTCCATTGCTTGTTTTCCTCCTGCTTTCTTACAATAAAGAACTAAACTGTGACATGCATACACAACCGATCTCATGAATGTTTAATCATTCTGCTCTCTGCTCTTGCATTTTCTGTGTTCTGCCTCTGCCATTACTCTTTAACCCATTTGTACAGCACCTCTTTTTGTTCCTTTTCTCTTTGTGTGCTCTTCTTCTTTTTCCTTCCTTTCCTCATAAGGTGTATGGTACATCTCCAGAAAAGTCTCCTTTGACAAACATGCATACATTCCTTTATTTGTGGAGTAAGGGGCAGCATGCATGCATCATCCACCTTACCAGCATCCCAGTACTCACTCTGTGAATGACATTACTCACTCACTGGATCCCAGTACTCACTCTCCATATCACATTACTCACTCACTGGATCCCATTACTTGCTTGCTGGATCCCATTACTCACTCACCAGATCACATTACTCACTCACCAGATCCCGTTACTCACTAGCTGGATCCCATTACACACTCCCTGGATCCCATTACTTACTCGCTGGATCCCATCACTCACTCATCAGATTCCATTACTCACACACCAGATCCCATTACTCACTCGCTGGATGAGTTTTAAACCAAGCTTTTCTTCATAGCCAGTAAGCAATCTTACAATAAAGGTTTACCCTTTACTTAACTCCCTCTTGCACATCAGTGTGACATGAGTTGGATGTGTTGGATCTGTTTCACTGGAACCACTTTTCCTCATGTGTGCAAAATGCATCTTGCAGTTTCAATTACTTAGTTATAGTTCAGTAGTACATGAATTCTATAGCTTTTCTCATGCTTTACTGACAATGTGATATGCATTTTGCAGTTTCACTTCAGAAAAAAATATGCTACTGCAATTTTGAGACACTACAGGCAAAGGTGGCTTCAGTTACTTTTTGTGGGTAATTGTGTCATTATTGGCCTATTGCATAGTACCTCAGATGGTAGAAAGGTAGTTGATTAAGTGCTGCAAATTTTAGAAGGTCAGTTGTCAGAAGACATTTACTCATCTGTTGCAATCACCACTTCCTCAGGACTGGGTGGGAAAAAAGAATCAGTGGCAAGTGTGTCATTTCATAATTATATGAAACTACTTGAAGACAAAAAATAACTTGTAAACAAAGAAACAAGCACTGGCAATGGCACTGTTAACACTTGTATGCACTCATGAGAGCAAGCAAATGTGTATCTTCTGCACTGACCTTTCTGCATGCCAGTGTTGGAAGGAGGGAGGGTCATATGAGAAACATCTAAGCTGTTTGAAGTGTGATTGTCTCGGTGGTTGCTTGCCAGCTACTTATGCCCCAAGATGTGCATATAAATGACAAATCACCATGGAGTGATGTGGAGTACAAGATTAAGGTAAGGGGTGAGAGAATATGTGATGTAGCATACCCAGACCAGTGGTGAGCAGATTTGTAGGACAAAAAAAGGTTCCTTGTGCCCTTGAAGTAGGAATCTGAAAGAAATACTAAATGAAATTACATCGCTGCAAAAGAGGCATATCACTATTCATACAGGTGCAAGCAGTTTCCTTTGCTGAATGCACTGTGGCCAACTCCTAGGCTGTTGATCACAATTCAGTGAACCTCAATTAAGCAACTGCAAAGATAGGACGCACTTGAAATTGCCTACTAACAAGTCACATAATAAAGTCCCTTCTTGATGTTCACCAAGTTGGTACTCACTAGATTTTGACTTATGCTCAACAACTCTAAGTGTCCCCTTGCTTATACAAGATGGCATACAATCACTTTCTAGCAGGACTGATTAAGGGAATCCTACCCTTTTACATATATAAGCTATAAAACTGTGTCCAACAACATAAGGCAGCCAGAAAAGTAATAAGGCACATATACTTAATTTATGATGCTCAAACTAACTATCTGTATTATTTTAACAGTACCAAGGCAAACAATCAATGTGTATTCCACTGGCAAATAAACCCAATCTAAAATCAATGGCATGTACAGTTTAACTGTTTGGCAGTTAGCACATTGGATTAAGGCCTCTCTCGTGCCTATACAGCCTTTACACTTCCTGTTAACAACCATAGCTCCTTATGCTGACCAAATTGTTTATGAATCTGTAGGACGTCCTGCAGAGGAGAAATTAACCATTGTTTGCCAGTTAGTCATATTTTCATATTAAAAATCATACTTTCATAAATGAGGGATCTACATGCCATTAAGGAATATGATGTGAAACAAAATGGTGAGAAACAGGAAATGTCATTGTCAATTGTCCCTTTATATCACACTGTACTTGAGATATTCATGGTTAGTAATTATGAAAATAAGCACTATTTCTGTATGTTCTAAATATTTCAAAACCCAAGTGACTTACAAACTGTTCTACTGTATCAGGTGAAACCTTAAACTTTGTTGAAGAAATACGTCTTTGATATTTGCACTTTAAGTTGCACATCTTGAGAGATATTTAGTGTTAATTATATTGCTAATTATACCAATAAGCATATGATTTTATATTTCTGTAAATATCGAAATAAGCACACACTCAGAGAAGAATTTCTTTCTGTCATGTAAAAGCTTATTTCTGGTTAACCAAAGTGTTCTAACAATTTTATTAACTTTGCAACTTATTTGAACTTTTTTTTAAATTCTGATACTGTCTGCACTTTGATTGTTTTTAAGTGTTTTTCAGCTGTTGAACTGTTGAGGGCTGCACACTCAAGTGCGATAGCCATTATTTTCCTTTAAACGTTTTGTTTTACTGTACCTGTTTTAATTTTTGAAAAAAAAATCCTATCTCTCTACTCGTTTCCTACCTTTCTATAACCAGTAGAGCCTGGTTTCAGAGTTTGCTGAATTCTGGGCTGTTTTGAAGTTTCTGTGTTCCCCAGACCTTACTAAGATAGAAGGAAGCTTCTCTGTTCATTAGTGAGAGTGGTGAGCTTTGATCAACCTATCTGTCACTAGAGGAGTGGTTTCAGCTCAGAATCTGTACTTTTATTGGCCATTTTGGGCTATTTCTATCCCTTTCATCTTTCTGTTTAAATACCTACATTTGTGTGGTTTTGCACATTGCACAGCACTGTTTAACTAGGGTTAAATTATTCCCGGTGCCAGAAAGTCTGCTCTTCTAATTTTTCCCTTAGAACTAGCCAGTTTTCTAGTTTTAGCATTCAAAACTGTTTTCTTGTGCTTAGCACTTGTTCAAAACTCATTGCAAACACTAAATAATCTACAAATTACTGCAGCACTCAACTTTCCTTTCACAGAGGCCTTAGAAATACCTCACTAAGAGGATTACCAGCCTCAAACAGATACCATATGCAGACCGTCTTATAAAACACCAGCTCTACTCAGTCACTTATCGCCTACTCAGAGGTTGCCTCTGTCTAACATACAAAGCCATGTCAAACCCAGATCTGTTGGACATGATACACTTAAAGAAACTCTAATCCCTCCGAGCCACAAGCTCCAGCGACCTAAACCTTGCCACCACAATAAACAGAACATGCTGGAGCGATAGATTCCTGTCCCAGAGAATTCCCATGCTCTGGAACAGACTACCAGTTCATGTCAAGCAAAGCTCCCCATTAGCCTTCTTTAAGGAAAATCTTGACAACTGGATGGGAAATAGGAAATTCACCCCTGGGATTACTTCTGTGGCTATGCTAGACAGGGGCACAGGAAAATAACTTTGGTGGCAAAAGCCAGGCAACTTTTTTGGCTAGGCTTATATAGGCCCCAGGGCTGATAGTCTAGTACCTACCTATGAACCTATAATATATGTCCATGTTGCATATTTTCCAAGATATGACAATTTGTGAAAGTTTAGCAAAAAATGTAATTCTGGATTTGTGTGATTTAATAATAAATTATGCTATTTATGGAAAGACTATGAATAGACTATTATCACCACAAAGAACACTTCTTACTGATAATATTGCTATTTGTACTGTTTTAATAGTTTTTATTGTTTATAAAATATTTGCATTTGTTTATCTAATGCTTTTGAATTTGATTTTCCAGAAAATGCTCTGGAATGCAAAGATGTGTGTAGGTTGCTAGAGGTGTTACATTCCACACCATATAAGTGTTAATGAGTTAATGATCTGTAGTGCAAGATGTGATTCCGTCATCCTTCTTTTGCTTACTATGTGACCTTGAGCAAGTCACTTAACCAGACATTGCTCACAGGAAATTAGAAATACGGCTAGGAGCAGTGCAATTCTCATTGGAGATTTTAATTTCACCTGGGTCACCAAACTACAGTAGCATATTAGTTAATGACCTCATTGATCATGCATTAATCTTACTTAAACACCAACCAGGTCTAAACTACTTTCAAAGAACCACTTCATAATTGACTGGCTCAGTCTACCATGGTAGATGCACTTGTTTTTTGTTATCATTGTATTGTGAAAACTACTTTTTGTGGTAGGCACACAACATCAAATATGGAATGATCAAATGAAGAAGTCTGAAATCTCAGAAGCAAGGTTATCCCTAAAATATTTGGACCATGTGACTCAATATAGCCCTGACATAGTTGTGTAATATTTTATTGGTACCGCAGGACATATTTTGTCACATTAATACAAACAATAGTAGCAATACCTAGAGCACTGATCTTGTCAGAGAACAGGCAAGAAATTTACATGGAAAACTATAATATTACAAGCAATTTAAAAGACATTTAATCAGGCAAAAAGAAGCAACACAGTTAAGGCCTCCTTAATTAAAACACATCAAAGTATCTTGTAGAAAATCTCAAGAATTTCTGGAAGGAAATAAATCATTTTGGCCGGAAGGGTTAAACAACAAGAAATGCACATGGTTAAAAACTGACAGGATGTATATGATCCAAAAATAATGACAGAACATTTTACAAATTATATTTGTCCCAACTAAGTGGCACTGAAACTATAAAAACTATTGAGTCTTTCATTAGAGTTAGATGCTTTGTTTGGACTTTCAACAGAATTTAGATTCAAAAGTATGCCTTTGCCTTAGGTAAACAGATATTTACGGGAAGTACTATAGCAATAACCCATGTCTGGGTGTGGGTAATGCTGGATTACCCGGTTTTGGCGCGGTTGGTCGGCGAAGTCCGAGGGACCAAATTAAATAATGGCATTGTATAATGCCTCTTGCTGCCCTTCCGCAGCTGTCTGGTGTTCGGCGGTTCTGATGTACTCATAGTGAGACAGGTTGTAAAAAATAGCAACGGAGATCGCCAAGATCTCCTTTTACTTTATTTGTCTCGCCATGTTAAAAAAGTCCGGGCGGCGGACCGCTGGTTGGGCTGGCCAATCAGCGTGCACGTTTTAGAGGAGGCATTGTATAATATATTATAGCCAAGCTGGTGATGATGAATTGTACCCTGATTTCACAGGTGAATTTAAACATTTACATCATCTCCTGTACAGCGCATTGTTAATGTTTCAATCAACACAAGTAGTTTTCCAGAACTAGAGAACAGCTATCTTCATATCATCATACCTTTGCCTATAAAAGAGTCTTCAGGTAAAGGTGAATTTTCAGTGATATATTTTTTGTCCCCTTTGTCTGAAATGATGGAAAAGAAATCCAAACCAAAGGGTAACCAGGCTACACAGTCAAAACCATTCAGTACAAACTGCTAGAAGGAGCCAGACATGCTAGAGTCCCTTCACATCTAAGAAGCTCCTGTAGTAACCCCTTAAAGGTATACCAGCGTTTCAGCTCCATCGCTTCTGAAATACCACAACTTTTTACTTTTTCTTTTATCTTTTTAGACAACCCAGATATTGCTAAGTAAAAATTTGTGTAAAACATTGTCAAAACAAACAAGTTCCAAATCATTGTCTCATGTTCTTATTTTCTGCCACTGTCAGCATAACAAGCCACTTCCAGGCAAGTTCAGGGCACATTGTACCAGGACTTTGTCTTCTCCTGTGGCTTTTTGGAAAGGGGTGGATGCTAGAAGTACTGACACATGTGAGTGTGTGTGTGTGTGTGTGTGTGTGTGTGTGTGTGTGTGTGTGTGTGTGTGTGTGTGTGTGTGTGTGTGTGTGTGTGTGTGAAACTACTCAGAAATACTGTTACATAAAGAGCTGAACATAAGTTGTTGCACATCAGTGTTTACAATTATTATCCTAAAAGTGCCTGGCAGCAAAATTAAATAAATTGTGTGCATAGACAGAGACCTTGTCATACCTCAACAGGTATAATACACCTTGATCCAAATACATTTACAATGCCTTACCACTCTGGAATGAACCTCTTCTCACTCTTCCTAATGTCACGAAATCACTAAAAAAGTACCTCTGAGAAGCAGTCATGTAAAACACTTTTGGTACAATAAATTTGCCATATAATAAAATGCTTATAGCAAATGTTTGTGTTGAATGTGTTACACTATTAGGAAACCTTGTACATAAGGCAGATATTTATGAATGCATTATGCATGGATTCATGTTTTACTCACCTAGCATATAATGTGGTTCACATACCTGAAAGAAATATTATATATTACAAGATACGTGTCACCAAGCTGTTTTCATATGTGTGCATGCATGTGTGGGGAATCATGTGGGATATGTACAGATAGAAACACCAGCAGGCGCATGCACATTTGTGTGTGTGTGTGTGTGTGTGTGTGTGTGTGTGTGTGTGTGTGTGTGTGTGTGTGTGTGTGTGTGTGTGTCTGTGTGTGTGTGTCTGTGTGTCTGTTTGTGCCTCAGGCAGTGAAAATGAGCAGAAAGGAGGTTACTTTAATATTTTCTTGCAAAGACTCAAATGCATCTCAGATAATATATCAGGAAGAGGCCATCCTAGGCATAAGGAAATATCCTTATTCATGAAATTGTTATAGCCTAGGCTATCATAGGTGACATTAATTGTTGTTAAAGAAGCTGTAACGAAAATGATGTCAGATATACTAAATCTGGCTGGAATTGTTATGTGTGCATGGAAATGGAGGTAGATGATTTAGGCATACAGCACATGGTAAATATTGTAACAATCAGAGTGATTTATCCTAAAATGATTGCACTGTTGATAACAGTGTTGCATAATTTTCTTAGTATGCATCCACTACATGTGAGTTTGTCATAGTATATGAGATAATAGTGCACACCTGGTCAGCATTATTTATGTGCTTATAGTTTGGGTTATTACAGTCTTTAGGAAGTTGGCTTCAAAGTGAGATACTAATAATAATACAATAATTAGCAACTTACTTCTGGCAGCCTTGTTGTTTCTGATGTTCCTATTTTAAGAAAATATGCCTTAGAGTAGAAGGATTTGAGATATGACCACCTGCAAAATGCTAGCATATGATAAGGAACAATAGTTCAGTATTGTTTTGCTCTTAATGATAGCTTTCTATTACATTTCTGTTGATAGTACCATTAACATTGAAGATGCATTATGTCACAGTCTAGCCACAGATCTGGAAAGATGATTGCGATATGATGAGTTCTTCTCTCACAGTTAACATTCTGTTTATAATATACTACAAACCCAAAATATTGACATCATGAATGGGCCTGTACAGAATGTTTCTGCCAAAAGAAAATAGAAAAACAGATTTTCCCTCAGTTTTTATTCTGACCCATTTAAATGTGGCTAATGAGACTAAGCTTTTCATTTTTATACAAGAAACACTTATTAAGTGCTGTCAATCAGTACATACTTCATGTTGCTTTGTATGGTACAGTACAATTATGCAAAACACTTTAACAAGAGTTTATATTAGGAAATATCACAGTTGAACCAAAAACATATTGTTAAATCTGAAAATACAGCTGTTTAAAATAATAAGGGGTTTTCATTACAGAAAATTAAAATATAGGGGCTATAAGTACTAATGCATGAGACCTATATTTTTCACAATGGCCTGGGGACTGAATGCTACAAAGTCAGGTGTAAATAGTGCTACATGGCAGTGAAAGGCTACACATTGTGTTACAATACCACAGGCATTTTGCATTACACCATCAACATCATACTTACCCACTCCTTCCAAGATTAATATATTACTATACCACATTCTACCCAGATAACTCTTTGTTTTTACATCAGCAGAATATTTTTTTTCTGAAGAAGACAAAGCCAAACTGAAATCTTCATTCTCCTTATGCTCCTTCCAAAAGCGCTAAGACTTCCATCCATCCATGCTTACATGTCCTGATCAGCTCATATATCAAGTCCGTGAATAACCAGTACTATCGACATAGTTTACCAGGCAAGTAGAGAATGGAGGTATTTACCAGGTCTTTCTTCTGTATTTCTGTCTCTCTCTGCCACACCCACACACACACATACACACACACATACACACACACACATACAGACACTGACACACACACACACTGTATACACACTTAGGCACAATTTGGGTTTGGCAGTCCACCTACTGCATGTATTTGGGAAGGAATTAGAGTACTCAGACTAAACCTACAGTAACATGTGGGGACCATGCAGATAATTTGTAAATATGGTGGTACTTTAAGGTAGTACACAAACAGATTGAAGGAAACTTGGAAGGAGGTATATGGAAGGACATTGAGAATACTGGACTTTATGCATGTTTGGAGGGGAAATAGGAACTACGGGCACAGGGAAAAAAGATAATTGTTATAAGTGGCACAATGACTTAAGAAAAAGAAATTGCAAAGCAGTAGAATGAGAAAGATCTAATTATAACTACAAAGATTGACTCAGAAGATAGTGAAAAGTAATAAAAGCTGAACATGGATTAAATGCTTAGAGGTTAGATGAAGGGAGAAGTCAGGAGGCATGGAATGTAAATATAATGCTAAGAAAGATTGTTTATGCCACAGAGTAAAACAAAGCAGTACAGCAACAGGAAGTCAGAGAGTTAAAGATAATGGAAAAATTAGAGAGGGAATAAATAACTTCGAAGGAGTTTACTGGGAGGTAAGAAAAAAGAATGTCAAGCAAAGTATAGACCATGTTAGCTTTTTGGTTGCAGTTATAGCTATCTTGGAAGTATGTCAGGTGGTATAGAGATTCATAAAGTTATGACCTATATGCTAACAACTTGCAGTTATACTTTAAAAGCATGAAAATTTTAGCTAAAAGAGAGACTATGGTATATACCCTTTAATTATATATGTATGAAACTTATTTAAGACAAATAGGAAAATACATATTAT
This sequence comes from Protopterus annectens, assembly GCF_019279795.1. Classification (NCBI taxonomy): domain Eukaryota; kingdom Metazoa; phylum Chordata; order Ceratodontiformes; family Protopteridae; genus Protopterus; species Protopterus annectens. The sequence continues at coordinate 1,727,635,386 of NC_056728.1, forward strand.
TTATTTCATGCCAAATTAACTCTATTTTCAACACAAAGAGATATTTGCTTTCATTTACTAATTTATTTGTGAATGAAGTTTAATTTTTCCTTGCTTATACAATCTGAATAAAGTAGCCACAATAAAAAAATATTTTTGATTCATGCTATGTTACATATATGACATTTTTTTCAAAACTCCATAGGAACAATCACCCTAAAAATTGTAAAATTGCATGTATGCAGCATAATAAAATGAAAGCTTTTCATTTTATGTTTTACTGCAGGTCACATTTTATATTTAAAAAAAATATTGTGGAACTATTCTTTGTTTTTTTTCTTTGTCTGTATGTTTCTTGTGAGTTTTTGTTCACCTCTTTCTGGATACAATAATATTTGTCACTATAATCGCGCTTAGTATAAAAGTGAGACAACCAGCCAAAACAGACAAATTTGTATATATTCCTAAATGTTATGTGATAATAAAATGAAGTTTTGTTGTGTCCAGCATTGACTTTACTTCATATGATTTGCTTTTTCTGCAACAGAAATAAAGGGTATCTTACTGTATCAGCGTATCTGCAGGAAAAAAAAATGCAACTGTTTCTATTCATACAAGTCTGTCTTCAAACTTTTTTTTCTTTTTTTAATTTTGAGTCTTCAGTTGTTGACTGTATATTTTTATATTGTGAAATTGGATAGGGGTCGAGACACTGACACTTCTGCTCTGGCTTATGGCACACTGAGGGTTAATAGGTTCTGGGTACTTGGTCGAACTGCAGGGAGACAGGTTAATTGATTTCAATGTCTCCCACATTCTTGCCAGGCCTAGCATCCAAAAAGTTCTCTAACGCAATGTAAGGAGATAATTAGAAGATTGATCCAATGCTCTGGCTGCTGTAGAGTTCAAATGTTTTAGGCAGGAAAAGTATGACAAAGTTCTTATAAATCAGTAGTTGAAGATGATAAAACCTGAAGACAGGAAAATGTATGTTTCATATGAAGACTTAAATACTCAGAAATGAATTTAAACCACAGATAGAGAACAATTGTTCTTTTAATTTTTAAAAACTAAATAAATGTTACCATGTTACTTCTTAAAGTCTTAAGTAAGCATTAGTTTTCATTAAATAAAATATGGCACAAATTTACATGATAGGCAAATGAAATATGTTTTACAAAATTTTAGTTAAGCTGTATCAAAACATCAATGGCAATATTCCTAACAGCTTGTAGTATCTGCCCTTCACCTGCTGCTATTATTTTGAGTATCAAAGATTGCAGCACTGACCAATGAGATTCATATAAAGTATCCGTCACATGACGAAACAAGGGAGACATGTATTTTTAAGTGCTGTTTTATTTATTTAATTTATTTTAAATGTGATTGCTAGGTAAGAAGTATGGATAGCTGAACATGTTCAGCTACAACTTGTGTACAGACAAAAGAAGAGACATATAAGATGAGTACATATATAATTCATTTTTTAGGGGATATAGACAATTCTATAGTAATTTATGCCCTGCATCTGGTACAAATCAGAAGTATAATCCTTACTTGTCAGTTTTCTTCTTAAACTTTAGCTTTCTGTTGACATTTTCTTCTTTTAATTAAGGCTTTACTTATATTTAGAAGCTGCTCAGTGGGGCACAGGACGTTTTGACCCCAGTTAAGGTCGCATTACAGCATTTAAATGTATATAAATTAAAAAAAAAGACAGAAGCAAAAGTAAGTCTAGCATTAACTTAAAACTGCAACATTAACATTACTTGCACATCAAAAACAACAGCAGAGACAAAATAATTTTACAAAATATAAAAGTAGGTAAAAACTCCCTATAAAATGTAGTGGCTTAAAATACAAAAAATGAAGTTATTAACATTTTAAATTCCAATATATGGATGATCAAACAACCTAAAAAAGTCATGAAAGTATTTTAAAAATATTACAAAACAAAGGAGAAACAAACTAAGTAGTAAAGTAATCATAGCACATAACGTATCACGTTTAAATTCACGTCATTAACAATTTAATTACCAATGTGAGGACACTCTCAAAATCTAAAGAAAACAATTGAGAAAGCATTTTATAACTGTAAAAAGGAAACAAAGCTCAAAAAACTAGGGATAAAATAAACATACCACATAAACAGCTGAATGATTATCTTCTGAGAAAAAAGTGTAAATTTAGAAATTCAAGAACAGTACATGGACAAGAAGAACAAGAAGCATAGCCAATACAGTAAGGATTAATCACAACAAAATAGGAAATGTGGCTACTGCCTCCTACTGGATCCTATTAAAACAACAACAATACAATAAAGTTAAAGGCAAGGAAAAAAAGTAACAGAAGGCTCAAGCATAGATAGAGTCAATGAAAGATATTAACTTCCTGATTTGAAAATTAAATTGATTTCATTTTAAACATGTTAAAACTTGTTATTGATAAAATTAATATTAAGATATTAAATAATAGATTAACAAAACTTTAACATATTAAAAATTAAATAATATATTTAATTGAAACACTGTTTATTTAATTTTCATTTTAAATATGTTAAAACTGGTTATTAATAAAATTAATATTAACCTATTAAATGAATGATTAAGTAAACTAATGTTAACATAATAAAAAATAAAATAAATATTTGAAACTCAAACACTGTTAATTTAATTATTGCGTACTTTAATATTTACTTATTACAAAAAAAGCTTTAATTAAAATTTATTTGGGTCAAATAGTCTGGGGTCAAATCATCCACAGCCAAACTGTCCAATAAATCCTCTCAAAAATAGTAATTGAAAATATACATACGAAAGTATATACAATAGCACTGTGGTTGAATCGTCCACAGGTGAATCATCCAGTGGCAAATTGTCCTGCTTCCGCTCAGAATAAATTAATATTTGGATTAGGGCCTTACAATTAGGATGGAGAGATTTTTCTTGAGTTGTCATTTCTTAGATATCTCACATGAGCAGTGTGTGTAATTTATGCCTTTGTTCCCACAGCTCTAGTTATTTGTTATGTGGCACATGTCTCAGGATTGAGTACTAGTCGCATTAGTCACAGGGTTTAAGATGGTTTATGAAAAGATAGCAGTTTTTTTTTAATTATCATTAGTTAGTTTTCCTGGGTGCAGCATGTCCCAGCTATGGATTACATTAGAATTTTCTGTTGTTTAATAGTTGCTTTGGGAGTTAATTATTAGTTGAGCAGATTACAGGGGTCTTAAATTAAGTAGAAGAATAACTTTTGTTACATATCACACCATATATTTGAGGGGTAGTATGTTTATTGTTTAAAATTTATTTTTCCTTTTGTACAATTCCAGCACATTTATACACAGCACTTTTTCTATTGACATTTGCTGTTTGCAAGCCTTTTAATTTGATTTATCAGAAAATGGTTAGAACTTAATCCGTAAGTTCTTGGAGTTGTGATATTCCACAGTGGATTGGTATGACTGAGTTAGTCATGGGGAGATACAAAACAAACAAAACAAAGCACAACAGCTATGCTCATATTTTGTGTGCTTCGTGCTTTATGTTAACAATACGCAACATTTTACATATTTACTGGACTCCTTTGATGCTATTAAGTATGGCATAATTGTACAGTCAAACTATAAAAATGCTGTGCTATTTACTCAGTGGAGCATTACCAGGAGCATTAGGAAAGAAAATTCTGCAGTCACCTCTGTAGTGCAGATTGATGGAATCCTGACTCTGAACACAATGACACTGATTTAAGTGAAAAGACCCCATCAATGCATTTTTTTAATTTGCCTGTCTAGTTATGTCTTACTTGTATGCACTCATTAATGCAGATGTTTATGTCATAGAATTCACTGCTATTATCCAGAGACAACTTTCTGGGTCAGACAGGATTTTAGCCCAGTCTGTTTTCATAAATGCTACATATCATTTCTTGGTTTCTATTGGTCAAGTCTAAAAGGGTTAATTAATGAATGCTAGTCTAACTTCTTTCGATAACCAGAAGTCAGAATCAAATCCTGTACTTTATGTTTGCTATATTTATAAATAAGTTTGATTTAATGCAGTGCTCAAAGATAATTACATTGTGATCTGTGCTAATTACTGAAGGTATAACTATGGGTGGGAAGCTGAAAGATCATTGGTTTCTTAATATGCTGCCAATGATATTGCCATCTTAATTTGATTTTATACTGTTATTCAAAGCTGTTTTAATTAAGATTAATATTTTGACACATTTATCTAACAGGAACGTAGGAATAATACCAGGTAGGTAGTCACAAGAACAATACGATACCTACATATGCATATAGACCTTTAACTATACATACTTTAAAGTTCATGATTCCTTTTTCAAGCACTTAATACTTCTTTTCCTCCTCATCAAAAAGGGCTGTACATAACAATTCTGTTGTACATTTATGCCTATCCATCCAATCATCAAGAAGAGCCTTAAAGGCAGTCAAAATACTACTCTGTTTAACCTGTAGTAGCAACTTTTTCACTAGGCTGGAAATAAACTATCTATCTACACGGGAGACTTTCTCACTTAGTTATATAAATGGTATAATGAGAGCACAGAAAAAAAATTCTATTGGCAACGTTAGATATTAAACTTCTCTTTACTGTGATTCCAAATGAGTATGGAATAAAAAAAATAAGAGAAGACCTTTTGGGATGTGGTCTTTTCCCTGCCAGATGCATAGAAACAATATGTGAGATTGTAATGTATTTGTGTTTAACAAACAGCTATACCAACAGACTTCTGGTATAGCGATGGGAACAGCGATAGCCAACACTTATCTGAATTTAACTTTAAGCAGATGGGAAGAAGAATGTATCTATGGTCAGGTCCATTATCTACAGTGGAATTTAAATCCCTGTAGATATTTTTTAAATTTAAATTTCGTGTAAACATTTTTAGATCAGTTACTGCATTTACTACATTGCTGTGGACATTGGAATAAACTTAAGACCTTTTGAAAGCAAGGAAAATTCAATTTCATTTAGCTGATGATTTGATAGATTTACTACACAATTTCTTTGTATCACATCAGATGGTACCTGGCACCCTATCAAAATCATCCTGCATAACTCCATTCTTCCTAAACATCACATCATCTCTATTAAGTGTGCAATAATTAACAAAGTTTAACAGTATTACTTGTCGTTTCATCATTATTAGTCAAATTTGAAACAGTGGTCATGACAATTGGATTACCTTCATTTAACTAATTTAAATCATGCACATTTTGCTCAATAATGTCAGCCTGGTCATTTGTGACTAAAGTACTACCCAAAACAAAGTGTATATCCATACAATCTTGCTTATCATTATTTCTATTAGCAGTTGTAGCAGAGACACCCAAATTTGAAATTACATCATCACTAGGCCTTGTACAAGAAGCTTGCTGGCTCGTAGCATTCAAACCCCTTTTCTCACCAAAGGCTACCACCTGTTGTACATACAATTCATCAAAATTAATTTGGCTTGCATAGCCCTGTATAGTAATGAGAAGAAGTCATAGATCTCTGTACTCCCCTATTGGGTATATAATTCACATTAGGCATTTCTGTATCTGTGTTAAACCCATTAACATTGTTTGAACTTATTTGTTCATTAGAAAATTCATTAATATTTAATGTTGTCCCTGTTTCTCATACAGTATAAGGATTTAGGTTACATACACCAACAACATCAGATAACTATTTTACTGGCTTGTTCTCCTAATGAACCTATCCATAATTAATTTTGTTTTTCATTGGAACAGTTAATAGGTTGCACCTGATTACAAACAGAAAGTTCATAAGAGCGGTCCACATTTAAAGTCTTATAAATCTCACCAGTTCTTATTGTTTGTTCCGCTTGCTGCGAGTCATTGGACCCTATCTTGTTCTTCTTCTGGATTGTGAGCAGTACCTGGATACATCGCGATCCTTTCGCACCACTTGTTCCAGTACTTTTATAGTAATTCATTGGTTCCCATCTAAAAAAATAGAGTTCTGACCTGTTTTGTGGTTTTCATTATTATCATGTGCCAATAACCATTGGTCCGGCTTCTCCTTCCTCCGAACTATACATTCAACTGGTGGTGCTGACATAGGTGGCTCATTAGCCACCCCTCCCTCCTCATTTGATTGGCTGGAAACAGTATCATTCTCAAATGTTATTACAGCATTGGTTGGAGATGTCGGTTTGTTAACATCAACTGTGAAAGCATCCAATCCGCACATGGAACCATGGTTACTAGAGTTCAAATTGACTTTAGGCTGATTCATTATTGTATGTTTCGGACAGGAAAAAATCCGGCCGTTGTTGAAATCAGAGATTCTCTAGAAATTTTTTTACGTTTAGTACCTTCCAAATGGGTATCAAAGGCAGTCAATTTCTTTAACATTTCATCACATACGCCCAGATTCTCTTGAAATTGGGCTGAACTGGACAAGCTTCTTTCCATTTCCTCTATTTCTTTACACCATTCATCTTCTTTTGGCAAGAAGAAATCGTTCATTAACCACATATAGTGCAAGCTAAGGTTAATGTTCAATTATTGCCATTTTTAAGAAGGTCTGGATATAAATTGTCATAAGAGGGCATGCTAAGAACACAAAGTCCTCGTGGACTATACCTAGTCCCAAATACATGTTAAAGCTAAACCTTTGCCATTGTAACTTTTTGAAAATGTTTACCTTGCTTTCTAAGATTTTTAGTGGTCAGAAACTAATTTTTCTCAGAAGTTACACCTGTAGCTCTTGCAGCTCCTTCCACCGTTGTCACTATACAGCTCAGCAACAGATTCTCTCTCACCAACAGATTCTGCAAGGTTTTAAATCCAACTTTATGTAAACCAGTAGGCTGCAACATCTTTATAAATAGAAAAGCAACATTCAAGGGTTCACAAAAGTAATAAAACAATCAAAAAAACACAAAGTGAACCAATATAAAGTGGAACCAGCAAACAAAAAAGTCCAAAGCACCAAAACAAAAAGCAAGTTCCACAGCATTGTACGAATATTTTTTAATAAAACAAAGCTTTCAGACAAATAGTCCTTCTTCGGTGTTAATAAAATTGTGTCAGGACATCACATCCTTTATACATAAAATCCAACAAACACATGACACAGCCTACCTATCACAAACTGACTACAGTCAAGTAATTAAAAAAGCAGTTAATGAGATATCTCACCAGAAGTCTTAAAGGAATATATTACATTCCCTTATATTTTCAAGTTACTTGCTACTTTATACATATAATATAATTACATTTCCTTTAAAATGTGTACATTTCTACCTTACCAAACTAAATAAATGCTAATGTGCATATTCATCTATTTGTAAGCAGTTATTAGATACATACAGTTCAGCACATTTATATCAAAATGTTACTACAATTCATATAAACTAACCTCAAATACAAACATATGGGCAGCAGCTTGGTAAGAACATTATACCTGTGAGCAGCACCATAGTGAGATCATTATACATGTGAGCAGCATCCTGATGAGATCATTATACCTGTGAGCAGCAGCCAAGTGAGATCATTATACCTGTGAGCAGCAACCTAGTGAGATCATTAGACCTAAGAGCAGCAGCCTGGTGAGATCCTTATACCAGTGAGCAGCACCCTACTGAGATCAATGTACCTGTGAGCAGCAGCCTATTGATATTATACTTGTGAGTAGCAGCCTAGTGAGAACATTACCACTGTGAGCAACAGCCTGTTGAGATCATTATACCTGCTAGCAGCACACTACTGAGATCATTATACATGTGAGCAGCAGCCTGGTATGTCATTATACCTATGAGCAGCAGCCTAGTGAGATGATTATACCTGTGAGCAGCAGCATAGTGATATCATTATACCTGTGAGCAGCAGCTTAGTAAGATCATTATACCTGTGAGCAGCAACCTGGTGAGATCATTATACCTGTGAACAGCATCCTGGTGAGACATTAGACCTATAAGCAGCAGTCTGGCGACATCAGTATACGTGTGAGCAACAGCCTCGTGAGATCATTAAACCAGTGAGCAGCACCCTACAGCAATCCAGCAATCATTATACCTGTGAGCAACAGCTTGGTGATATCATTATACGTGTGAGCAGCAGCCTAGTCAGAACATTACATCTGTGAGGAACAGCCTGGTGAGATCATTAAAACTGTGAGGAACAGCCTGGTGAGATCATTAAAACTGTGAGGAACAGCCTGGTGAGGTCATTAAACCTGAGAGCAGCAGCCTGGTGAGATCATTATACCTGCGAGCAGCAGTGTAGCAAGATCCTTATCCCTGTGAGCAGCAGCATAGCGAGATAAATTATCCCTGCAAGCAGCAGTGTAGCAAGACCATTGTCCCTGAGAGCAGCAGCGTAGTGAGGTCATTATCCCTGCAAGCAGCAGCGTAGCGAGATCATTATCCCTGCGAGCAGCAGCATAGCGAGATCATTATCCCTGCGAGCAGCAGTGTAGCGAGATCATTATCCCTGCGAGCAGCAGTGTAGTGAGATCATTCATTATACGTGCGAGTAGCAGCGTAGTGAGGTCATTCATTATACCCGTGAGTAGCAACCGCCTGGCGAGATCATTATACCTGTGAGTAGCATACCTCTCAACTGTCCCTGATTTTCAGGGACGTCCCTGAGTTTGACTCAAATTTTAGCTCTGTCCCTCTTAATCCCTCCTAAAACTAGTGACTTTTGGAGGAAAGGTGGTGAATTCCACTGAATGAATAATGACAATAATTAAGAGTTATAGACTTCTTTTACTTCAGAAAATGTGCATTAATTCATATGGTCTGATTCTGTCAGTGTTTCAAGTTAATAGCACTAATATTTTAAAGTTGTCCCTGATTGTTCCTGATTTTTTCTTGGCTTGTCCCTGATTCTATTGAAATTTGTCCCCGATTGGTTGAGAGGTCACCAGCCGCTTGGCGAGATCATTATACCTGTGAGTAGCAGCCGCCTGGTGAGATCATTATACCTGTGAGTAGCAGCCACCTGGCAAGATCATTATACCTGTGAGTAGCAGCTACCTGGCAAGATCATTATGCCTGTGAGTAGCAGCCACCTGGCGAGATCATTACACCTGCGAGTAGGAGCCGCCTGGTGAGATCATTATACCTGCGAGTAGCAGCCGCCTGGCGAGATCATTATACCTGCGAGTAGTAGCCACCTGGCAAGATCATTATACATGTGAGCTGCAGCCTGGTGAGATCATTATAACTTTGAACAGAGTCCTAGTGAGATCATTACACCTGTGAGCAGCAGTGTAGTGAGATCATTAAACCTGTGAGCAGCAGCATATTTAGATCATTACACCTGTGAGCTGCAGATATTACCTAAAATTCTTTCACTGCTATCAAAACATGACTAAAAGATGCAAATCTACTTTTAAATCCTAAAAAACAAAACATAGGCTCTTCACTCCTCAACAAATCCAAAATGAAATAATCTTTCAGAATAACCCTATCCAACAACACAAAAGTTGAAGCCATAGCCCGAGCAAAACTTCAGTGATTCCAAGCTGGCAATAACCTCAGATTGGACCAACATATATTGCAAGCCATTAAAAAAAAAAAAACACACCAGCAACTTGTCTCTTTCTATAGAAGTAGAATCAAACTGAAAGATGATATATATATATATATATATATATATATATAGGTCTAGGACTATTCACTGAAAGCACAATTCACTGAAAACACAATTTACTGAAACCCTGGAGTTAGAATATATAGTAAGGGGGGTGTAGCCCCCCACATAGTTTGGTTATATATTAAGTTTGGAAAAGAGTAATTTATTGAAATTGCAAGTATCCATGTGTATAGTTCAAAATATTTAAAATGGGTGGCGAGCTACACCCCCCCCCCTTACTATATATTCTAACTCCAGGGTTGTACTATAGTGGGGAAAGACGCATATATAACTTTCAGTGAAATGTGTTTCAGCGAATTGTGTTTTCAGTGAATTGAGCTTTTTAGTGAATTGTGCACAGTCAAATGTGTTTCAGTGAAATGTGCTTTCAGTGAATAGTCCTAGTCTCACTGAATAGTCCTAGACCCATATATATATATATATATATATATATATATATATATATATATATATATATATATATATACATATAGATATATATATATATATATATATATATATATATATATATATATACATATATATATATATATATACACACACACACACACACATATATATATATAAAACTAATTACTACAGAGCCTTGAAACAACTGGCTTAAGCTACCCAACTATTTAACTTACTCAGAATGTATTTCTTTACAGTCTAATTCATCTACCAGAAAAATATGCAATACCAAAATATACCCTGTAACATATTACTTTCAGATAAAGACCTTTGCTCAACCAAAAAAAACCCTTAGTAATAATAAAAAAGTCTAATAACTCATCAGAAGTCTCATTCTGCTCCCATTATGTATGTAAGCTCTGGAATAGCATCCCAACATACATAAAACACACCATGAAACTTTCTACCTTGAAGCCGTTACTAAAGCAGTAGCTAAACATCATACAGTTGTGTACATGCGCCTCACCTGAGTAATCCTGTTATCCTTTGTCACTTCATTCTCTGTCTCTTTAAATCCTCTGTACTCTGCTGTTCAAACCTTTCAAACCCTCTTCAGTTGCTCTGCTATCTTAATCTCCACTTTATATTTCAATTTCTTTCTGACTTTTCTACTTCATCCATTTCCTTCAAATACTTTCCAACATTCTTATATAACAAGGTTCTGTGTCAGTATGCATCCTAGTCCTTGTATTCTTTCCCCACTTTTCTTGACTCGTCATCTATACAATCCTTCTTTCCCACTTTCTAACTATTATCTACCTATTGCCTAATATTTTACATTCCTTACCTTATTTTTATTTATTCCTAACATCTGTTCTGTAACCTTCATTACCCATGTCTTATAAGTCATATCTAATGTCTACTTGTAACATATATTGTGCAGAAACTGTTTCAATACTAAATATTTTATACTCTGAATTTAATATCATGTGTAATCTTATCACAGAAGAAATGCCTGTTTTATCTTTGCATAGCATCACTATGGAACAATTACTGTTTGTATCTACATGTCTTAGGAATCATGTAATGTACATTTGTAAATAATGTGTTCTGCCATGAGAATCTTAAATGCGTCTCCTGGCGCTTTCCTCCCTAGGCCTCCACTGAAAATGAGCTTTGCCCATTTGGTCGTTTCCAGTTAACAAAGATAAATAAGCAAATTAATTATTTAATTTCCTGACGTACTTAAAGAAAGACTTGTAGTTTTCTTGGCCTTAAGCTCATACTCTACTTTACACTTTGAAATATGTACATGCATGCATGCATACATATAAATATATCAGGCATGGGCAATAAGCCCTTCTAGCCTGCCTGTATATCAAAACAATTATTCTCAATGTGTTCAATTGTTCTTAAATGAAGCACAAGTCAGAGTAGGTATAAAGCTAGCATGCCCTAGGTATGTCATGTATAAGTGGCAGCATCATGGTCCTTGTTTGGGGAAATGCATGCAGAATGTAGTGAAATGTGACCATTATGTCTGAAGGATGGAAAGGCAGTAGCAATGCACACAGAATGGTAGGAGAAAAAAATCCACAGTTGTATGGTAGATCATGGAGCTTTGCATGCAGATGTGAAAATGCGTCAAGCACATATGCCCAGATTTTTGCTTCATATTTTTGATCTGTGCCTCATACAATTTGTGGTTTTCTGGCAAATCACCAAGAACTGCAGTCACTAAATAATGACATACATTTTAGTTTCAGACTTCATGTTATACAGAAAATGCATGCTAACACAGATTCCGTTATTCTAGCAACTTTTAAAGTTTATAAGAGCAATACTTAAAATCTGTCACTATTTGTGGGCATTGGCCTAGTCATATGATCATTCTGCTGAATCCCGAAGAGAGTGGATACCTCACATAGGCCATTTGCATGGGACAGCACCTTTGCCTGCATGGACATTGTTGATGTATGAGGAGGTAAGTATTCCTGTGGACAGTGAGGGCCTATAGTAAACACAACATATTATTATGTAAAGAAATCTGCAGCTATGACGTGTATATGCAGCTATACTAGTACATTGATGTACTTACCCCTGCATTTGAAGAAATGTATACATCACTGAAAAGAGAAACCAGTTGTTCTCAATCTGCTCAGCAGGTGAAAAACATGAAAGAAAATTAAAATTTACATGAAGCATATATCCTGCATTTGCCCTTGAAGTAATAAATGTCATTGCACTAAATGTTGTGTTTATTTACTATACAGCTTGGTAGCACTCACCCCAACCTCCTTTTCCAGTTGGCTCAGATGGTCATGGTAGTACCTCATTAGGTCACTGTAATAGTCCCTGCATTACTCACCTGAGCTTGTGATGCCTGCTGCAGCAGTTATTGCCTTGATAAGGTAGTACCAGATATCTTCCTTATACTAGGAACCTCATTATAGGCCCCTAGCAGATGGTCCTGGTGGTCTCTCTACATTATGTGCAGAAATATTCTTGATTTCTTATAGCACCACCTAGGGGTCCTACCCATGCTCAGTGGCCTTGGAATTCATGGCCACTTCACAGATCACAGTTTAGTAGAGTACAGTAGCACATTTGTTGCAGCACATGCTTTTACCAGCTAGTGATACCCGACGATGGGCAGCACTGCAATGTGACAGTGTATGATACCACTGTATAGTGACACATAAACACATGATGTGGAAGAGTGGTGTTTGGGTGTAAATGACATGATGATACAAGTGTGTGTAGCAGGCCTAAACATTTTATGGAAATGTCTTAATAATATTATCACCTGTTGTTATATTGATTAGCATGGGAGGTAGGTTGTTAATCACTGCCTGCTCACTGTGGAGGTGGAAAGCTGAAGTTTACTGACACAATACTTTACTCCTGACATCATAAGGTATGTTTGCAGGGGGCAGGGTACACACACCTTCTGGGGCAGGGGGTTTAATACTGTTGAATGGCATTTCTCTTTCTGTTTATTAAGTGGGTTTAAGTTAATTCACAGACTTTTTGTGTTATAAGAATCTGGTGGAAGGTAGGGTTCTGAACTTGACAATGTATCTACCTTTTATATGGTGGGTGTTTGGGTAGAATAGTTTTTCAAAATGTGTATCCCAGGAGGGAGAAGCCTTTTCACTTTTTGTTTCCTTGTTTTATAAGTGGTCATGCAGTTCAGAAATGTCTTCACTCTATTGTGATGTTGTTTGGGGGGAATTATCTTTTACCAGTGCTCAGCTCTGCTGCTTTTGAGGGAATTAAATGCCCACCTTTACATCTCTGGTGTTGCATATCATGGGATGGGGATTTATTTTCAAAATGTGTCTCATCGCTTTTGTTTGGGGAGGGTTGATTTAAATGGGTTTTGCTTGGCAGTTAGTGCAGAGAACTAAAGGTGTCTGAGCTGTTAATGGACCAGTACAAAGGCAGAATGAAGCTACAAGTGCCGTTGTAGAACTGATTGGTTTGATATGTGATCTTTGTGACAACTTCAGATAGGGATTGCCCAATTATCTAGCATTTTTGAAAGGAGCCATGAAGAGTCAACATACTGAAGATGCCCATTAAAAAGAGAAAAGCAGCACACAAGCAGGACCAGGTGTCCACAGTACAAAAAAACACAAAATCCACCAAGAAAAGCACTGGACAAACGGAGAAAGTTCTTTTTTAGCATAGTTAAAATGTTCGCTATTCGTCCCAAAAACTTAATCAGAAATGATAAAATACATTTCCAAATCACTTTTAAACAATTCAGAAAACATTTAATCAATCAGATCATCTCATTAACAAGTCGTTTAAAAACATAAAAACATTTAAAGGCATGCTATAAAAAATGTACAACTCAAAGTGTCCACACAGTTAACACAGTTTAAAACACAAGGGCATTCACCCCTGTATATTCACTTTAGTAATTTTCCTATTTTGTAAGAAACATATTATGTTCACCATATCATTCAGACCAGGGGGTAAATAAGAAGCAAGCTTAATCTGTCACTCTGCCTCTCTTTGTTCAACATAATTTCTAAAACCCTTCCCCCTAAGGTCATGCTTAACAACTTCTACTATAGAAAAAGTGAATTTCTTTCAGTTAGAACATGTCAAAAAGGGCGTTATTGCTATTTTTTGTTTATATAGCATACAGGTGCTCTAATACCCATTTCCTTAGACTCCTGATGGCCATGCCAACATAAAAACCTGGGCATGTTGAACACATCACAAGAGACACTATCCCTGTTGTACTACAGCTCAAATTTCCAGGGATGGGTACAGTAAACTGTAGATGTTCCAGGAACACAAAGGGACCCTCAGAAATAAATCTGCATGCCCTGCACCCTGAACATTTGAACATACCCTCAGTTTCACCAGAAGTAAGGGTTGGCCCAAAGTTATTATTTTCTAACAAATGTTTAAAATTTAGGTTTTTCTTGTAAACAAAATGGGGGCCTTCTCCAAGAACTTTAGATAAATCTGCATTACCCGTAACTACTTTTCAATTTTCACTAATAATCTGATGGATGTAATTACTGTCTACATTCATGCCCAAACAAAATCTGGGACCTTCTGCACCTCTCTCTTTTATATGTGTGCCACTAGATGCTACATTCTGTGCTTTTTTTAACAATTGAGCACGAACTAAATGAACAAATTTGTCAGCAACAACATGACCTATCTGTTGTGTATGGAGAAGCTGCTACTGAAATCTTCATGCATGAGCTTATAGACAAAATATTAAGATATGAGAATAGATTTGTTGAACAAAAGAAAAAGAAACTGGCTAGAGATCTTGCAGATTTCACTAACCAGCATGTATTTACATGGACGAAGCCGGCAGAACAAGCTGAGCAGTTAATTGCCAATCGAAATTCACGAAAGGTGAAAACAATGAATGGGTGAGCAGGTATATCGCAGATGACCTATCAGCAACAAAGAGGGCGTCTATCTTCCATTGAGCGACAGGAGAGAATTAGGGAGGAGGGAAGAACATGGTCTGAAGAGACAACTAATGCCCTCATTGAGGAATGCGGAACAACGAATCAAGAAATAGGTGGGAGTGTTTTCTCACCAAACCAAGTAGCATCAGTGTCTTCAACACCGATGGAAGTTCCTTGCAGCTCGACAACTGATAATTTAACTGTAATGCCTGTAGTGAGACGGAAAATAAATTTGGAAGCAGGTCAACAGCAGGTTTTTCAGGTGCTACCTCTACCATTTTGAATGGGCAGAAAGAAATCTGTAACTTTCCACCACAGTCCTGAAAATACCGAATCAACAGAAATGGACAACCAAATTCTTTCCCTAGGAAAAAATTTGGTTTTCTGTTTCTTCGATATTTTCAGCGTTCGCTGAAAACGGGTCGATATTAGAACACTCGAAATTCTGAACATTCGGTGTTCTAATATAGACCCAGGGGGAGCAATAGTAGGATTTAACTTTGATTTTTATTATATAAATATGCAAGAAATGTTGTCAGATCTGAATGTTTATCAAGTTGTATCTACAGCCATTGTTTATGAGGGTCTATATTGGAACATTGAATATTTAACAGTCCGAATCACTAAAGGTCGACCCTTAGTGATCGAACTGTTAAAACATCAAATATTCCAAAAAAAAAATAAAAACAAAAACAAAAAAAAAAATGGTGTAGGCAGGGGGGAAAGCCACCCTGCAGCCCCCACACCCCCCCACTACTTGACTATACCAACTCCAAGACCGCACTACATTGAAGTAAATGGAAATCTCCCCTTAAGGAGATTTCCGTTTACCTCTTCGAAGTTCTGCAGTTTCGCTATTCTTGTGTCAGCAATGTTAGATTCGACATTGTCGGCTTTTGAGAATTTAATATAGACCTGTTTATGATATGAGTGGACGGATTGTGAATATATTACATGAAAGCATGTGTATGGGACTGTTGAAGAAGGAACTGTTTCATTTTTTTGTTGTTGAGAACCCACTTATTCCTCAAATACATGGTCTCCTTAAAA
This sequence comes from Protopterus annectens, assembly GCF_019279795.1. Taxonomy (NCBI): domain Eukaryota; kingdom Metazoa; phylum Chordata; order Ceratodontiformes; family Protopteridae; genus Protopterus; species Protopterus annectens. The sequence continues at coordinate 1,727,651,400 of NC_056728.1, forward strand.
TTCATAAGGATCCATTTAACCCTAAATTTAGACCAACAGTGGCGGGTGCAGGGTGGTTATCAGAACCCATTTCCATCTACCTAGACAGCAAACTGAAGACATTATTAAATGATTGTGCATACGTCTTGAAAGATACAGAGCAATTCCTGGTAGACCTGTATAGGGCAGTAGAAGGCATGGGGAGCAAATAACAGTTGAATGTTAGTAACACTAGAGGTGGTCTCTTTTTTCATGAGTATACCAAATGAACAGAGAATCAGCATGGTAAAATCAGTGCTGATGAGACAAGGAAAGTTTTCTGCAACAAAGGTAGACTTTCTTTGCATGCTCTTAGAAACAGTACTCAAATACAATATTTTTATGTTCAATGAGAAATGTTATAAACAACTGTCAGGTGTTGCAATGGGCACGAGTTGTGCCATTGCATATACAAACTTGGTTATGGTGAACTGGGAATGTGAAAATATACTGGATAATCCCCAGATAGCTTTTTATAGGCGCTTTGTGAATGATTTTTTTATTTTTTGGAAAGGAACTGAAGAACAATTAAAGTCTATGTACTCACATATTAATATCACTAGTAAATTTCTTAAATTTGCTATGAATTTTTCTTCACAAAGCGTAGATTTTTTAGATGTAACTGTATATAGAGAAGGTGATGGGTGGTTCACCAAATTGCACAGAAAAGAGTGTTGTAGACCAACTTTTCTACATAGAGAAAGTATGCATAATCAAAGTGTCTTTCCTAATATCATCAGAGGACAGGCCCTGAGAGTATCACGGCTTTGCTGTCAAGAAAAGGTGTATGTTAATGAACTTAGCAATCGTAAAACAGGATTTCTGAGCAGGGGGTACAGTGAACAAGAGATTAATAAAGCGTACAATAAAGTATCAAAGGAAAGAGAAAGCAAGGGGAAACCCTACTACTCAGATAGAGTAGTAGTAGGGAATATATGTAATAGAGATACAAGATTAACACAGACTCCCATGGCCCTCCCCATACTAAGGACATAGGAAGGTTTGAATATATTATCCAACAAGATTGGCGTATGTTACTGGTAGACGAGAATACTGCAAATATAGTAGGTCTGCAACCACACTTTGTATTTAAAAACAAGAGGAACCTGAAACAACAGCTATGTTACCCAAGGAAAGTTAGAGTGATAGAACATGTGGTCAAGGGTACATGCAGGTGTGGGCACTGTGCATACTGTGTTCACATAGATGAGTCCAGATATTTTAAGCACCCGGAGACTGGACGTCTATGGGAGCTTAGAAATTCAGCGGACTGTACCACCAGCAATGTAGTATATGCAGCTCATTGCAAATTGTGTTTCCAGTTCTATGTAGGTAAGATGAATTGTCACCTTAGGGAACACATAAGGGATCACTTATACTGTACCAGGAAGGGGGTTATGTATAGTGCCCTTGCCAAGCATACTACAGAGAAAGGAGCTGAACATACTTTTATGTTTTAGGTCCTACATGTCTAGACTGCAAACATTAGAATGGGGGATATAGTTAATGTCAGAGCTAAAAGAGTGACTTTCTACCAGATATAAGTATTTTTTGTGGTTTTCCCACTGTTATTAAGCTAGCGACTGCATTTCGCCTGTTTTACTGCTACTTTAAGTGATTTCTGCATTTTACACTGTTTATTGCGCTTTAAGTTACTAATTGTTGCAAATTGTTTCTGCAGGCTACACACTAAAGTGCGCTAGCCAATTTAAAGCATTTATAGCATTTACTGTCTGATTTTCTCCTTGTCTCTGTAAAAAAAAAAAAAAAATCTCTTGTTTTCCCGCCTTACTGAACTAGAGTAGTCCAGTTTCAGAGTTGCTGATCCCTGGGCTTTGTTTTTAGTTCCTGTTACTGATCCATTGCCTTATTAGGAGGGAGGGAAGTTTCTTTGCTTACCAGTGGGAGTGGGAAGCACTGAGTGGCTTTTTTGTCCGATTTGGTGAAGTTTCAGCCAGAAACTAGTAGTCCATTGGTCGTTTTGGGCCAATTCCTAGCTCCTTTCAGACCCTGCTATAAAACACGCTAAACACGCGTTTTCCAGCTTGTACCAACTCAGCACAGATCCTCGTGGTGGCCTGCAGAGTGATCCAAGCAGCAGAGAGCTAAAAGAGTGACTTTCTACCAGATATAAGTTTTTTTTGTGGCTTTCCCACTGTTATTAAGCTAGCGACTGCATTTCACCTGTTTTACTGCTACTTTAAGTGATTTCTGCATTTTACACTGTTTATTGCACTTTAAGTTGCTAATTGTTGCAAATTGTTTCTGTAGGCTACACACTAAAGTGCGCTAGCCGATTTACAGCATTTATAGCATTTACTGTCTGTTTTTTTCCTTGTCTCTGTAATAAAACAAAAAAATCTCTTGTTTTCCCACCTTACTGAACTAGAGTAGTCCATTTTCAGAGTTGCTGATCCCTGGGCTTTGTTTTTAGTTCCTGTTACTGATCCATTGCCTTATTAGGGAGGAGGGAAGTTTATTTGCTTACCAGTGGGAGTGGGAAGCACTGAGCAGCCTTTCTGTCCGATTTGGTGAAGTTTCAGCCAGAAACTAGTAGTCCATTGGTCGTTTGGGCCAATTCCTAGCTCCTTTCAGCCCCTGCTATAAAACACGCTAAACACGCGTTTTCCAGCTTGTACCAACTCAGCACAGATCCTCGTGGTGGCCTGCAGAGTGATCCAAGCAGCAGAGAGCTAAAAGAGTGACTTTCTACCAGATATAAGTATTTTTTGTGGCTTTCCCACTGTTATTTAAGCTAGCGACTGCATTTTGCCTGTTTTACTGCTACTTTAAGTGATTTCTGCATTTTACACTGTTTATTGCACTTTAAGTTACTAATTGTTGCAAATTGTTTCTGTAGGCTACACACTAAAGTGCGCTAGCCGATTTACAGCATTTATAGCATTTACTGTCTGTTTTTTTCCTTGTCTCTGTAATAAAACAAAACAAATCTCTTGTTTTCCCACCTTACTGAACTAGAGTAGTCCAGTTTCAGAGTTGCTGATCCCTGGGCTTTGTTTTTAGTTTTTGTTACTGATCCATTGCCTTATTAGGAAGGAGGGAAGTTTCTTTGCTTACCAGTGGGAGTGGGAAGCACTGAGCGGCCTTTTTGTCCGATTTGGTGAAGTTTCAGCCAGAAACTAGTAGTCCATTGGTCGTTTTGGGCCAATTCCTAGCTCCCTTCAGCCCCCTGCTATAAAACACGCTAAACGCGAGTAAGCGCGATTTAGCGCGGAGTTACCACTGTTGCACACAAGAGCAGCGGCGGTTAAACAAGGTTAAACTATTTGGGCCATCTAAATTCCACTCTTCCAATTTTCCCTTAGAACTACCTTCCTCGAGCTGTACTGCTGATCTAACCAGCATATCCTTTAACTGAAATGTTCATCTCTACTTGATTCCCAAGTAGACTATTCTCTATCTGTAAAGCCTAGCACTTACTCCTACAGTACTTGCACCTTGATAAAGCACTCTTATTATAGATAGTACCCCACCAGCCTAAAACCCACTTCCCCCAGAGTCCTTTGAAAGTCTCTTTATCTACTACTTCTAGTATGTCGAGGGATCAGTTGCTAGTGTCCTCTCCAGCTCAACTGGTGAACCTGGGAATATTGAGGCAATGTTACAATTGCCTCATGTACACATACAATCCTCTCCTTCTCCCACAAAACACAAATACATGCGAGAGATGCAACTATACGGCCAAACTGGAGGCTGAGCTCTCTCAACATAGGACTGGCAAGACCAGACAGGAGGAGAAGGTAACCACACACAATACATACCCAGTCACACATGGTACCATCACAACTTCAGATCATACACATACTCACACAAAGACATACTCGGAGGCTCTGATCAAAAATTTACCAAAACAGCAGAGGCCACCAAAGCAGACACCCAAACAACTACCACCTCACGACCCAACACATGCAACACATAGACCACACAGTCAGAGTGTCAAACAGTCACAGCCCTTAAGGCCAAACAAAATGCCAGACACACTTGTCATTGGTGATTCCATAGTCAGACACACTGACGTGCCGCTCACCAGACTGAGTAAAGAGAAGGTCACAGTAAGCTGCCTGTCAGGCGCTAGAATCCGCCACATAACGCAAGCACTCAGGTCTCTCAACAGCAGGTACAAGTACGACTCAGTCATTGTCCACGCTGGTGTCAACGACCTGAGACGCACTCCTTGGACTACATGAAAAGGGACATCGAGGAGCTCTCTGATTATGTAGCCCAGGCAGGTATGACCCTGACCTTGAGCAGTATCCTACCTTCACCTAGAATGATGCCACAATACAGTGATAAGATGATCAGCTTTAATAATTGGCTTAAATTCTGGTGTCATTCAAAGGAATCAATGTCTGTCTGCCTGGGATGACATGCTGGACAAGCCACACTGCTTCGCAAGGGAGGGCTTGCACCTGTCACGCCTGGGCTTCCGGGTATTGGCAAAGGCTCTTGCCACCGCCATAGTGCCTTTTTAGGCAAGGCTCAAATTCTAAACCTACCACCCTAGAACACCATAAAGGAAAAAAAACTAAGGGTAATGCTGCTCAATGCCAGAAGTCTCAATCTCAAGATGCACGCACTCGAGGCCCTTCTCAATATGGAGAACATCGATGTCTGTGCTGTGACAGAAACCTGGTTCAAGGCTCCTGAGAGCACCCCAGCACTAACAGGTTTCACCTCATATCATGCGTTCCGGCCCCAAAATCCGGACAACACCAAGAAAGGAGGGGGGGTGTCCATATTCATAAAGGACACCCACACCTCAAGGTTGGTGGCAACGCACGATGCATCGGAGACCATCCAGGTGCAATTAACCATAGGCAAGACTGCTCTGCAATTTGTAGCATGTTACAGGCCACCCTCTCAAACTCAGGAACCTCACATGGCCTTCCTGAAAACATTGGAGGGATAAATGTATCTCCAAACACCATCATACTAGGTGACTTCAACTACCCTAATATAGACTGGGAACACTACTCAAGCCCGAACACTCTAACCCAAAGATTCCTGGAGTTCATAAACTCAAATGCCATGGAACAACTAGTCACCATCCCCACAAGAGGAGAAAACATACTTGATCTCATCATCACGAACATGGGATCAAAATGTTCAACACCGAAGTATACCCTCACTGGTGAGATCAGATCATAAACTAATCTCACTGGAGGTCCTCATCCCGCCCCACCTGAAACAAAAAGACCACAGTGAAAAACTTCTCAAAAGCCGATTTCACACTTCTAAAAACTAGTGTGGTCTCCTTTAAGGCCCCTGAGCCAGTGGTAAACATTACTCAAACCGCTGAATCACTTACAAATGCCTTCTACCAGCACCTACAGGACTGCATGGATCAGGCAATCCCAAACTAAACTAAGACTCTCTGTACCAAAGGCAAGCATCCAGTCTGGTGGACCCCAGCCATAAACAAGCTCTACAACAAAAGGAGGAAGCTACTACAAGATAGAGCAAAATCCTTGAAAGGTAAGACACCTTTGATCATTATAAGTAAAAAACTAAGAGCTCTCATAAAATCATCCAAGGCAAATTTTGAGAGAAAAATCGCCAAGGACTCTAAAGAGAATCATAAGGCCTTCTTTAGCTATGTTAGAAACCTAGGAGGAAACTCCCAGATATGCTCAGAATTAGTTCAAAATGATGTGAAAATTACTGAACCTACACACATTGCCAACATACTGGCTGATAGGTTCAATGCAAACTTCTCCCCTCCCCCAAAAGGAGAGATATCTATTCCAGAGGATTGTAGCCCCCCAAACATCTCCAATGCCCAGGTGAGAACTGCCCTCACTAAGGCAAAAAACACAGCATCCATGGGACCAGATGGTGTCCCCGGCTGTGTGCTTCACGAACTCAACGAGGAATTAAACCCACAGTTAGGACAGCTGTTTAATCTTAGCCTCACCTCAGGATACGTACCCAAGGAGTGGCGCACGGCGACTCTGGTCCCACTTCATAAGGGCGGTGCCTCCACAGACCCTGGAAATTACCGCCCCATTAGCTTGACAAGCCTTATCTGCAAAGCCATGGAGAGGATCATAATGGAACTCATAAATAAAGACATAGGGAACTTGCAGACTTTGGATCCAACCCAGTTTGGCTTTGTCAAAGGCAGATCCTGCCTCTTAAACTTGGTTGACTTTTTCGAGACAGTCACCAAGGCCATTGATGAGGGAAAGGCAGTCCATACAGCCTACCTCGACCTGGCAAAGGCCTTCGACACAATATCCCACTCAGGTATCATCGAAAAACTCATCAGCTTGAATGTAAACCCATACATCACAAGATGGGTTGCAAACTGGCTAAGTGACAGAACCCACGGGGTCAGAGTTGCTGGAGCCATGTCAGACTCAAAGCCTGTCACAAGTGGTGTCCCACAGGGCTCAGTCCTGGGTCCACTCTTGTTCGGCATCTACTTTTCTGAAGTACAAGCAAACACAGGTGGGTTATGGCTGACAAAGTTTGCAGATGACTGCAAACTGGGCGCCATAGTCGAAAACACATCTGACACAGATATCCTCCAGAAGGGCCTCACAGAAACGGATAACTGGTGCCAGAGCCATGGCCTGAAGTTAAACGCCAAAAATGCATAGTCATACCCTTCGGGAAAAACAAGGTTACCCCTAGCTACCATATAGGTGGCAATCCACTGAGCACAGAAAAAGTCATCAGGGATCTGGGGACCCAGGTTAACAGTAGCCTTTCGTTTGACACTCATGTTGCTAAAGTAGTTAGGAAAACCTTCTATATCGCCCACCTGATCATGAAGGGATTCACATCTAGATCAAGGGAGGTCATCGTCCCCTGTACTCATCACTCATTAGACCTATGATTGAGTACAATGCCCCGTTCGGAATGTATCTGACCAGACACCTGCTGCAGCTTGAAAGGCCCCAAAAGTTCCTCACCAAAAGGATAAAAAGTCTCAAAAATATGTCTTATGCTGCCCGACTGAAAGAACTCCAGCTCTATTCAGTCTCATACCGCTTGCTCAGAGGTGACCTGTGCCTGACATATAAGGCCATGTCAAACCCAGATTTGATGAATATGCTTCACCTCAAAAAATCTAGATCCCTCAGAACCACAAGGGCGGGAGACTTAAACCTTGACACGGTTATAAATAGAACGTGCTGGAGGGACAGATTCATCACCCAGAGACTCCCTATGCTGTGGAACAAAATCCCGGTACATGTGAGGCAGAGAACCTCTCTGGCCTTGTTCAAGAGGAATCTTGACCAATGGATGGGAGATTGCAGATATACCCCAGGGATTACTTCAGTGTCACTACTTGACAGAGGCACAGCAAAATGATAGGCATAGTTTTTATTCAAACTAAAGGGGTGGCGAAAGCCACATAACTATGGGCTAGGCTTATAAATGCTCTTGGGCAGATAGCCTAGTATGAACCTATGAACCTATGAAAAAGTATGAAAGTACATTGGATCCTAAGATTAGGAGCACACAGGGGAATGGGTTTAAATGATTCTGTTTCATTGAAGCCAGCTCTGAAGTCCAGGAAGTTGAAATGAAACATATTATGAATACGCAGACTTCATCAGAACTAGTGCTAATGTCCATTACAAAATTTTTAAATCCAAACTTGGCGCCAAAACTCTTAATGCTTTTAAAGATACACTGTATCATATCCTCCCAACATGTCCATGTCAATAAACAATTAGTATGCAATATTGTGTGCTGTTTATACTAATAAAATTAACTACATAAAAATACAACCTAATAATACATGTAAAATCTTAGTGTGAATTTCTAAAAATCCATTTATGAAATGTATAAATACAAAATAAACTACTATACCTCAATATTAATGTTTAAAATTTAAAAACATTAAAACATTTTAGAAACAAATATTGGGACTTGCAATGAATTAGGAGTCCATTATCAGAAACGGTTTAATACTAATATATTCGTTTATACCTGGACTCCTTGTAGAATCAGTCAACATCTGCCATTTGCTTTCCTTACAAGCTAATCTTGTTTTCCAATCACCTCCATATAGTATGTCCTGCTCTTGATCTATGATAAAAAATAAGAAGATGTGATTTTTACCATGTTCCTTAATGTGTCTATATAATGCGTTTTTACTGTCTTTGACCTGTATTCTGTAGTAATGTTCATAAATACGTTTCTTCAACTGCCTTTCTGTTTTGCCTATATAATAGGCTGAACATATCTTACATAAGGCCAAATAAACTATAAGTTTGGTGTTACAGTTTCCACCTCTACTTCTAATCACTGTATGATTTACATCCCCTAATTTAACCTCAGTACTCTCCTTAATATATCTACATTGATTACATCTTCCACATTTCCTAGTTAACACTTTTCCTTGCTTCTTCAATGTCTTATTATTATTTACTTTTTCTAGTAATCTTTTAATATTAGGACCCGTCTTATATACTATTCTCGGTGAATCACCTAAAATTGTTTTATTCGACTCTACTACAGTTATCAAATCCCAATATTTGTTAATAATTTCCTTAATCCTATTACTATATGGTGTGTAGGTAATTACACATACTCTACCAATGAAAACCGGGTTGGTGTTACAGCTCTCTTTAATATTCAAGGTATTACCCAATAATGGTTTAAATCTGTGCCCCCATTGTGTTGTAACATATTCAATTGTGTCCTGTAACATTCGTAATGGATAACCTCTATTCATAAATAGGTTATATATTAACTTCATTTCCTGCTCCATTAATTCCTTATTCGACGACATCCTAGCACCACAAATACATTGTCCTTTGACTATATTTTTAAATATATATGGTGGATGTTCACTGGTAAAATATAAATAGTCATTAGAAAATGTATTTTTACGATGTACACTAGATGTAAAACCATCCGTAGTTAAACTAATGTATATATCCAAATACGCAATACCTTGGTTACTAATTTTATGTGCAAATTTAAGAAATTGTGTGGTTCCATTAATATATGGTAAAAATTCCATAATTTTTTCATCAGAACCCTTCCATAAAATAAAAATGTCATCAAGAAATCTTGCATAGAAGGTTATATAAGGATAATATTCACTGTTGACAATAAACTCATTTTCCCAATCAGACATGACGAGGTTGGCAAATATAGGTGAGCAAGAAGCGCCCATAGCAACACCCTTGCTCTGTCTAAAATATTCACCTTCAAACGTTAAATAATTATAATCAAAAACCAAGCCCATCATGTCTAATATAAGAACAATTTTGTCCCAACTTAACTGTGAAAATTTTCTCAAACTATTTCCAAACCTTTCAAGTCCTTCTTCTTTAGGTATGCTAGAAAAAAGATCACATACATCTATCGTCACCAAGGTTAATTGATCTGACCACAATTCTGGTCTTAATTTTCCCAAAAAATCCCAGGAATCCTTAATTATATATGGTGTATTCTGATAAAAATGCTTAGTCCATCTGTCTATAGTCAATCCTATATTATATGTTTTAGAACTGGATCCCGAGATGATTGGTCTAAATGGAGGTTTCTCAATTGACTTGTGCACCTTTGGAAACCCCACAATACGTGCCATAACCGGGTGTTCTACCTTCAAAAATTCATACAATTCCTTAGTAATTCTATTATCAATCAAATATTCCTCTAAAATTAAATCAATTCTCCTAAATCCTATATTAATTTGATTGATGGAAACTGTCTCATAGTTACCTGATTCATATAATATATTGTATATTTCTGCATTATACGCTATTAAATGTTTTAATGTTTTTAAATTTTAAACATTAATATTGAGGTATAGTAGTTTATTTTGTATTTATACATTTCATAAATGGATTTTTAGAAATTCACACTAAGATTTTACATGTATTATTAGGTTGTATTTTTATGTTGTTAACAATTTTATTAGTATAAACAGCACACAGTATTGCATACTAATTGTTTATTGACATGGACATGTTGGGAGGATATGATACAGTGTATCTTTAAAAGCATTAAGAGTTTTGGCGCCAAGTTTGGATTTAAAAATCTTGTAATGGACGTTAGCACTAGTTCTGATGAAGTCTGCGCATGGCAGATGAAAGCGCTTAACTAGTGTTTGGACATATATATATTTTTTTCAATAGTATTGTGCAATAAAGAAGTATTTTTTTACATTGGTGGATTCTGTGGTGGATTTAATTGCTATTGCCAGGCTTGTTGTTCCAGCTACGCTTCTTACATTGGTTCCTGTTCATGTGCCGGTTTTGGTTTCATAGTTTACACAGTTCGTTACTATATTATGAATACGGTTCACTATATGTATACATATGCATTCAGAATAATTCTGTATTTTTTTATTTCTCTTTTAACTTGATGCTTTAATTATATGTAACCATGGTAATTTATTAGTGAGTGAGTTGTGTGAGATCTGATTGGTTCATTTGAAATGAATTAAAGTATTTATATGTTGTTAGTTGTGTAAGAGGTTGTTTGATTAAGTAATGGTCACCACTGCAAAATCACTCACCATTTTATAACAATAGATAAGAGATTTTACTTCATGTTTGCTGCAGTTATGCTTATTATTCCAGTGATCTTCTTTGTTGGTTTTTATGCTTGGGATTTTTTACTCTGTTCCACTTACTGGGATTCATTTGCTGTTTTTGGATTTTAGAAATTATGTTGAACAAAGAGAGGCAGAATGGCAGGTTAAACTTGCTTCTTATTTACCCCCTGGTCTGAATGATATGGTGAACATAAAATGTTTCTTTAAAAAAATAGGAAAATTACTAAAGTGAATATACAGGGATGAATGGCCTTGTGTTTTAAACTGTGTTAACTGTGTGGACACTTTGAGTTGTACATTTTTTGTAGCATGCCTTTAAATGTTTTTATGTTTTTAATTGACTTGTTAATGAGATGATCGGATTGGTTAAATGTTTTTTGAATGGTTTAAAAATGATTTGGAACTGTATTTTATCACTTCTTATTAAGTCTTTGGGATGAATAGCAAACGTTAAATTTTAACTATGCTAATAATGAACTTTCTCAGTTTCTCCAGTGCTTTTCTTGGTGGATTTTGTGGAAGATGCCCATTAGGAGCTACACACTGTGGGTTTTGCCATACCTGTGACCTATCATCTTCCACTTCTGATGCAGAAGGTGATAGCACTACCTCTGCAATGATGACTGCCAGTGTTGAGGGCACTGAAGCAAACTGTGTTCATGGGCTTACTTACTGAACCTGCCCTTGGTACATCTCACCCTTCTCAGTCATGGACCACATTATTTTCTGTGCCAGCCAAGTATCATGCCAGTGACATTCCTCACAGAGGAACACATTACTGTTAGAGACGACACATGCACAGTGCAATGACTTCTGAAGGAGCTGCTACCACACACCCACACACCTTCACATTCCTCACCACAACCCACCTCTGCTCAAGTACACCACAATAGAGTTACCACTTCTCCTTGAACAGTCTCTAAAGCACAAGACTCTCACCAGGCCATAACATATACAGGCACCCACACAAGTACCCCCTCACAATGCTCATTGTCAATGGCTGTCATTGTAGATCTAACCTCTTATGCATATATAATCAGTGCCCTGCCCTCAGTAGTCTGTTACCAGGGTAGTCTATATCTGGTGTACAGTTTACCCCATACATGCCCAGACCATCAATACCTAGTATTAGTACTGGATGCATCATTACTACTCTTTGTTATGTCTAATCTGGCTCACAGCTGTGCATGAGATGTTGACTCTTAGCTAGTGACATGGCATTTAGTGCCCATTTCTGCCTTATATGATCTACTGCAGCTAGGTTTCCCACAAACTCCTCACATGCCCATCTTTAACTGATGATTCTGGCACATCTTCTTCCTTAATTTCAATCCCCTGCTGCATCTGGTTGTGTTCCAAATGTTGTGTAATACTCCATGCATAGCAAATACTTTGAGGCATGTTCAGGATTGTACTGAATGTAACAACAGAGACTTCTAAACAACCAAAGTAGGCATTCATAAATCAAAAAATGTTTGACTGTTTCAGGTTTGTAATATGATGGTTCTGTATGCATTTTCTACCATACTCCACAGGTTTTTTATTGGTATCATAAGCCATGGGTCTTGTGCATATCTGGCATCACCAGTAGGATGCCACTGGAGGAAATCATCCAGCACAAATTGCTGATAAGGGTTGCATGTGTACCAGATATCAGAATGGTGGGCACTGCCTGGGTCCTACAATGACATACTATATATTATTCCCTATGCATTACAGACACCTGGCAGTGGATTAAATAGAATCTCTTATTGTTGATTTGCTGCTGCCCATGTGTTTTTTGTGAGGCCATGATGGCAATATAGCTGCAAATGATGGCTCCCACTATGTGAAGAAATTGAGCCATTTCATAAAATGTCTGCATAGTGTTGTTTTTTCCCTCTGTGGGCCATGGAAAACACATATACTGCTCCACATGTTGGAGCATGACATCAAAAAAACTAGTGCAGTATTGATGAGGCAGATACCGGGGATGTATACATTGTGTCTCCTGTTGTCTGTGGTAATCTGGAAGTGGTGAAACTCCAGCATGTCATCCTGTTTAACTAATGTAGAGGTGTGCTTGCTGTTTTATTTATCTATTGACATTTGTTTACACAGAAAGTCTAAATGGACACAGGTGCCCTTTTTCAGCTGAGGCCTGGGGAGAAAATTCCAAGGTAACACTTTAAAACAAACAACACTGACAATAAGAAATGTTAAAGTTCAGTTTAAGTAACTACTGCTTGCATAGTAGCTGGTGTAATAAAATTTCTGCTGTTGTTCACAAACATTAAGATACAAGTACTGCATTAAGAATTTACAGATAGAAGAATGGTGTATAAGATTGGTATGAGTAATTTAAGAAATACATTACAGTGAGGTATAAGATGGGTTAAGCAAGTTTAAGTGTTAATAGAGAAGTAGCGATGGAATGGAAATTTGGTTGTGCAAATTAGAAGTAGGTATAGGTACTACAATAAAGTTAAGTATTCGATGGAGTTAAGCAAGTTACATGATTTAGTGTTTTAAAGGGATGTATAATAAGGTGAATGAAGGCTATTAGGAAATGCTATATCCCATATGAGTAACAGGGATAAAGCCAAGAGTCAGAAAGAAAGTCTTTTAGTAATGGTTTAAAAAATGAAGGTGAAAGATAGACCTGATTGATATAGGAATTTTATTCTAAGTTCAAGCTACATAATTGGAATGGAGACTGACCACAACAGCCCTTTGAGGTTTGTAGATGGTAAGTAGTTGGTTATCGTTTGTTTGAAGGGGATGGTTTATTAGATAATATTGGAGTATGTGTCTAATTGCTGGGTAGGCAAATGGGGTATAAATGACTTTATGAGTTAAGATGAGCTGTGTATAAGGGGTCTGTTAGTTTATCAAATGTACAAATTGTCGAAACCCATGTGGTCAACAATTCAACTAGTCAATTAACAACATGAATCCAAACAACACCTGTAAACAGCACAAACAATGTTTTTGTAGGGGGACAAGCGCCCCCCCCGTACTCCCAACCACCCTGCTAATTATTTATACAAACTCTGAGATCACATTACAGTGGGAAAAGGGCAAATTTCCTAATCACTTCTGTACCACAATCTCAGTCAGAAAGTTTAGATGAACCAAATTGTCAATCATATGGTCTCAATCATATGGGTTTCAGCAATTTGAATGTTTGATAATCTGTAATAACCCTGGGTATAAGGTAGGTGGTGAGAAAGTTCAAGCCGGGTAAGTGTTTTAATGTTGAACAGTGGTGGGTCTTGTAAGTTTTTTTTGCAAACAAAGCTGACCACTTTACTGTAGCAATGTTCAAGTTTAGAACTAAGTCAGGCTTGGAAGTTGGTCATAATAGGACATCGTATAGGAGAGAGTATGAGGTAAGTGGTAGTTAGAATTACCTTGGCAGAGTTTGTAAGGAATTTCTTTACGCTATGAAAGTTACCTAGTTTTTGATTGGTTTTCTTGATGGTGTCACCTAGTTTTTGATGGGTTTTCTTGATGGTGTTGTGGATATGTAAATCAAACTTAATATTGTCATCAATTGTCATGCCAACAAGTTTTGCATGTGAGGTAACTTCAATCATGGTATTATTTAAGGAAGATATTTTAAAGTATTTTTTTTCATGATTTTCATGGGATTTTAGAAAAAAGTAATTTGCTTCTTGAGGGATTTAATAGCAGGTGATTATGCTGTAACTGACTTTCAAAAGAGTTTCAAGTTTTCTCGAGTAATTTTCTGAACATGTATGAGGGACATCTCAAGTCATTACACCTACATGAACTATAACTGAATCATACTGGTACCTGTGGTTCAATGACTTGAATGCATGTGCAACTTGATGGATCCTGATGCCTGATTGGCAACTGGCAGTTATTTTCTCCTTTTTCAGGCTGGTGAGTGGAACATCTGTATGTTGCTCAATGCAGTCCCCTGTTGCAGTGTTAGATGTTGCTACTGTTGATTGCTTTTGAGTTTACTGAGGTTCATTTTTGCATGTGGAATGTCTGGGAGGGTCTTTTGGATTTTAGAGGATTGCATGTAACTGCCTTAGCATAAGTAGATCTATGTGTGGGGTGGTACTAAGAGTGGTGGGTGTAGCATGTGTGTTTCTGGCAGACATATTTTTATTTTGTGTGTTTGTATGTGGAAGTTTTGCCACCAGAGACAATTTGCATATGCATCTCTTACATACTGTGCTTGCTACTTTGAGGATTAAATGGTTGCCATTGAACATTAGAAAATTGTTACATGGTCTCAAGATACCCATTTCCACAATATTGGCTGCAGCAAAACTGGGAAATTGCATATCCATGATGTCAGGACCTCTACTGAGTGAGCTACAAGGGTGCGGTGTTTGAGTGGTTAATAGTGAGATGATTAAGGGTGCTTTGGGGCTACAGACTAGACTAGGGCATACAATGCAAAATTCAAAGGTCAGTGCTTCTCAATGCACATACTAGCTGAGCTAAGCTACTAAATGGGCAAAGTAGTTGCTCTACGGTCATCAGGTTATTGGTACACTTGCAGAGGTAGTTTTATGAGGAAAACTTAGTTTCTAGATTTCTGCATCTGTACAGGATACCATTAATATCTTCACTGTGACATTATACAGGCACTTGAAACAAAAGAAACTGTTTTTCAAGCCCTGTGTCCAATAAAATGACAACACTTACAACTTCATTATGTTTTTCCCAACTCAGATAGATCAGGACACCACCTACTGCCACTAAATGAACTATCCCAGTCCTATTAATGTAAAAACATAAAAAATCTTGCTTGAGAGTTTATAGTACCACAAAACAAATTTAACAAGCTAGTCAGACAAGGTGATTTCAAGTACGTCAGACCAACTCCAAGACAGTTTGGGCTAATGCAGTCATTTTTGCCTTAAATGAACATAAATGGTTTTATGGGCCCTCTTTATGCCAGGACAGTAACTAAGGAGTCTCAGTCCTTACCACTTTTGCCAGTAAGGAAGTGCCATGAAAAGCAGGGATAGAAGGGCACACTTTCCCTTAAGAGTACACTGGGAACAGGTTCCAAACCTGGGCTTGCACTATATGCTTCACTCCAGGTCCCCAAATGGGTTCTATATTAGATTGTCAAAATCTTCTTCCATCAACAGCTTATTCAATGACCCCTATCCATCAAAACTAACTTCAGTAAACATTGAAATTTTTTACAGGGTAAGTAACCAATTGGCCACTATCCCACTGAAACAGGTCTAATTCGGTAGACTGAAATTTCACTGACCTGAAATTCATATCACTGAGACAAAAAGGCCGATGACCACACAAAACCAACATCGCAGAACACCAACTTTCTACTCCAGGTAACTAACCACTTGGCTATCCTGAAAAACAAAGTAAAACCAAAGGAAAGCACCCCCACACACCCCTAACTAAATACACCATCTCCGAGATCATACTACCACGGGGGTAAGGGGCAAAGTTCAACAGGGTGGCCAAGAGGTTACTTACCTGCAGTGGAAAGTTGGTGTTCCAGGATGTCAGTGTTGGAAGTTGTCGGCTATTTTTCCTGTCATCATAACCTTCACCAAGCTATGTAATGACCTCACAGATGTTCACTCACAACACATGTATTTTTCCTATCATCATAACCTGCAGAGCTATGTAATGACCTCATAGATGTTCACTCACAGCACAGATATTTTTCTTTTCTAAACTATTTCGAAATTTCTAAATTGATTTGGACCATAGTTTGAATAAAAAGTTAACAAAGCATTTTATTAAAAAAAAAAAAACAGCCCAAATAAATATGAAATGGTCAGGGCAAGACACATCTTGCCATGATGACCTGTTAAAGTGTAACAATACAATTTAAAGACTGCTCATTTCCCACAGAGAAAGAGATTACTTAACTTATTTATTTGGAATGTATTGACTGGGACTAGTTATAAGGCACTGACAGTGCAAGTCCTGCTTTGTATTATGCTAATTCTATACTTTTACAATTGTAAGATAATGTGTTTTTGTATAAAACAAGAATGATTTATGGGCAACACCTGCAACTGGTTGACTGGTGATCTAAAACACTTAGGAGGATGTCTGGAAAAATATGGAAAGTTTCTAATTTGCCAACAGTTTGCAGCATTACAAACCCAAGAAATTCCATCAAAAGAGGCACAGCAATCCAGACCTGGATATCATGTATACCATATACTAAATAAAAAAAAAAACATTCCTATCTAACCCAAGATTGTATTGTTCCAAAGAAAATGTTTTTATTAGGCAACCAGTGTACCAAAAATAAACACCTTATTGGACTTATAAAATCCATGAGCAATCTGTATAAAAGTTTGTTTTCATTAACTTCCTAACCCCCACACACACACACACACACTAGCATGCACACACAAACACAACTGAAATCATTATTCAAACAATTCCCATCACTTAACCCACACTTCTGCTATGGGCAGTTCCTGTCCAGATGGTCTTCCTTCAGTAGTATTTTGATTAGTGCTGTTTATAACCTCCAATCAAAGCTAAAGAACAAATTCCACCAAAGCTGATGATAAGCTGCAATCTATGTTCCTAAAAATGGTCCTTGGCTTTCACCCACAATTTAACCTTCACCACAGAATGCATTCTCACCACCAGAACAACCACTAAAGATGTCCCCCTTCACAAAACTTTTAACCATACTTATAGCCAGCCTAACATAATGTTGTGAAATTCATAAGAGTTTTTCTTATAGACATTTTTTTTCCTTCGGAAATGCTAAGTAGGCATGCTAAGTATGTAATAGTTTGGCTTAAGAGAAGGCTTGAAAAGTACTTCTGCCTTATTTCAAAACATTCACCATACCTTTACTAATATGTAAAGAGACCTTCTTTTTCCTCTAATGCCCAATGATGCTTGGGGCAATGTCATACTGCAGGTTAATAATTAAAATATATCAATACAAAAATGAGCTTCTCCTTGAACTTTTATCACTGCATATCAACTACCTTCTTTAGAGTAATATCTTGTTGAACTACACCTAGAAACACACTAAGATACTTACTTCTGAGACTAAAACTTATTTTACAAAGAGCATATCAATAACAACACTAAATCTGGCTCTACCCTTAGTAGCCCTCTGAAAAATCTCTCAGTTGTCACACTCTCAGACCCACTAACTCAGCACAGTATTTTACTATATTATAATAGCACCCTTCCTCTCACTGACAATAATTCATTGCTTCAATTCACATTTCAGTATAATTTTCTTTCCAACAATTTTCACTTTCTGTAGCTCTCAGGCTGCAACCCATATCCTACTCATTTCTTCTCTCCACTCAGATTACAATGTGCAAGTGTGAAGACCATACTTAGACCCTCAATTTCACCTTGCTCTCTCAAAATGGTCTTTCTTAAAATTTGCCGCTGACATCTGGAATACTCTACCCTCTGCTATTAGATTACAATCTACATATTCCTTCTTAGACCTTCCCTCTTCTATTATTATCATGCAAAGTGAAATTGCTTTTTTTTTCTTTTAACATCTCCAACTTCTCCACATCTTCCTTTATCCTCTATACTGTTTTCAAGTCAGTGACTCTTCAGGCATCAGATTTTAAATGTATCACAGTACTCTAGCATGAATAGCTTTATCAACTGTCACCATCTTGAACAAATTCCTCTGTGGGGTGCACAGTCTTAGCTCTTACAAAGCTTCATCATTTCTTGTTTTTGTAGATTTCCTTTACTATGTGCACAGTTTTTATTATCATTTGTCATGCCTCTACTCTTCCTGCAATTCCTTGGCAATGATGGAGATCATATTGGCGGTTTGTTGCATTTCATTGTTATCAGAATTATCTTAGTCAATAATTATTTGCTGACATTTACTACTTGTAGAGTAATTGATCTTGTAATTATTTCTGGCAGCTATGCTACTCAAGTATTATGTTCAAACATTGATTACTTCCTATCTCATTGAACCTCTACTGTCTTATGCTGTTCTGTCTATGCATGCTGTGCTCCCTTTGTAGGTCATGCCTGAAAAAGGTCCTTGAGCCAGCTCACTTACCCAGTTAATAAGTACAAATACATAAATAAATATTTGTGTGTATGTCTGTTTGCATGCCATCACTGCCATGCACTGTAAAACATCGGATGGATGGACAGAGCTTGTACATAAATGAACATACTCTCCCATGGCATTTACCTACAAATTAATCCATTAACAACCACACTCTGATGTTTTTAATTTACTAAGCTATCAGCTCAACAGACTTCTAAAATTATCCTGCGTTTGTCAAAGGAACTAAAATCCTGACATGTTTGGTAACAGAAGTCTTAAGACACTGCCCCCCTCCCGGTCACTAGAACAGTTCTCAGATTAATAATATTCATTGTCTGTAAGGCCTTGCATCTTTAAACCTTTAAAAGCAGCACTTTTGCAGAGGCAAAACCCCTGCAACTCTAATACTTTTACATCTGTAACTGTTCTGAGATTAGATCACAGCAGGGTAAGAAGAAACTTCCCTGCCCCCACTGTTGGAGGATCTGACATTATTTAGTGGATAATTCTGAATGAAACATGGAAATTCAATAAAAATAATGAGTGACTGTTACTTCTTTAGAGCACCACATGGGAAAGGAGTAACGAATGCCTAATAGGACTAAACACTCAGGGGTCTAAGATGACAGGAAGAGGTGAGAACTGTAAGATTTTAGAAAAACTGCCCTATTGAAAATGTCTTATCTGCAAATGATGTAACTCAGAGAATATATATATATATATATATATATATATATATATATATATATATATATATATATATATACATATATATATATATTTTTTTTTCATTTAAATTTTATAGTCAGTTTGGACAAAGAAGGGTGAGTATTGAATGATGAGCGGAATAGGTCAAAATAATTCAAAAAACATCCACTGTACACTGAACAAACAGGAAATAAACAATAGTTCACCTGTCTGCTTGTGGGAGGGAGGAAGGTTACAAAAATAACCAGTGAAGGTTTTACAAAATATATAGATGCCTGAACAAATGGTATAATCCCAGGGAATCTGTGCAAGGGAAAGCCCTTTAAAAATGTCAGTGTAACCAATCTATAATTGTCACAAAATGAAATATTTTCTTTACTCTCTATGTTGCAATCATGTTTTATATAAATGCTTAAATACTTTGACTTTCTTTTGATTAGTTAGAAACAGTAGTAACATTATCTTGCTAATGGCATGTGAAGTTTTTTTTATGTGTGTGTGTGTGTGTGTGTGTGTGTGTGTGTGTGTGTGTGTGTGTGTGTGTGTGTGTGTGTGAAGAAACCAGAACTCTAATCTTAGATGTCAAACAGCTATAAAATAATTGATAGAGAAGTCAATGGACAAATTGTCAGCATTTTGTTCTATCTAGTCTCAGGCCATATACTACATTTCTACAAGTCTAGCACTCTGAAAATGATCTATTCATCATGGTCATTGAAGACTTGTTATATGACGCATGGCTCAGATGTGATAACATAAAAATGGCCTGCATTTGAATGCCCAAACACAACATTTCAATGCAATCTGTACTATCCAATAGCTGTAATTCCTATTATAGGCACTCAGCACTGACAGTTATTTACTATTTGTATCTCCCATTCTGAGGTAGGAAGTGCTTTGCAACACTCACTCACCATTCATTCATATATCTTTCTGACTAGTGCTGTTGCAAACAAATTCCCCACGTGGCTTATATTGACCCTTGCAAAGAATGAGATGACTGATTTGGAATCTGAGATTTGATGAAAGTGTCCATATAATATATCACATAGTGGTACTGAATGTGTTCAGCTGCCTTGTAACTATCAGCTAGTTACTCCACTCATTGCAAAATGTGAATTCTTCCCCCATACAAGAAGATATTAGACAAGTCTAAAAAAAGACTTTTCACTTATTCCATATCCCTATCTGTACCTGTCCTTCTAGTTGTACCTATCTATTGCTATATCAATGTCTCCATGTAGCTATAGACACACATACATATACTATCTGCCTATCTGTCTATCTATCTATCTACCTGTCTATCTATCTATCTATCTATCTATCTATCTATCTATCTATCTATCTATCTATCTATCTACCTGTCTACCTGTATACATGTCCATCTGTCTGTCTGTCTCCTTCCCTCTCCCTTTCTCATTTCAGCATTTCACAAAGAGTTTAAGACTGAAATCTGCTTAACTCTGGTTTTGCTCATGAATTATCTTTCAGATACTATACCAATAATTAATAATCACAGGGCTAACTTTTATGAAGATAGTGTAAGTTGATGTATTGACAAAGACACCAAGATCATATTGCATTCCCTTAAGATGCACCTGCCCAAGCTTGTGTTTTTACCCTTTCTTCTGTTCTGCCCACACTGCTGCTATTATGATTAAGACGAGCTCCCTTAGAACTAGGTAGCTTATGCATAATATTTGAATCTCAGGCATGCCAAGGGTACCTGAAGTAGTTCACCATGGTGAAGATATGCTTTCATGGAAGAAATGGTGTACTCTCACAGTCTGCTATTTTATTATATACTGTATTCATGTAACATAAACGCAGACCTAAATGTTTTCATGGTTATTTGATATTATACCAGCACATTGATCAACTGCCAGATACACAGCGGCTTCAACTTACTTAGATAAGAAGTAAAAAGTGCCAATCATAATAAAGATACAAACTATGTACGTAGCACTGTTATTGAATCTGATCTGTTGGGTTAAAGACTTTGGTATAATTTACATGGCTTTTATATGGTGAATAGAAAAATACCCATTGCTTGTTACTGCTATGTATAAGTTAGATCTGATGAAGCTCTGGCAATATCTAAAGTTCTCATCTCTTGTTTTAACTTATTAAACCATGGTTTAAAGAAACAGTACCATCATGAATCATTTTCTTATTTTAATAAGAACGCAAAGTGATCTTTGACACAAATCTAACATAAGAAGTTGTGACAACAGTGCATATTAGTGATTCATATGCAGATCTCAAGATTTATCCTTCCTGTGCAACTAGTTTTCCTCTTTTTTGTTGTTCTTTTGTTCTTCCCTAAAGAAAGTGTGCATAACCCTTATGTGTGGAAACTGCATTTCCTCAGTACAAGTTACTACTAATTTACATATACACATGCGCGTGCACACACACACACACACACACACACACACACACACACACACACACACACACACACACACACACACACACACACATATGTATGTGTGTGTCTGTACGAAACAGCCTTGTCCCTTTAAAAATCCATGCTTTTATATGCTAATGTATCATATTAGTGAAAACTAATAAACAAGGCTTTCTCTTTACTCTTTTTTTCTCTACTGCTTACTAATGCCAGTGGGAAAAAAACTAAGGAATCAGGGTAGCCCTCTGTAAATTAAAACTATGGTATAAGGTAATATTGTACTATCTAGACACAAATCTGACCTATGCATATCTTCACCTGATGCATAGTGATGATTTTACCTCTTTAAAATTCTTCTAACTAAATCAAAACCTGATGGGATACCATCACAGCCCTCCATGACAAATGCAAAGTTGGAAGTAGGAAATGCCAAACAGTAGCTATTCAAATGAAAAACAATAACCAGATGTTCAGCTATGAACAAAGAGTGCAAGCTTTGCAAGCTTTGCAAACTCTAGTTTAAAACAAAACTTCAAAGCAAATAAAGCTCCTTTTTCAAATCTTTATTGAAAGCAATTGTGATGAGCACTTTTGTCAATTACAAGATTTCCTCAGATCAGGCAGTAGTAAAAAGGGTTTTAAGTGCTGTATGGTGTGGGGTAGATGTTTCAGTGTGTGTGGTCGGTGGAGAAACCCAGGTCCTTATTCACATGTTGGCACATGGAATGCCAAGTGTCAGAATGCCAGAAATTGAATATTATGATAAATAGCATCTTGGGCTTTGTATATGCAGTTTTGGGACTCGCTCTTTCAGGTCCTGACATTTCAAATGCTTACTGAAAAAAATCAAGTAATGTGCATGTAGAAGTACGAGGTGAGTGGCAAACATCCATTTAATTTGCATGTGGATTCCTAGGACATACCCTGTCCTTAGTTCCCACTGTTTTTCATACCTTTAAACTCTAAAACAGAAACTAAAATAGAGAATTGGTTCAGATTGTTATAATTTATAAAAAATAATCACTTTCATTATTTTCACTTCTTATGGAAAGTAAACAGGGAGCTAGGTATGAAAAGAACAGTGGGTTAGTTAATCATATCCTGTTAGTATGAGGAGCCTGCTTTTAAGGTGCAGTAAAGATTAAATAGTAAAAAACCTGGTCGGTACCTCTTTATATAGGGTGTCTTATGTAACAGTGCTACAATAATGTTTTTTGCATGAGGACTGTATCTGCTTTTACGGGCCTCTTATAGTCACACTATCAAGAATTCATAGGGGAGAGAAGTGTTCTCTGTGAGACTAAACACTGAAAAAAAGGAGTGTATTTGCTCACCACTGCTGAGGGTTTCAGACCTTTTTTTTTTTTTTTTTTTTGCATATAAACCAATTTAGTTGAAGAAGCAGATAATAAAATGGACCAATGAATCAAACAAGTAAAAATTCAGGAAAATCAATAGAGAATAAAGTACAGTGGTGGAAAAACTAGGGGCCATCGTCATGAATGGCTGCATTAAGTGCAGCTATTTGGTATTCATTAGGCAGTTCTGCACTTCATGTAGAGCCTTAAAATAAGGTTAAATGTCAGAATATGTTAATGAAAACATAATCTGCCAAAATATGTCCAAATTAACTAATTCAATATGGCAAATTTATTCAGGAATCTAGAAAGCAATCATGCACACTTAGTTTAGCCATTTGCCCTGAAATCCAAAACACTTTGTATTATAGCCATAATTAAATTTAAAAAAATGTTAGGAGTTGCTGCTGGTGCCATATTTAATCTGTATGTGCAACAGGCTTTAATTGAAGGTGCTTCTACTGCTGCTGCTACCAAACCCTGGAAAAGAAGACGAAGAAGGGTGTTTAGGTCCCATTTGACTTACCATGGACTGCATGACACAAAAACAGTAGACCAATACCAGATGGACAGGGAAAAATTAGAGGAAATTTGCAGCCTCTGTAGTCCTCACCTGAGGCCCCAGGAAAATCATGGAGAACCCATCCCACTGGAAACAAAAGTATGTGTAGCTTTACATACATTACTACAGGTACTTTTCAGAGACCCACAGGGGATATATCAGGAGTGTCACAGGCCTCAGCTTCCAAAATATTGCATTCATTTCTAAATGCTATGCTACAACATGCAAGGGAGCATATCTGTTTATCACACACTCCACAAAAGAGAGCAAGAACCATGCAGGAATTTTATGCAGTAGCCCACTTCTCTCAACTTTGGGGGCCATAGATTGCACCCATAGAAGTAAAAGCCTCACCCAGTGAACAAAGAAGGAGGTGCAGCAACAGAAAAGGATACCGCTCTATAAATTGTCAGGTTGTCAGCAATGCCCAAATTATCATCTAGATTGTCTGTACTGGTAACCCAGGCATTTTCCACGATTCAGATATATGGCACATATATGTGAGCTCTACACAAGGTTTACAAGGGTTGAAATTTCACAATGGCACTTAGATGGGGATGCAGGTTATGCTGTGGAATTGTGGCTCATGACACCCATGAGAAATCTACACATCATACACTTAGCAATTACACAATGATGTCCATGTTCAAACTAAGAATATCACAAAGCATGTATTTGGCTTTTTCAAATCAATACCTACAGTATGATTCAGACATCTCTGTCAAAATCCTTATATTCCTTTCCATGTTGCACAATATCATACTCAGGAGACTGCTTCAACAAGAACAACTAGTAGCAGGACCACAGTTTCCAGGAACACAAGCAGGGCCGGCAGCTATAGCAGATGCAGATGAGGAGTCTAAGGGAGAACAACAAGCTGCAGAGGCTGTCAGCGAACTTAGGCATGCACAATATGCTATGGCTCTGGCTAAGAGGCAATGGATAGCAAACCCATGAATACCTAAAAGAAAGAATAAGTCATAGCACATACAAATATTAAAAATGATGCCAGCCAAACTGCATAACCTTTACTTAACCATGTGATGGTTGTATTCTGTAAACATCAGACACAGGCAACCCCCCCCCCCACCAAGATGTCTCACATCTGCATTATTGCCAATGTAAGTCTGGGACCTATATAGAAAAAACATTACAGTTATATAAATGATTATTGGGTTACGCAAATTCTCATATGCCCCTAAGATGATACAAATCTCAGGGGTTCAACAATAGCATATGACTGATGTTTGCAATTCACAGAAATGGATTTTGCCCAGTAAGGGGCATTAAGCATTTCAGCTGGCAGCTGTAAGTAAACCAGAGAACAGGTCAAGGGTAGCATCATCTGCACAAGTATAACAGTAAGCAAGACTTAAACATCTACTTTGTCTGCATTAGGAAGAACAGTAACAGAAATACAGTAAAGGTCAACAATTACAGAAGCAGTCATGTACAAATGATTATGAACTATAATTAAAACTATTTATTCCGCAATATATTTACATTAAATGAAGGTTCTGTGTAAGCAAGCATTAGCTATCCACTCTGTGCATCGAACATAAAGTACATGCAGCCCAAAGGCACAAAAAATGTGAAAAGGGCAGGGTAAAGTCATCATCATTTATACAAGGTGTGTACAGTGTGTGTGTGTGTGTGGGGGTGGAGGGGTGGGGGGTCAAAAGGGCAAGCCTGACAGAAGCGAGTGTGTGCAATAAAACAAAAATGTATTCCTTAAGTACTCAATTTGCATGGCCAGTAGCAAGAAATGCTTAGCAGTGAACAGTACTGCTTAGATATGTTTGTGTGTGTGTGTGTGTGTGTGTGTGTGTGTGTGTGTGTGTGTGTGGGTGTGTGGGTGTGTGGGTGTGTGGGTGAGTGTGTGTGTGTGTGTGTGTGTGTGTGTGTGTGTGTGTGTGTGTGTGTGTGTGTGTGTGTGTGTGTGTGTGTGTGTGTGTGGGTGTGTGTGTGTGGTGTGTGTGTGTGTGTGTGTGTGTGTGTGTGTGTGTGTGTGTGTGTGTGTGTGTGTGTGTGTGTGTGTGTGTGTGTGTACAGCATTTATTATGCTGCATACCCTGGATGTTCTACAGTAGACATACTTGGATTGTCTTCCACATCTACCTTAGCATCAACAATTCTGTGTGCACCCTGTGCTGAGCTTTCTCCATCTCTGAAGGTAGATGGAAATTCCTTTGTTTCAGCCAGTGGTGGTTCAGTGCAGGACCACCTGCTTTAGCCATAAATTCATGGGCAATTGCAGCTGCCAGGCATCTGGCCACTGTAATCATATCACTTGCCCTAGGTTTTATTTTGGAAAATGTTTAGCTATAGACTTCGACCACATTAACATCATTGGCCACCTACTCCTGTATGGGGTTGCGGATGGACTTGTCAACCCTGTCTGTCTCTAAGAGGAATGGCCCATGGTGACATAGTGCCTAAATGATCACATCATTCTCAACATGGCTTAGTATCATTTTGTTGAACAACACTTACGCAGATTCCAAAATTGCATAATCACATAGGCGACTGGTGATAACATTGAACCACAACCTGCCAAATATGTAAAAGCAAAAGCAGGGAAGTGACTGGCTCATGCAAAATCACCATTGACTTGAACAGTGATTTTAAAGCAACTTTCGAACTGGTTTGAATGTCAAACATCGTTTTTACCACATACCTGTCAACTGTACCCGAGTGGCCCTTTAATTCTTGCATTTCCCATTTTTGTTAAATTTGGGGTTTTTTTGATGAAGTTGTTGCTGACATCATCACATGCAGGGGCATGCACAATGCCATCAGCCTCATGAGGCAGACTGCCAGCCTGTCAGAATTCAGTTGAGGGCTGGAGGGGGGTGTATTCTATCTGTTTACCTTTTTCTGTACAAGGTTGCACTTGCAACAGTGTAGAATCGGATTGTGGAATCAATTGACTGCCTGAGTGCCTGGATTTAATTAAGTAGCACTGCAGCAGTCAGCAGCACACAGTGACCACATCGGACCAATGACCAGAGTGGTGAAGAATGAAGTATTGAGCTGTTTTTTGTTTTAAATTAATTAGGAAACAATCAGGGAACTGTTCATTACTACTTAAGTGCAGCAGTAGAGCTGCAAAGTCACTGCCCAGTGCCTGGGTCTTCCAGCTAAAAAGAAAAAGAAAAAAAGTGCCTAGATAAGTCATCATATAGGTAGCTCAGAAGAAGTCAACACTAGTCTATTTATTCTTTTAACACATACAACAACTGTTTTAGTATTCAGAGGAAATGAAATCATAGATCTGTGCATTTACAAACATTTATTTTTCATTTAAGCAGTGCTGGTGAGTGGTATGCACTCAAAAATGCTGTCCATTAAACAGGCAACTTGTGTGAGCCCTCCTGACCTCCAGGATTACAATTATATGTTATTTGTGATCTATTTTATAATCCTACCATTGTTTTGCATCAGTGGCTCTATACCTGGTTTTCACATGTTTACAATTAATTTTACACTGTTCCTCTGTAACAATGTGTTGGCATTGCATCTAGTTTACTATAATATTATGATAACTAGCCGTGATTCTGCTACTAGTCTTTCCCTGGGATTCATGAAGCTTGTGCCAGGTGCAGGCATAGTGTAGGCGGTATAACGCTAAACATGGCCACCGAGCGATTCAGGTACAATCCAATTCCACGTGCACTACTGGCGTACGCCAGATCTGTGCAGCCCTCAGCTTAGGTATGCTAATCACCCTATGCACAGTGCCACACCATGCAAATGAAGGCACATAATGATTCATGAAGTGGTGCAGGCATAGCGTAAGCCCACAGAAATGTAAACCAAAAAACACGGTTTACATTTTTTCAAACAGAACATCGGAGCTATGAAAGCGGACCAGACTCACGTATTACAAACTAAGATATGCCAATGGCTAAATATATAGCCAATGGCATAAGAAAAGATGCACAACACCTAAAAAACAACATTTAATGTCATGTCCACAGTTACACAAAGTACAACCGCAGGGCATGTGTGCGCAAACGGGAACACAAAGAAAATATATACGAATGTCATAAAATCGCAATGTAATACAAATCATGATTTCACCATAATACTCAATGGTATGCATGGTACACTACAACCAAACTGCAAGGATTGCTAAGGGTCTGTGACAGTGTTTGGTGTGGTAACTAGGAATTAGTAGTTAATGCCATGCAAATGAGGCAGGTAATAGTGAATCGCAAACGTCCCACCGGACTAAGGATGTACCATATGGCGCAGCACTACAACACTGAGGAGTGGCTTAGAGGTATTCATGACATTAGCAGTGGGGTGTACCACCGTAGCTGTAAGCACATTGGAGCAATGCAAATCCAGCTTGGCCATTGCTAAGCAAAGCCACAGGACAGGGGTGGAGAGGGAGGTATAGCATCGTTTAGCTGAGAGCACATATGGTGCCTGAAAGTGCATGTGTACGGGGAGGAAAACATGCCCAAAACCCGGTAAGTGGACGCACGCGCCACGCACCATAGCTCAAACAGGAAGGTCAGGGGAAGAAAATAAGGAAATGCCGCAGTAGGGTAATTGGAGTACAACTGAGCAATTAACACCTATTAACTCACAGTGGGCAATCAACGGCAGCTGACAAGTCTGCTCGCAGAAACCTGCAAAACAGGATAGGGGAGGTGTCGGATTGCAAAGAAAAGAGGACTGTCATAGCAGAGCAAAGCAAACCTGCAGTAGACCAGCCATAGAAGACATTACGCAAGATAAGCCAGGTGTAGGAAAGTACAAATGAAAGCAGGCTGCTGGATGCATGCCAGAAAATGGGAAGTGAAACATTAAGAAATGTAAAGGGAAGGCAAGAGGTAATCCACGGCAGCCAAATGTAATTCAACACCAAAGGCACCACAATAGTAGTTCCTGTCGTAAAACACATAAGATACCCTGTAGCTACGATTGTACATACACACCCTATGACATCATCGGTGTTCACAGCACAATAGTATAAAGCGTGAAAGCACCCTACACACACCTGTCTATTCCCAAACACTGCACCATAGGTGTAAACATACAGGGAACTTTTACAATGTACATGTTGGGAGCTGCCATAGCTGTGATTCATCACCATGTGTTAGAGACTGACGGTGTTGTGGAGGATGATGCTGACAACCACCGCAGGCCCCGGAGGAGGAGAAGAGTGTTCAGACCAAGGGTAACCTACCAGGGGCTACATGATCTGGAGATAGTAGAGCATTACAGGGTGGACAGGGACATCTTACAGCAAATAGTTGAGCTGTGCCAGCCACGCCTGAGATCCAGAAACAACAGAGGGGAACCCATCCCAGTGAGCATGAAGGTATGTGTAAGCTTGCAAATACTAGCCACAGGTACCTTTCAAAGGCCAACTGGAGATATAATGGGGATCTCACAGGCATCAGCATCCAGGGTACTACACCAGTTCCTGGATGTCATGTTACCACATGCCAATGAGCATATATACTTCCCACGAACTCAGGAGGAGTTGGCCAGCAATATGCGTCTCTTCCACCATGTGGCACACTACCCGGAGGTACTGGGTGCGATAGACTGCACACACATACATATCAAGTCACCACCCGGTGAGCATGGTAGGTGCTACATAAACCACAAGGGATACCACTCCATCAACTGCCAGGTCATGTGCAATGCCCAGGGCATTATCATGGATGTGTGTGCTGGCAGCCCTGGAAGCTACCACGACTCCCACATCTGGCATGCCTCTGGCATGCCTCACAGCTGTATCAGGTATTTGTCAGGGGGGACATCCCATAAGGCCACCTTGTGGGGGATGCTGGCTATGCACTGGAGTCGTGGATGATGGCTCCCATCAGAAATGCACACACACCCATGCAAGAACGCCATAATGAGGCACACGCACAAACCAGAATCATCATAGAGCATGTGTTTGGGATGCTGAAATCACGGTTCCGTTGCTTGGACATATCTGGTGGAGCCTTGCAGTACTCCCCAGGCACGTGTGCCCACATCCTCATAGTATGTGCCATGCTACATAATATGATCCTGCTTAAACAGCTGCAACAGGGACAAAATGGTGAAGGCTCTCACAGCCCACCGCAATTGCCAAGGCCATCACAGGCACAGAGGGATTCAGACCATGAATACCCTGTGCCAGCCCCAGTAGGCAGACGGAGGCGTGCCCAATATGCCTATGCCTTGGCAAAGAGGGAACGTATAGCACATACTCTGACAGTGTAGGCCTCTATGGACTGACACACCTCTCTACCTGCACACACAGTAAAATGGATGGTACACACACAAGACCACCTGTAAATTGTAATGTATAGGTGGTCTACTGTGTGAATCCTACATAGGCAGCCCTCAACCATTGTACACACAACAGCTATTGGAACAAGGAATGTAAACACCTGAACAGTACATGCACCTATCAGCATATGTTGGTACTGTGTGTATAGGTTCCTAGGTACATCGGTAGGTACACGCCCGATTGTCAGAGGCCATTCATCAGTCGAGGCAAATAGAGTCTGCTGTCGTCACCACATCGAGTAACCAACTGTCCCTCAGTGGAGCAGAGACAATTGTGGGATCCATGTGTGTAATCACTGTACCCCACACACTCTGCATGGATTCCCTGGTGCGTTAATGAGGGGCTCCATATAATGTAATCATGGATGTAGTGGCGAAGCATGGGGTGTACCCATGCCAGGTATCTGTCACCCCAGCATGCTCCACCTAAGGTTGTGTGAAGGTGTAGCACATTATAGTGTGTGGCTCACTGTGACATACATACCCAATGCTGGAGCACATCCATTAAACATCACTTGGACATACCATTAATAGGTCTCATCCATATGTAAACTAACTGAGTTACCCATTTGATCACAGTATGGAGTAACAGCCATAGTATAGTCCACATACAAAATGCCATAACACATGTACAAATCCCAGATGCCCAAGTGGTAAATGCAGTGACAGTCGTGCATGTTCCCGGTCCCACGTCCTGCAAGGGATGTAACATAATCCCGAAGGCATGAATAATGCATGTTGGATGCAGGTCATCAGATCATGTTTAGCACATGTTAGCGGGAATATGCATTGCCCAGTGCTGGTAAGCGTAGTTTAAATATGACTATACGGATATGCGCGAAACAGGGCTAAGCTTCTGTGAATATCGCGCAGATCACGGTCAATGATGTCCAGAACAGGGGAAACCAGCATTATTCACCCCTGTACTAATAGTGCCTGCTCTGAAGGGTAAAATGACCACTGTCAGGAATATTACACACAATCATGTACACAGTCACCTAACACTAAGCTAACCAAGATGTACCAACGGCAGGTGTGTAATGTGACAGGATCAAACACAAACGTCTGGAGTCCAGGTAACAGTATACACCGACATGTACACAATGAAAGGTGTATTCTGCCTGTCACTCTCTCTGTGATATATATATATATATATATATATATATATATATATATATATATATATCTATATATATCTATATATCTATATATATATATATATATATATATATATATATATATATATATACACATATATACATAATAGAGATAGAAAGGGTGGTAGAGAGATATATGTTGATATATACGGCTTCACCTATATCTGCAAATATGTAGATAGGTCAACAACATGTACACAACCATGAAGGTACAAATGAATAGGATACTGCCAACTATGGAATGTGTCACATACCGACACGCATAATCACGAGGCTGAAAGACCGAAAGAACACAGTACCAGAACACTAGAACCGTGTGTAATATCACGATATTAAGGGACATTTAGTTATTGCTGCCGGTGTTGCAGTACACGTAGGTACTGTGTTCAACTGTGTCTGTGATTGCTGTAGTCTGTGTATGTGTGTGTAGAGGGTGCCGTGTGTGTTTCCGTGGGACTGTAATGTGTGTGTGTGTGTGTGTGTTTGCATCGTGTGTCTGTTAGTGCTAACTTGGAGGTAGATCATTACAGTAGGTGTGGTTATAGCTGACCATAGGCATATGGTTACCACCTGTCCCACTTTAAGAGGGACAGCCCCTCCCTGGGCAGTTGTGTCCTGACAAAAAGGGCAAATGTCTGAGATTGTAGGACATAATTATGTCCCATATATTATGTAATAGTTGCATTAAATAGTTATGCCTATATCTAAAAAAACGTAAATGTTACATGAAACATGATAAGTAGCTAAAGTGCTACAAGAATAAGTATGTATTCAAGATAAAAGTATGTGCTATCCTGTGTACTGACTGTGGGTATGTGTCGGCCTGTAAACACTGATGTGTGTCCTGCAAATGTCCCACTATGGCCATTTGAAAAGGTGACAACCCATGCCAAAGAGGTTCAGTCACCAACACAACTGCAATGAGAGCAAATATCTGTGACAGAAATACATGGGACAGCTGTCATTTAGCAACATTCCTTTACATATCGGTGTATTTCCGGAGGTATGGAAGTATCAACCTCACCTGCATACTATATAGAAACCAATTAACAACGGCCCAATGTATAAGCCCGTAACAACCATAGTTTCATTCTACTAACTGATAGGTCTTTAATTAGGGAAGGAGCACACACACATATATGGAATAAGTAGAAATGCAGTCCCCACAAATCTGTATATGCTATGTACACCCACCTACATCTCCCACACATGAAACAATAGCAATACAGACTGTAATAACATCACACACATCCACTCACTCAATTACATCTGCAGAAGCGTTAACATACCATGTGAGAGACACATTTGTAAAGGAGCCATGTGAAATTGTAGCTGTTGTATAATGGAACAGACGGCGATGTTACAGGTTTTGTTTGCAATACTCACTTATCAGACGGTTGAGATGACAGGTACACTCACATGTAGAACTACATACTCTAGCCGTCACACACAATCCACGGGGGACATGAATCCAAAATATCCATGTCTCTACAAATAGCAGTTGCAATTCCACACAACAAAACACATACAGGCCGTCTCCCCGAAGGTAGGGCAAAAGGGCAATGCCCAAGTGGAGAATTCAATTATACCCCACTGTTGCCACGTAATTGGTGAATGGAGTAGCTGCGCAGCTGATGTGCATGTAATAATTTACTCAGGAACACCAACTGGTGGCAGACTTGCCAGACATTCAAACCGTATGCTCATACCATAGAACCATTTAAACAGTAAAGGTATAAGAGAGATATTTACGAAAGTTCGGAATGCTAACAAGGTATGTAGAACACTCAGTATGTTAGTGCATGTATAGCCTGTTTTGTATTAATTAAAAGTGTCCGCAATGCATAAAGTGGGAAAAGGTATTATGTAGTGATGTCTTGCTGAGCATAGTAATGCTTGTAAAAATTGTGTGTCCACCTGTGGGCCACAAGGTAAACATCACAGACACCACAAGGGATGCTACATGAGGGCTTTAAACAGAACAATTCCACACCACCCGCCTTCAGTGGTAGGGTATGTCCAACAAGTACGTGCCATAGCAGGGGATAGTATATGTTGATATACTGTCACAGTAGGCATGTGTATGGGCATATAACGACAATAACATGCCTAAGGTGGTCCTGCTGTGCAAGTATGCTTTGCATTATGGGATAGTGAGTGAGAGGGTGTAAAGTTAGCATTGAACCCATCCACCAGGATGTTGCCAACATCACCCGGTTCTGTAATGTTCCTGAGTAACTGTCGTATGTCAGAGCAGATGTGGGTATTGCCGTTTGACTACTGACATACCTCCATAATGCTATGTGGTACACCCTGGAATGTGTCACAGTAATGTTTACGTAGCTAGGTTTGGAGGATGTGATAAGTGATCCCGGAGCCCTACTGAGGCAGACCAGTGAGCTACCCCACCCATGGGATTGTACTCCACTTTGCAACAGCCTCCACCTTTTGTTGTACTTTATGTCCAAGGAACTGGATCCCCAGAGTGGTGTCTGTTATCTGGTGGGTACCATCATGGCTCTGTTTGGAATAGCATGATCCATGCAGTCATGTAAGTGCTAATGAAGTGCACTGGGGTATGTTTCAGCATTGGTATGTGCATTGTCCATCTGCATGGGTGTCATGACATTTACTACTGCTATCGTAAGACGTCTGTAGTCGGTGTTGTACTAATCTTGTACTGTGTATGCCATGAAGGGTGTGGTGCCAGGATGTGGATAACAAGGGTGATTAGCATATGTTCGGAAACTACCAACGAGGGGATAACCACAGATGTGGAACACCAGTGACATGTTGGTATCTAGGATATTGTTGGTCTTGGAGGTGGTGTGTGTATGGGTTGATCCAGCCGAGTGGAGGCTATGAATCCTGGACAGCGTTGGCCTAATGTGTCGGTATATCAGTAGCTATCCCAGTTAAGTATGGGGTAGTGTCAGTCGTACATCAGTAGTACCTGTCTGAACCCTAGAGTCCAGCACACCAAGAAATGAGTGCCGGTAACCATGGGGTATGTTGTTGAATCTGTAGCATGTTACAATGTGTATAGCAATTCTGGCCACAGTTAGTTGCACGTGGGTCATCTCTGATGCATTGTGCTAAGTAACCAGCCAGGAGATATGTACAACATAGTGAAATATGGACACACCGCAGCCGTGGGTGTTCTGGTCCAGGTTACATGACTGAAAGGTGCGGTCTGCGTATAACCTGTCAGTGCAGGTGTGCTCTGCGGAGCCTAGAGGCAGGTCCCAGTCACTGCAGATATATTGAAGTGGTCCATTATAAGGAGTGCCATGCCTGCATGTGTCAGAGATGATGTCAAGCATTGAGTCACATGACCCCATGTTTTGCTTGCCTGTTCCCATTCTGGTGGTGAATGTTATTGGACACTGTGCAAGACAGGCAGTATAGGAGCAGCAAGAGCCTTACATGTTATCTGTACTCCCAGGGCTGACAGGTTCAGGTCATCTGTGCCAAATCATCATGTTTTGTTGACCATGTCATTCAAAGCGGACAGATACCGGATGCCTGTGGAATGACAGCAGAAGCATAGGCAACTGTTGAAGTGAAACAGTCAGTTGTTGTACATTGGTGTCTAGTCTGGATGAATGCAGAAGGCTCCCCAGGGCTTGGCCGATACCTTCTGGGCTATAAGACCGGAGAAATATTGCATGTCCCTGCACATGTAGTCTGGGAAGTTACATCTCAGGGCAGTCACACTAACATGGAGAATGACAGTCAAATTGTACCTGGTGAGGTGTGGCATGGGTGCATAGGTTATGTTGCAGAACCAGTTACCTGACAGCTAGATGTAAGCGACTATCGGCTTGTGTAGCCTGCTGAGTGGGACATCAGTGTGACCACCTACAGAGTCACCTATGACTGGTGTGTTGGGTATGTTATGACACCCTATTGACTGTATTTGATGGGCACACATGAGTCTGTGGGCTATAAGTAATTGTTGTTGTGTTTGGTGATGGGGGCTGCCTCTGGTGCCTACACAGAGTATGGAGAGATTCTGCAAATGTCGTACTCATACTATGTGTGGCCTGTGGTGGTGGAGATCTTGTGAGACTATGTGATGAGTGGGGTGTGTTGCAAATGTTACACGCCCCCACATGAATGTCAGGTACAGTCTGGGTTGGTGAGAGCATTACCCCCAGCATGGCTACATATGTGCATCTCCCACAGGCTGTAGTGTCGTATGTTGGGAGGTGAGCATTCACTGTGTACAAGAGACAATTGCTCTATTGCCACATGTTCACCATATTCATCATATAGACAGGCAATAGCACTACGTGACAGTTAGACATGCCTGTATATTCAACCATGTCTCACAAGATATGTGAGTTACGTGTGTACAACAGCTGTTGTACTGTAAGCAAGCTGGAAATGTAAGGACAGACAGTGTACTTGTAAGAAATGAGTTGGAATGTCTGCTATAGTAATTAGTAGCTCATGAAGTGCTCACAAGTTCTGAACAAGTACTGAGCATGAATATGCAATACAGATAAGGTGTTGGATAATATCAACCCACTGCAATCCACAAGTGGAGACGACAGTCATAATTGGAGGCACTGCACTATTACCCTGCTGAGTATGGTCTACTAGTCTATGAACCTTTATCAATGTAGATGTTAGCAGTACAGAAGTAGATGACAGTACGGATGATTTCACACTGCATAGCATACCTGTGACAGGACATAGGACATCATTACCCATACCGTGTTCCAGCTACACTTAGTATACTAGATGTAACTTTGTATGTCACAGGAGTGTTCTACCAGTGGCCTGTTGACAGAATCAACACTACAAAAGGTGTCAGAGTGACATGTGCATATCACACCAGTGGCAGCTACAGTAAAACAGGATTAATGTTTTGTACTCCCCCCTCATTGTATCCCATACCACACAGAAAAATGGGAGGCATCTGTTTATGTAAGGATGTGAATGGCCATGACCTAGGAGTAATAGCTGTCTCAGTGTTGTGGACAACCTACAGAATGGGCTTTGTGGGTGAGGTGTCTGACATATGTGCACAATCTGACAACTGATAATAGCATTGTCACCGCTAGGTGAATAACCCTGTACCCATTAACTACCACCTAGGCAGCGGTCAACATTATGGACATTGTGTAAGGGATGGTGCTGTGCAGTTCACCTCCCTGAATTGGTGACGTCTCCAGGCCTATTAGGTAGTCAGACGAGGCACCCATGTCATGACAGGGTTCCATCCATGAACATGGAGATCATTGGACAGGCATACTCAGCACTCAGGTGACCAATATTGGATCACATATCACCTTTAAGGGGTATTGGCCATGCGTGGATGGGCGATATCAGCCTTCACAATCCTCACCTCCACTATGCAGCATGCTGGCTACCTTGCATAAAGACATGTGCTACACTGTGATGTTGGACATGCTACACATACATATCCTGATCTGAAAGACATACGTCATGGACAGCCACCGTCCTACTACAAGGATCACCACATGCTGGACAGATCCCTGTGCATTACATGTTATGTACTCCCACCATACCATGCAACCCTGTCCATCAAAGCTGCACATGTCATCTCTGTCATACATGGTGTGATGACCGCATCATAGATGTATTATTAACTGTCTGAATCAGTAACGTGGCACTGATGCACCTCGCAGTGGAAAAATGGCTGTCGGATACAGCTAGGAAACCTTGCCCGTATATGCTATAGTTGATAACCATCCCTGCGAATGACGTCCGGCTAGCCATTGTCCCATGTCTATCACATGTGCAACACAGGCGATCCGTGGCAGGATGTTGAACTGCTGTACAGTGCCGTGTAGATGTATATGGCGAAACACATGCATGTAAAGTTTCCATGCATATGTGTGCATTGTCACTGCTCATGTCCATTAAGGCAGTGTATGTGTTGATATGTGACATATACACAGCATCAAGGTCAACAGCATCACTGTGGACATATCCAGGCATGTGTTGATAGGTAAGCACACCAGTATAGGCAAACAGACATGCCCACATCAAGACAGCATTCACATGGAGTATGAACAATGTAATGATGTGACACACATATATGGTGACGATATCCAATGCATAACGGGTGTTACATGTGTGTGTGACACAACATGTCAGTCGTGTCGGTGTCATGATGATTTGCAAAGATAACTGTGCAGATGTACTAGATTTAATACAAATGTATGTGCAGCTGTATCTCTGTACATCTCTGTGATACTGTGACCTGTCACCATCATTATGTCTTCTAGATAATGCCTCGTTCATGCCTGCCAGCGTACAGCTGCCAGGAGGATGATGTCCTCATCCCATACCTCCATGAGAACTACGAGGTGTTGTTCAGCCATGTGCCACAGCATGCCCAGCAGCATGATGACCTGTGGCAGGACCTTCGCAGGAGGGTTAATGATGTGGGTGGCCATAACCGCACCTACCAGCAGGTGCGCAGACACTGCATGGACTGGATACGGTATGCGAAACAGCGTGCCACTGCAATCACCAGGGAACAAGGTGGAACAGGTGGTGGGCCACCAACCCAGCCCCCACTCACACACACTGAGGAGCTACTGGCCAGCCTGGGGACACCCTCAGAACAGCATCCACAAACACTAGCTGCCATTGTGGAGGTGGGTGTCTCCCAACCAATGAGCCTGGAGTTGACTGGTAAGTCACTACTGCACATATGACTATTATATCCCATTTAGTTGCATGTGTCACTGTACAATATGTAATGTAACATCATATGCAAGGTATGTTTACACACATGCTGCATACTACAGTATGCTACCCTGTGTATGCACACATGTGCATACTATATGCTATTGTACAGGCAAATGTGTTAACATGCACAGTGCACCCTGTGGCTGTCATACAGTCATGGATAATGTTCAGACTGCTGTGTCACCCCTATACAGGTACCTCTGGTGTGCTGCACAGACATCAGTCTGTTGCAGGTGAGACTGTCATCAGTATCAGGCATGTTAATGCATATATCTATTCGCCATGTGGCCAGTTAACATATGTACACATGATGTATGGTCCAGTCACGATATACAGGTCGCATCTCCCATCATTCACACTGGCTACCCATGTGCAATATATACAAACAAAATGAAACACTGACATGAAACCACAGTATCTGTCATTGCTACATGTGTGGACAGCTGTGCATACAATGGTGGAGGTGTTGTTCAATGTAGGCATATGTACTATACATTGGAACAGCACATGTGTGGTACGCAAACAGTACCCCACAGTGAGCTGGGATATGGGCAACCCACAGGAGTCACCATTGTGTTATATGCCATTGCAATGGGTGCACACATTGTGATGTGCCATCTGACATGTCCCAGACATGTAGTGTTCTGGCTGCAATATTGTCACACTATCCCATAATACATACCCCACATACCAAACATACAACCCGTTGTCTGCATAGCCCTGTGGATGGTGACATATCTGACATCTGTGGGTGTATGTCATATGGGACTACACAGACATGTGAGATAAATGGCCATCACAAACATTTGGCCAACACATGTTCACACATGGCCATGGATGATGGCCAGAGACATGTAGCCACACAGTAGATGTGATGTGTATACACCCTGTTGCACATTGTCCACACATGGTCCAACTATAACCTTAGTTGACTGATTATACAGTTGATGTGGTACACTGGACATCCTAAAAGCATTTGCACAGCTAGTGGAGGTGTCACGTAAGTCGACCATATAAGATGTGTTGAACATCAAGACTGTGTCATAGCATGACAGTAGTCAGCTTACAGCTTCCACAGACATTGACACCACATCAGGCCACAGATACCGTACATATCCCTTGCTGCTGTAGGACATCACCGTCAGCCGTGCACCTCATGTGTGTGGTACATCAATGTCATGTGGGACATGGTGTATTGACAAGTCTGCCATGTGTGGACATAGTTGCCAGGCAGCTAAGACTCTGTAGTAGTTGTGCAGGAGTGTCATCCGTAGGTCTTCCAGTGACCTGTCACATGACACAGCATGGTTTGGTGTGTAT
Source organism: Protopterus annectens (assembly GCF_019279795.1). Classification (NCBI taxonomy): domain Eukaryota; kingdom Metazoa; phylum Chordata; order Ceratodontiformes; family Protopteridae; genus Protopterus; species Protopterus annectens. The sequence continues at coordinate 1,727,690,543 of NC_056728.1, forward strand.
ACACCTCAGCAACATGGGTCACAATCCACAGTTATGTCATGTGTATGCACGCAGTTATGGCTATGCAATGTGTTCATATTACACACTGTATAGCAATATAGATGCCTCATGATGCCATGCAATGGCACAGTGTCTGTACTTCACACTGTATAGCAATGTAGATGCCTCACACTACCCTTCCATGCTCATGCACATTTGCTAAATGTGCATTCTATCTGTAGGGCATACAAACAACACTGCAATGTGATACCCATTACAACGCCGTACATGTGTCAGACATGTATGCATGTCAATGCACACATCAGCAGATTACATGTCAAGGTCACTTCAGCCATGTGTACTGTTAACCTGTGCTGGTCCACATGGTGTATCACAGGAATGCATGCTTACTACCATGATTGTGTGAACTGCAAAGCTACTGATATGACACCTGCTTGCTGTTGTGTGCAACCCAGGGAGGTATGCTAACTACCACTATTAATGTCTGAGCTGCATGCCGTCTGCTGTATCACATGCCTGCTGCGTGCTGTCTGTCAAATCACGTGTGTGTGTGTGTGTGTGTGTGTGTGTGTGTGTGTGTGTGTCTGTGTATGTGTGTATTGTAATGTAGAGTCTTTCTTTGCATTCACAGGTGATGTAGATGCGTTACCCTCCTGCGGTCCGTATGATGTTAGTGTCCCCACAGATACTAGCAGTGATGAACATATGCATGAGATACAGGCAGGGTTGTCAGGGACTGAATCTGTGCCAGTGGTTGCCATCCCAGCTATGTCCCCCTCTTCCTCGCACACAGTTTTCATGCCATACACATACCCCTTCACCAGTGGCCATAGAGGAAGGACAGTCACCATGTGTTATCTTGGAACAGGAACGTGTGGTGGCTACAGAAGGTGTGTCTCCACACCATGGTGTCAGTGTAATGACTGCAGATGTGCCACACAGGCATGTGGCCAGTGCTGCTCGTAGGAGGACCTCTGGCAGACATGCACCTTCAGGACAAAGCGCAACAGCTATTGTCACCAGATTCATGTTCCAGACTGTAATTGTGGCACAGGCACGTGCTGAATGGCTGAAAAGAGAAGGGCAGAGGCTTCAGACGGCTGCTATCTGTACTCTAAACGACAACATCCAGGCATTGGCAAATGCTCAACAGCAGATTGCTGATATTCTGGACAGGCGATTGGGTGACATGGTCGGAATCTTTGACCGTGGCATGGCAAGCCGCGAGCGTGAGCTGTCTGTGCTGGAACATCTGCTAGGAGTGAGGCATAGGCCACGTGGACGTAGGCCAGCTATGCCACCTAGTGCAGGTCAATGTGAATAAGCCACCTCACATGCCCGCTCCCACAGTGCTGGTAGCAGTAGTAGTGCAGCTGATGCTGCGCTGTCCACACCAGGACACAGCAGGCCACGTGGACGTGGCCCTGGATGTTCCCAGTGGGGACATGGTTCCAGTGGACATGTGTCATCGGACAGTAGCCAATCTGTACCTCTGCCTAGTAGTGGCCGTGCAATCCCTGGCAGGCACAGGTCACGTGGCTGTGGCCGGACACAGTAGGCGGTACATCCTGGTCTGTACAATCTGGAGCTGTCAATAATACCCCTGTGTAGGCCTGGCAAAAGGCAGACCTGTGTGCATTCATACACGCACACAGCAAAAACATCTGTAGGGCACCGCAACACCCACATGCATAATGACCACACATGTCCAATCAGATCACCGGCCCTTCCCCCCACACATGATGGCATCCACTGGTGCAGCCTATGCCCCTGGCAAACATTATCACCCTGTGCATATGATGATGCCTGTGCCACATCCCTGTCATCCACACCATGGGTGCAGGGACATGCTCAAATGGTCTGATGCACAGGGTGAACAGAATAGTGAGAGAAGTGTATATGACATTAGTTGTGTACTGTTGACATGCACCAGACATACCATGTAGTACAGGTTTATAATGCATTGTTATATGTTCACAGTATGTGTCTTGGTAACAACAGCAACAGCATGTTGGTAATGATGCCCTGGTTTCCTCCTTATGGTCAACTTGCATGTGCCAACAAGTAGCAGTGTTTGCAGTTTCCCATGTGAAAATGTGGAGTACTCACAGGCATGTATGGCAATACCAGCATGCTATGCATAGCCTCAACCTGACTGTTAGAAAGGCTACCATTCTACCACAGATGTCCACACATCTACTGATCCAGAAGCATGTGGGCTGTTTAATAGGCTACAGTGGCTAGAGATGTGACATCCATACCAGGTCACATCGCAGGTATGTTAACATGGTGCGGGGGGGTTTTCACAGTGGTCTGGCCGATGATAACGTTAGAGGCCACTTGATAGCATGAGACCTCACTGTGTAGCAATAATACCCTGTCACATTACAGGATGAGAACACACACAGAAACACACAGTAACATGCCCACACTCACGGGGTCAACAACACTATAATGCACACTCAATAGTGTTGAGGTGAGGGCCCCTGCCTATGTGGTAAACACTCTCACAGTACTGTGCACCCACACGACACGACACAGAGAATGAACATGTACAGGTAGCCAGTAAGGCTTAGACCGATGGCATCAACAGGGTAGTAGACTGCATCACCATGAGGGGTTAGGGATCCTGTCTGTTCTGTATGGTAGCATACACCCTCACTCCATGCACCAGACAGCCATACATGCGCGCACACACACACACACACACACACACACACACACACACACACACACACACACACACACTGTGGAGTCCACAAATGTCTTTCACATATGGATAGCTGACATGTATGTGATACACACACCACCCCTGCCTACGTCATGCTTTCCACACTGCAGTATGTACAAATTTCTACAACAGTGTACAGGGGTGTGTAACAATTGGGATGTATTCCCCACCATATGTGGCATATATGGTCACACAAGCAAACACACATGGCAGTACTGTGAATGATACACCTGCTATATGATGATAAGTCTGACAGACATGCAGCAGTATTGGCCGCATTATGTGTACCAATGTTACCTTCGGCAATTGTGCTGCTATATGCACATGGGAGGATGTAAGTGTTACAGGTGTCAAGTGACTTACAGTCAGTAACACCCGACCACTGTGTATGTTTTATGTCTTCACCATCAAGTAACAGTAACATAGCGTATTGTTTGCACATGTAATGGTAGGATGGCTTGTACACACCTGTGAGCTGTCCCAGGCAAATATCCATCTGCAAAGGTGGATCACTACTTTATGTACACACATCCATCCATACCTGATGTACATCCTACCGTACTGTCAGTATTTCACCATATACAGGTGTCAATGATGGGGTTGCATTGCAACTGCATGTTGTAGTTAGACACAGATGAATTACATACATTAGCTACTGCACATGCATGGTAGCTGCATGCACACCACTACATGTACATGTGTGTTGGTCCTACATGCCTGTCATGTAGCCATGTTTGTATTCATTGCAATTGGTGGGCATGTGTGATGACATACATAACACATGGACTGTTGTATGATATGATGGGTGTCATGGGTAACTAGTACAGAGTGAATGTTTCCTCGGTCAACATTGCTACCTCATGTACTGTTAGCATTCAACAGCCATGTACCTACCTTCCATGTGCATGTGTGTGATTGCTGTAGCCACTTGTCTGCACGGAGGACAGCAAAAGCTATGCTATGTACATATGTGCTGTGTGTGTGTGGTCCATGCACATATCCACTGTGATTACATGTATGTCATATCCAAACATGTGTGTTCTTTAGTGTACAGTGACATTCATCTGTCACAGCTGTATAAGACCCAGGGCCCCTATGTGTAGAGCCGACCTGGTTATGTACAGTGGTATCATTGCATTGCATAACACATGATGGAACCCTGTCAGTACATGTGTAGTCCGCACAGTTGGTGTAGACCTATGTACAGTCCACTGGTCATGAGTCACATGGTGTTGTGGTAATGTATGGATGTGTGTTGCTGGTCCAAGGACATGGTGATGTCTGAGGGCTACATAGTAGAATGCGGTATTTACCTCTGTGATCTGCACCTGAGACATCTGTGATGGCTCTTGACTGTGTACTGGTCAGTACATGTGAGTGGCCTTCATGCACATGGGGACAGTAAATCCATACTGTGCCCTTCCGTGTTTAGAATCCATGTGCATGCAAGACAGCCCTTTGCTACTGCTAAGTGTGTGAGTATGCCCAGTATACCGTTGTGTAGATGGACACACAGTACATTCCAAACTGTGCCCTTCTGTGTTTAGAATCTGTGTGCATGCAAGACAGCCCTTTGCAACTGCTAAGTGTGTGAGCATGCCCAGTACGCCGCTGTGTAGATGGACACACAGTACACTCCAAATGGACATATGATACTAAGTGTGTGAGCATGCCCAGTGACACCTTGTGTCGGTGATGTGCCTCTGTGTATGGGCATGGCCACTGACATCCTGTATAGCGATGGTGGTCGTCCAGGCAACAGATGTTCATACCCCACGTCAAGATGGATGCCTACATTGAACACACTGGTTGACTGTCTTGAAGGGTGTACTGTCAGTGGCGTGTCTCGTATCTATGTAGTGTTGTAATAGTGCTCCGTAGATAGGCAGTTGTCCCACTCACACCACTGCCATGTGTTTATCTACGTCTACCTTGGGACAGTAATATGCTTTTAGACTGCTCACTCTCTATACATTCCCTATCAGCATCTTTGCCTTTGTGGATGATGTCATCCACCTAGAAGTATGCCTCTGGGAGTGCTGTGTTCTAGTAATCTCGGTAGCACGTTCTGTAACTGTGTAATGCTGTAGTGTGATAAGGTAGTTAGGTGTATGTTCGACTCCTTGCCCTGCCAAGTGTGTGCCTGTGTGTGTTTTCAGCTGCCTGGGGATGGAGTAATGCTTTTAGATGGCTCACTCCACATACATTCCCTATCGGCATCTTTGCCTTTGCGGATGATGTCATCCACCTAGAAGTATTCCTCTGGGAGTGCTGTGTTCCAGTAATCTCTGTAGCGCGTTCTGTAACTGCATAATGCTGTAGTGTGATAAGGTAGTTAGGTGTATGTTCGACTCCCAGCCCTGCCAAGTATGTGTGTGTGTGTGTGTGTGTGTGTGTGTGTGTGTGTGTGTGTGTGTGTGCATGTGTCTGTGTCTGTGTGTGTGTGTGTTTCTGGCTGCCTGGGGACAGAGTAATGCTTTTGGACGTCTCACTCCACATACATTCCCCATTGACGTCTTTGCCTTTGTGGATGATGTCATCCACCCAGAAATATGCCTCTGTGAGTACTGTGTACCAGTAATCTCGATAGCATGTTCTGTAACTGTGTAATGCTGTAGTGTGATAAGGTAGTTAGGGTATGTTCGACTCCCAGCTCTGCCAAGTGTGTGTCTGTGTGTGTGTTTCCAACTGCCTGGGGACAGAGTAATGCTTTTAGATGGCTCACTCCACATACATTCCCTATCGGCGTCTTTGCCTTTGCGGATGATGTCATCCACCTAGAAGTATGCCTCTGGGAGTGCTGTGTTCCAGTAATCTCGATAGCGTGTTCTGTAACTGCGTAATGCTGTAGTGTGATAAGGTAGTTAGGTGTATGTTCGACTGCCAGCCCTGCCAAGTGTGTGTGTGTGTTTCTGGCTGCCTAGGGACAGAGTAATGCTTTTAGACGTCTCACTCCACATATTATTCCCTATCGGCATCTCTGCCTTTGCGGATGATGTCATCCAACTAGAAATATGCCTCTGGGAGTGCTGTGTACCAGTAACCTTGATAGCGCGTTCTGTAGCTGTGTAATGCTGTAGTGTGATAAGGTAGTTAGGTGTATGTTCGACTCCCAGCCCTGCCAAGTGTGTGTGTGTGTGTGTGTGTGTGTGTGTGTGTGTGTGTGTGTGTGTGTGTGTGTGTGTGTGTGTATGTGTTTCCAGCTGCCTGGGGACAGAGTAATGCTTTTAGACAGCTCACTCCACATATATTCCCTATTGGTGTCTTTGCCTTTGCGGATGATGTCATCCACCTAGATGTATGCCTGTGGGAGTGCGGTGATGCTGGAACTTGGTATCACTTTCTGTTACTGCATAATGCTGTAGTGTGGTAGACTAGACAGGTAGGTGCTTGATTCCAAGACATGGCAGGTGTGCGTGTTTTGCAGTTATACCATATGTGTTGGTATCTGTGGGTGGCTAGCTGCGGGATGTGTTCAATGTGTTTTGTTGCTGACCTATATAGTGTCCACAGCCCGCATATTCTGCCAAGACACTGGGTTCTCAACACATACATTCGCCAATAGGTCTGATGAGTAACTGTCAGCAGCCTTACTTTTACCCTTGATACGGTCTGACCCATGTGACGCAACATAACACACGTGCCTTGGTAGTAATAACACTACATGATGCAGGTGGCACATGTAGTTTCCTTTTCATTCCTGTCTAATGCATTGCTGTTATTTGGTCCGCTGTTGTGATATAAATGCCATATCTACATATGTGTGTACATGTATATGTGTGTATGTATATATATATATATATATATAAATATATATATATATATATATATATATATATATATGTATACATATATACATATATATACATATATATATATATATATATATATATAGATATATATCTGTTGTAAAATTGGTTATTCCTTCCCTCCAGGCAGGCATCACTCAGGATCGAAAACCCAAGAGGTCCACACCTATTTTTCATATCCTATTTCTTATCCTACATGTCCATTTATATATGTATACAAATAATATATATGATATATGTAGATGTAGAGGTGGACATAGATGTGAACATATATGTCTGGGGACATCAGCACTATTGAATGTTTGTGCCCAATGATCTGTACGTGATAACCTGGGATCTATGTATATCTGCCATAGAGTGGTGGTAATGCACATCATCTGTAGTATGCAGGGCCATGGGTTGTAGTCGTGTAGACTGGTTATTTTGTTGCTGGGAAGACCATGGGACATCGAATATGGTGATAGTAAGGCACCTGCTGCCAGTTGTGTATGGATCTGAGCAACACTGATCAGTGGGTATTAATTTGGAGGTTCGGTATGGGTCATATAAATATTCATTAGAAGACTATACTATGCAGATGAGGTTGACTATAGTGTATCACATTTATCACCAGGGTGTGCTGCTGGTCCCTGGAGTGTATGTGCGTAATCAGCCGGGTGCAGGTCTCGAATATAGTTGACAGCATGGGAGGGGGGTCAGACATACTGTACGTACATTGCAGTACTGTGCCTCGGGAGTGCTCCTGCCTTAGCACACCTAACCTAGGGGTGTGTCTATACCTGCCTGGTGACATTGGGAGGGATGACAGCAGTGGTGGGGTAGTCAGGTTGTACAGGCTGCACAAACAGGTGTTGATCAGCACAATCAGCAGATGACATGGCCAACCCGCACATGAACAGTACGTTAATGCGAGCAAGCAGCATACACACAGGTTTCGTCCACACTCTACACCACTGGTGTATATCTGCAGGGACATTTCATGACACAGTCCAACCAAATGACACGGGCTGCAGCAGGCAACATATACCAACATGTGCACGAGGCTGGGGCAGTGAGGATGTGTATGCTGCCGAACAACCCTTACTGGGGTGACATAAGACTTTATAGACCGAGGGTGACTTACCAGGGGCTACATGGCCTGGGGATGGTGGAGCACTATGGGGTGGACAGAGACCTCCTACAGCAGCTTGTTGACCTGTGCCTGCTACACTTGACACATCAAACAGGCCAAGGGAAGCACATCACAGTGGATACCATGGTATGTGTTGTCCTAGGTGTACTAGCCACAGGTACCTCACACAGCACAACTGGGGATATCATGGTTATCTTAAAGGCATCTGCATCCAGAGTATTGCACCAGGTCACAGACGCCATGTCAGCACATGCTAGTGAGCACGTACATGTCCTCAACACACGTGATTAGTAGACCAGCAATATGCATCTGTTCAACCACATGGATGACTACCCTGGGGTACTGGGTGCTATAGCCTGCACACACATACACATCATAGCACCACCCAGTGAGCGGGGTAGGGCCTACAGTCACTGTAGGGGCATACCCTCCAACAGCTAAGCCATATGCGATAGCCAGGGCATGAGATTGAATGTGTGTGCTGTCTGCCCTGGAAGCTATGATGTGTCCGATATATGGCTTCTGACACAGCTGTAGCACACCAATGCCAATATGGACATCCCCTACAGTCTCCTAGTGGGGGATGCTGGGTAAACACTGGTGTCATGGCTGATGACACCCATCAGCAATGCACACACACCTGAACACTCACACCATACTGAGGCGGATACACAGGCAAGACATATACTTGTGCATGTGTTTGGGATGCTCAGTTCACAGTTCTGGTATCTGGACACATCCGTTGGAGCTCTGCAGTATTCACAAACTACATGCATACAAGTTGTTATGGTATTTGCTATGCTACACAATCTTATCCTGCAGTAACAGTTGCAGCAGGAACAGCATGGGGCAGGGCCACACAGCCCAACACCACTGCCAAGGCCTGTACAGGCACAGTATGACTTGGTGAAGGAACTCCCTGAGCAGGGCACAGTCGTCGAAACCCATGCACAGTATGACCTGCCCTTGGAAAAGAGGCAACACAAGGCATATGCACTGACACAGTAGGTACCCACAGATGTCCCCTCTCTGACCCACACACAGTACAATGGATGCCAAACATGACAGTACCTGTGCTTGGCCATGTATAGGAGGTGCACTGTGTGCATCCGACATAGGCAGCACTCCAGCACCATCCTCAAGTCCGGAACACACCCAGGGTTTGTCTATTGACCTACCAAGTGGCAGTTGGATTAGAATGTGTAGTTACCCATTGCTATGGTATGCATGTGAGCATACAAGTGACTGTGGTGGCCAAATGTTAGGGCAGCAGACAGTACACATCCATAGTGGCACCATGACCTCTGTAGCACATACGGGGTTCACAATGGTAGCCTGTAGTACACAGGGTGTCCTAACCCACTGTAGATTATGGGCTGACCATCATGTGTGTCCGTACAGCTCACACACGTTCCATGCAGCTGGACAGATGTGGACCAATACAGACAAATGATATACGATAGCCTATGGATATGTCCAATGAATGATCCCAACCCCCTAAGACACACACAGATGACAGCAGGCCAGGCAGTTTGATGTAGGTTGTGTAAGCTAGGACGTTCAACACCACTGTGCTGGTAATTAAAGCTGGGAACTGACATACCCTGGTATCCCCCCAACCAGCAATTTAGGTAGGTCCACACACTGAAATGGAGTACCCGGCATACCAGTACAGTAGTGGCAGATGTGTACAACTGTTGGCTGTGCCCCCCCATCAAACCTACACATGTGAGAGTCATGTGCGCCACCCACGGTGCTGTGTAGGACTGTGGTTGTGGATGGATGTCTCCCCACGCTATGCAGACATGTAGCAACTGTCAATGCCACATGACCATTAACTACCCTGCAGACACAGCATGACACCTGTCTGTGTATAATGCAGGGGTCAGCAACACAGTACTAACTATCTGGACTTGTGACACATGCAATACAGTTGACCATACTTGGCATGCTCACACACATGACGGTATGACGATAATGTCAGTCGACAACATGCGTAACAGTCATACTGGGCATGCTCACACACTGAAACACAGGACGGCCAGGCATGCATACACCAGTGGTCTGGACATATTTGCCAGTACATTGCTATACTGTTGGAAGTCTGCGCTGTATGGTGTGTGTGTGGTCTATTGTCTGTACATATGCCATGGTCTATTGTTAATTCACATGAGCTATGTGTACAGGGTACTTCTACCATCACATGTATAGGGCAGTTCTTTTTTGCGGACAGGCCGTCGCCTTTGGATCCAGACTGGGTAAGGCACATTCCAGCAGGTGGGAGCAGTTGTGAGTGGGTTTGCACAATGTTAAGCACTGCTGACCTCTGGTCACAGCACCTTAGACTCCACATTTCTTTGACAGTGCACTACTGGCATACTGGTAGACAAACACGCTTACAGCCGCTCGCTCACCGACATTTCCGCTTACATTTGTCACTCACGCTGGGTGTGTGCGATCCCTTGTGATGTGTATTACATCGGACTACATGACTACAGTATCAGGTATGTGTAACCATTTTGCGATGGCAGGCGTTCAACTGTACGGACTCGGTGGCCTGTCCAGTGACGTAATCATATTATATGCATGTTCCTCATATGATCTGCTCCCATCTGCCTGATACATGGGAACCGATACTCTGCAATGTTGACATGTGACTTGAGTTTGTTAACGCAGCTGTCCGCCGAGTCATGCTACCGCATACCTACTGCACATTGTCCACCTTTCAGATTGCACGACGGGAGACTGTAGGAGTGACACCTTTCCCACTTTGCATGGGACAGTCCCTCATCACACATATCTCATGTGACAATACCAGAACTCTCCACCAATCGGGGACACATTTCTACAGAATCAGGGACAGGTCAAGAAAAATCAGGGACACTTTTATAAAAGTAGTGCTATTAACTTGAAGCATTGACAGAATCAGAGCATATGACTTAATACACATATTCTGAGGTAACAGTTGTTTATAACTCTTACTTATTGTCATTAGTCAGTAAGTGTAATTCACCACCTTTCCTTCAACAGCCACTAATTTTAGGAGGGATTAAGAGGGACAGAGTTAAACTTTCAGTCAAACTCAGGGACGTACCTGACATTCAGGGACGGTTGAGTGGTATGGACAATACTCTAGCCATTGCAACTGTCCTGATTAGGGGACATTCTCATGTATGTGTCTGTACTGGTTGCTTGTTACAGGTCTTGTATACCTGACACGTCGATATGTCATATGTAGTAGGATAAGCAACTTTACTGCTGCTAGACTATGCTTTGATTTCTTCCGATATGTATATTTCTGTAATATGCATGGCTGTAGGTATGTTCTGCCCTGGTACATCTGACATTTCTACAGAGCAGGTTCCACTTTGGCCATTCAGAATGGTGGCGGTCCTATAGACCCTATATGTAGAGCTATCACATGTGTCAAGGCAACACATACCCACAGCCAGTAGTAAATGGACGACTTCCACAGTTTGCATATGTTAAGGTTATCCATGTAGCATTATAATTGATAATACTGTTTCCTATTACATGCAGCTGTTACTGATACAACAAATTGATGTCTGACACCACTACACACACTATATAGCCTCCATTCCCAAACTCACAGGCCATGTGCCATAACTGTCATTTTGCAGGTCACAGCTGCCCAGATGGGTGTGTCCCTCACAGGCGTATGGGTGTTGAACCTCTTCTATTATGCTATCATCTACCTAAGGTGGTCAACAAATTATGCACTTTCCATCAGTAGCAGAACTCACATACCAATGGTGTGAATGAACACTGTATCAGGGACAATGCATAACACCCTGTGGGACACATTTAGATGATTGGTTCTATTAACCAGACATATTCACAGTTACACAGCATATGTATTCACTCACGTTTGTCAAGGTACATGCTGCTTATGACTCATACATGTTGTCATCTGTCATTACCTGTATTCCGCAGCCTGTTCACCTAATATCACTAGTTCTGAAAGTGTTTAGTTGGACTTTGTTACATTCTGATACATAACTATGGATGTCCATGCTAATCGGGTACACAGCATTGATTTGGTCTCTATGTATTCCTCCGATGGACTGCAGACTATCCGGATGATGTGCTCTTCAGGTTTGGGAGGTGTAGGCGTATGCTATGCCCACATAGGAATATTAATGACTTCCACTGGGCAGGCCTACTACATCTCTGCCAACCAGCACCTGCACACTTAAACCCATTAATGCATACCCATGGTCCACCTACCTGGCACCCCTCTACAGCAGTCGTGACAAATGCTTACTGCAAGCGCTGCTGGTGTATGAGCACACCCCTAAACATTGCCCACTCTCCCTGTCTCAGGACACATGTTGCACGTTTTGTCAACCCATGTATTATCACACTTGCACAACCTACTGTTCCATGTACACCTACATCCTGCTCGTATTAATGTTAGCAGATTCACACGTACCCTGAATTTTTGGGGTCCCGCAAGGGACACCGTTATCCATGTTTAAAGTTTAGACCTTGCAGAACTCTCCCACTGGTACTTTCCTACCGGTGTTTTGGACAGCGGTAGTGTATTGATCTGTATTGCTTGTCTGTGTGTCTGTCCGGCCTAGCTGGAAGATGTGGGGGGTACAACATTTATTTATTGGACCTCCCAGTCACATATGCCTGGGCTGTAAATATGTTACCCCTAATTGCTGTGAAGTGACCTATTTATGTACATGTGTATATCTACACTGACATATATATTTTGTTTTGTGTGTATGTGTATATATCAGTACCTGTTGTTTGTGTGTATATATATATATATATATATATATATATATATATATATATATATATATATTTATATCCGTAGTATATCCTTGTGTTTGTATATATATATATATATATATATATATATATATATATATATATATATATATATATATCCGTATGAATATATATGTGTATGTAAATTAATATAGATATCTGTATATATATGTTTTTATCTATATATACATCTGTGTGTCCATTAACCTATACATTTCCCGGACATGGACACTTACACATGCGTATTGGGTTTTATCTCTGCTTCAACAGCATACTATTGCCCTAGTCATTATGACACCGACACTTCACTCCGGTGAACTTGTGCTCAGTATATTGCAAGTTATACAGCGGACAGATGTCTCACGTTTTTCATGTTTGGGGTGCCGCTGCTAACTGGGATGTGATATAGTGTCATTCGACCTATTACTCATATGCACAGCCTATTATTCCTGCTACTGTGTTTGTTTCTGTGCACATTCATATTATTACTGTTGATAGGATGTGTGTTTGTGTTACTGTGACTGTACGTCAACATATTGTTGTCTTCATGTAGTTGTGTCTTTCTGCTTTTCCCAGTTTGAGGTTGTCACAGCAGAACTCCGTTCCGCTCATGGGTGACGTATAGGTTTTATGTGCCAGGCTGCCAGCCCTGATGCACATTGTCTGACAACGATACGCCCATTCATGCATGTCTCCACGCAAAGGATGCTCTATCTGGGAATCGCACCTATGTACTAGCTGACCTCCACGGGCCACTCCATTGCACCCGGCGCAACATACCCTAGCACTCCTGTGTCCATAATCGCATATCCATAGTTTTTCCTGCACACCCGTGTTGAGTTTCCCCGCATAACAGCCATTATACACCTGATATCACAGCCATGACACACCTTTACACATTGCCCTCTCATGAGCATTGGGGCCCTACACACATTTTGTACCGCCTCGTGCATTCACAGGCTCACCATCCATTCACATTTGCACATACGTGCCTTTCCTGTTGTCATGGATTACGAACAATTTGTGGGTTACAAGTGTAGGTGGTCGCAACATGTACTACATTCCGTCTGTTTACAATGTTGATGTAGCACTTCAAGGATGTTATGGCCACTGGTATAACCCTGCCTCTGGTGTGAAGAGCGGTGCTCTACTCACACTTGTGCAGCTTTATGTGACATACGCTGCGAGCACTTCATAATTCCTATATGTGTGTGTGTGTGTATAAATATATATATATATATATATATATATATATATATATATATATATATATATATATGTATATATAGATAAATATGTAGATATATAATTGCATATTTCTGTTATGTCTGTGGATATTTATCTATACACACATCTATCTATATATATAAAAGTTACAGCTGTACCAGACAACATACATTTGCTATGCTAATAGCTGCATACACCCGTGCAGGCGCACTTGCATCTACTTATTCTGAGTTACATATGTGTGCCTTATTCTTTATGAAAGTACCACTTTGATGGAATCCGGTTAACGGACCCATGCAAACGCGGTCACCTTTACATGTATAAATGTTGGCTTTACAGCACAGAGGCATTCATTACACAATTAAAATGTGCTATAGTTGTACTTGAACCGGGAATGCCTTTACGTTGGGTGGATGCTGTAACCACTACACTATTGGTGTTCTGGCTCATTTATATGTATACCCATGGTTCATAACTACTCTGACATATGCCTCACTGCTTCCCTTACACAGCAGGCATCCATTCTCCTGCTGGGAAAATGGCAGTACTACAATTAGGACATTCCCTGTTTCCTACTGCTCTGGACCCGTGCTGCAAGTCTACTCACTCCAAGGATATTCAGAACTCCTACGCTTATAGTCCTCACGCATACGCGTGTTTGATTGTCAGGGTGTGCATGTGCTGGTCTGGGTTTAGGCTCGACCAACTGGTGATTAGAACTGCCCTGTTCAAAGATCAGACATAGCACATGGACAGTGTTAGTCCAGATTTTAACATTCTACCTGTGTTTACAGATGCAGGTGTTTGGGGAGCTCTGACCACATTATTGGGTCAACGCTACATAATTTAGGGCGGGGAGTGGTTCCACTACATAATGCAGGTTGGGGGGTGGTTTCCACGTGTTTCGCTTCCCATTTGACTATTTCATTCATTTATAGATACAATGAATATTATTCTGGACATCTGTTATAAATTCACTATAGGTATGCAATAGTCCTGTCAATAGATGTGAGAGTTGGTTGGTGTACTTATGTGTACCGACCTCTGTGATACTCGGGGACTCGTTTCTACAGTGACAGAGACAAGTCTATGACAACTCAGGAACAATCACGGACACCTCTACCATATTAGTACTATTAACTTGGAACGTGTTGACAGATTCGTAATACTACTAATTTTCTGCAGTTAAATGCATCTATTACTCTCCATTGTTGTAAGTAGTCATTCTCATTCAACACCTTTCCCCCAAAGGTCACTGGCTTTGTGAGTGGTTAAGAGGCTGGCCAGTTATTGTGCGAATGCTTTGACCATTGCTAGGGTTGACATTGTCATATGTACAAGTTGGGATGTATTCTGGGGACTAGGGTTGCCACCTTTTCAAATGGCCAAGATGGGACATTTTTGGAACACACATAAGAATTTACAAGCCGACACATACCCACAGTCAGTACAAAGGATAGAACTTTACTTATTTGCCTACATAAAAGCCTATTGTTGTAGCGGTTTAGTTGCTTATTCTGTTTCTTGTAACATTTAGGTATTTTAGATACTGAAACAATTATTTTCTGCAACTATTACATAACATATGGGACATAATTATGTCCTTCAATCCCAGAACATTTTCCATTTGTAATGTATTTTGTCAGGACACAACTGTCCAAAGAGGGACTGTCCCTCAGAAAGTGGGACAGATGGTAACCCTACTGCGGACACCAGATTGTTTGGGGCAACACATAGCCGAGGTCAGTGCATGTTTAGAACATTCATTTGTTTCCTAGCTGTGAGCCTTATACCTTTGGCACTTTTGTTGTTTGCCTGTTTCTTCAATGAATTATGTTTATTCTATCCTGACGTGACCACTTTAGGCAACTGTTACATGCAGTATGGTACATAGTTATTTCCTACAATCACAGGACATTTGGAATTGTATCATTGTTGGACAGGTCACACCTACACACACATTAATTGCCCCTCACACAGTGGATCAGGGGGTATCCTGTTTATGTCAGTACCTTCATCACCCTTATACCATGTGCCACTATGCGAATGTGTGCAATATATTCTCTCGCTTATTCGTGTCGGGACATGTGCATCACGGGCAGGTGTTTGATCCTGGGTAGTAGGTTCTGCATGACCATCTAGGGCTAGACAGTCTTGTGCACCACTACTGCACATTCCAACTTGTGTCCAGATATCTACAGGACTGGACTTCGTGTCTTCATACCCATTATAATGTTTACACAGGTTACTTATCCCATGAGGGATATCCCAAAAATTGAACAAGACCAAAACAAGACAAATACTGAACATTCTTCTGGCATTATGAAAATGTGCTGGGGGTTTTACATGCAAGGGATACATAGTTTGCAATCCTGAAACTGCCTAGGGTGACACTACCTACTACATATGCGTAGTGGTCACTATGTGTAGATGTGGCTACACCAAACCAGTATGCCAAGTATGGCTGGATTTGGTGGACATTCAGGTATGGGAGTGGGTTGTGTGCTGTGGCGGGGATGCTGGGTAGTCCATTATGCATCCAGGTGTGTTGCATTTGATATGGCCAGTTCCATCAGGACCAATGGGTGGGTATGTGCGGTGACATGTCTATACATTTGTATCGCACATTTTAATATTCATATGTTTGTGGGATTGTGTTCTACAGTATGGCCTGTCTGGTTGTATTGCAGATGTGTATACATGCTATACCTCAAGCACATAGGTACACGCCCATACTTAACTTTCATGACATGGTTGGTATACCTGGGTAATACCCGTTCAACTGTGACACATCCTGACAAGTTCGGCTTGGACCGCTGATGTGCGGATTTTGGCCGACTGTTGGTAGGATGCCACCTTTTCCTATGTCCAGGATGGGATATATTCCGGACACATATCCGAATGTACTGGACAACACATACCCACAGTCAACGGTACGGATAATACTGTTCCTTTCAGCCTACATGTTGCCTTATTGCTGTAGCAGTTTATATGCTCCTTCTGTTTTGTTTCCCTGCTTACTCTATTTCCTGTCACATTTGGAATGTGAAATACGGACATATCTATTGTATGTGACTATTACATGCATTATTACATATATTGTGGGATATAATTCGGTCATATGGTCGCTAGATATGTACATTTATTGTGTTTTTGTTATAGACACATCTGCCCAGCTGTGTACCCTCCCTCACAATATGGGTCAGCTGGTGACCCTGACCATTGGGCTGGACGTACCTATTGGCGGCGCGCTAACATATGATGCTTTTATTTCCACTTGGTATAACTATCTACACTGCGATGGACTATGCGCACATGGTTTTGAATGTCATTTGTTCACAGGATAGGGACCCGTTATTCCCTACTGTGCATTTATGTTTGCTTCTTCATTTTCTGTTCGCAGGAACTGTCTTGCATGCTTTGCATACGTTTCAGTATCCACGGACACTGACAGATGTGATTACTATTGCTTGCAAATTGTTATATGCAAGCATTTTAGGTTGCACGTCGACAGCTGACATTTCCACGCCTCCGTGCAGCACTTCGACATGCCCAATGCACTCGAGCTCCTTTCCTATGCACGTGGCTGTGGCAGCAGCACGTCTTCATTAATATGCATTTGGCGCTACTGCGCCATCATCACGCCTAACGCTGGCCTTGCGCCGAGCTTCATGAATCCCGGGGTATGTTTTTATGTTCTCTTTTACATCTATAGATGTATGTCTGTATATACCTATATAGATATATATTTATGCTTACATATATATATATATATATATATATATATATATATATATTTATGGTTACATATATATATATATATTATTATATTGCTGTATATGCACACACACACACACACACACACACACACACACACACACACACACACACACACACACACACACACACACACACACACACACACACACACACACACACACACACACACACACACACATTCATCTACATGTTTAAATACATTTCCTGTACTGTTGAATGACGTGGCTGGATGATATGTTTGTGAAAACATCAGGGTTATTTTTATCGGACGTGGCTTAGTGGTAAATCACTTTGGTTATGGTGTGCAGGGTCTTGGGTTTGAGCCTTGCAAAGGCTGTTTATTTTGTTGATGGGCAGAACAATCGCAGTTGGATGCTGTGTGATTAAGGCACTTTTAAGCAGTTGTAAGCGGGTTTGCATGGGTTTGGGCAGAGGTAAGCACTGCTAACGTCCGGTTACAGTTTCTTATATTGACTTAGCTTCTCAATTGCTAAACCTGTGTAGGCATTGCTTACCCCTGCACAAACAGGCTTACACCCGCTTACTGCTGTTTAAAAGTGCTTACTCCCACTTATCCCCACGCTAATTTATTTAAAAGAAAAGAAAAAAGGGTTGATAGCAAAGTGGTGAAAAAGGGGCACAAAGAGGGAAAGGCAGTAGGGAAAATAGCTAAGGATGTGCAGGAGGGAGTAGGGAAGGTCCATAGCTACCCATTTCATTTATAGCAGCAGCTGTGCATATACACTGAATTTGGAGGTAGATTTGGACACTCAAACCTCTCAATGAAGGGTGAGGACAACAATAATATGTTGTGATGCTAATTAGACCAGATTACATGTGTCCATTGGAAAAGTGTGTGAAATGGACAGCTATGCATGGGGCGATATGTTTTTTTGGGAACAAATTGCTCTTTTTTTCAGGTGAGAGTGGGATGATGGGGAGGGATAGTAGGTATATTTGGAGAAGTAGGTTGGTTAGGTTAATAAACAAGACAAACAAGATGCATACAGGGGTGGTATATGACAAATGTGTGGGGTAAACACCTTGAATGGGAGGGGTGTTGGGAAATTGGAAGCCCATGAGCCCCCTAGTGGAAACAGTGGGACTGAGGTCCCCATCCATGGGCAGTCACCACTGCATCTTTACAGCCCCGAAGGTGGCTATGCTGGGGGCTCAGTCGGAGAGCCAGTCTAGCCCTCTAGTCACGACACATGGCCCTCGAGCTGGTGTAGCAGATCTCTGACCTCCCTGCGGAGCTCACTACGCACCATGACCCGGACTTGGTGATGGGTGACAGGCTCCTGTCCACGCCCACTCCCAGGGGTGGGTGAGCCCCATCCCCTGAAGTGGTTCCACCCGAAGGTGGTGCAGGAAAAATGGATGAGGAGGTCCTGGGGTGAGCCCCAGACGTGCTTGTGCCTGGTGTCATGACCAGCTGAGGTAGGACAGGTTGGTCTGTCGGGACCGGCCTTCCCAAACGTACTATGGTGTTTATGGTTTATCAACATATGTGGGCTAGTAATAGTCAACACATTCCAGGATGAGGTATAACAGCATGCATAGATCTTCCCATTAACCTAGACACCAGATATGGAACAGTTGCATACCAAACGGAACATATGCATATATGGGACCACAGTGGTAATAACTACAGCATGCAGGTACACTGATGGCACCATGCCACCAATGTTTGAGTATTTCAACATAACATATGCATATAAACAGATTTAAATAATTATCTAACAATAGGACATATGTCCCAACATTACAGTGGAGTTATCACATGCCAGTTGAGGTGGGTATTTAGTGTATTGTTAGAGATATGGTGGGGGGAGAGGAAGATGTCAATTAACAACTAGTATATTTCTGTAGTTTGCATTACTTTCCTAGTCAGTGCTGTTATCTGTACCTTACAAGTATTACTACACTACCCTATTGCCTTAGTTTGGACAGTGTTATGGCTGTCAACTACTATAAACATAGACTGGTTCTACCTGCAGTATACACCTCTTACCTGGTATACCTGTGCAGTGACAGCTGGTGAATTCAAATCAAAGGGGGGGGCAGCAGGAGACAGATGAATGGGTGTGGCCAATGAGAAGGGGTGTGGCCAACTAGAAAGGTGTGGAGCTATGCTAAAAAACACAAAAACTGGGACTTTAATTAAATATGCTGCCCTGCTTGCCAAACCATCATTATGAGAGTCCAATCAAGACAAACTGAAGTGTAGAAGAAAAAAAATATTTCAATGCATTGGCTACATGATAGCTTACTTAATACCTAGATGGAAACAAAAAGGTTGTGAGGCATGAAAAAATAAATTACTTTTTACATACATCACTGGAATGCCAGTCAAAATCAAGTATAAAAAAACAAGCAGCACTCAACTCAAACCACTTCTCCTCGCACTACAGTTCTAATTATAATGTATATTTAGCTTTATAAAAGTACCAAGTAACATGCTAAAAGTAGCAATCTTTGTGATACCCTAACTTATAAAAATGTTTCTTATCCAAAAAAGACCTGCTGCCTAACAGTTATCTACTTGTTTCATGGGGAAAACATGATCAAACTACAAAATGAAAAGCAAATAAGAAACAAGCTCAAGATAAATTGCTTAAAGGATTACTGCACAGGTTATGGACCACACATGATAGAATGGCATTCTGTTTACTTTACGGGTAAAGCCTGCAAAGATGATTCCAAGTTTCCAGCAAATGTTTTGAAAATGATGTAATCCTGTCCTTTATTACAAATACTGTCATATGCATTTCAATACCTAAGGCTTATACGCTTTCTAGTTATGTAAATATTCTCTGCATGGCAACAATAAAAAGGCTTTCAATGTTGGTAATTCTTTAACAGTATACTTATTAAAGCTTACTTGCATCTTATAATCTCAGACAAGCTTAAATGATGATCATTAAAGCATTGCTGCTTAAACACACACCAACAGGTACTGCAACAACATGCATTTTCTGAATAAGAAGAAGCATAAATCAACAGTATAAAAATATGACAGAAAACCAGAACATTCTGCAAAATCAAGGACCGATGAAAAGCCACTGTAGTACTTGTGCCTACCTTGGATGGGGGATAACTTACATTGCATAACTGCTCCTTGCCTTGCTTGGACACATCCAGAGTCACTACATGGGGGAGTGGGGTACAACAAGTATGTCACAATTTGAAATGTCTCTGGCTGATAGTGATGACCATGACACGTGTCATATCTCTCAACCTCAGAGCATGAAATCTGTACAAAGCTGTAAATAGACGTGGGACAAAGGCCCAAAAATAAGGACAATTTTAAATATTGCTCTTATAAACTTAGAAAGATAATAGAATAGTAGATCTTGCATTAGTATGAATTTTCTGAAGGGTATGAAATCTGAAACTCAAATGTCGGTCATTATTTTCTAACTTCAGCATTTAATGATTTGCCACTAATTTGCCAGAAAACCACAATTTTATAAAAAATGGACCAGAAATGTGATGCAAAAGCATAAAACAGCCACACAATGCAACTGAGAACCTGTCAAAGAAGGGACACTTTTTTAATATTAGTACTGGTAACCTGAGCAGCTGACAAAATAAGACTCTAGATGCATTTCTGAAATTAAAAGTAATCTATAACTCTGATCATTGCAATTCCTTATTAATTGTAAACCCTTCACAATTTCTTCCAAATTTGCCATTTTGCAGAGGAATTATTAGGGGGGACAGCAACACTTTGAGCCAAAATCAGGAACAGTTGAGCGGTTTGGATGCACCCAGTTCTATAAAGCAATTTATTTACGCATACCTCTCAACCTCTTAACACAGGAAATCTAGACAAGGTCAAATATATTGGGGGAACATATAAACAGTAATAAAAATTGCTCTTGTATAAACTTAGACAATTGATATAATGCAGATCTTCCTTTAGCAATCATTTGTCTGAAGGGTATGAAGTCTGAAACATAATGTCTGTCATTATTTAGTGACTTCATTCCTAAATGATTTTCCAGAAAACCACACATTTTATGAGGAACAAACCAAAAATAAGCAAATGATCTATTTATTCTGCAGAAATCTGGACAGTTGAGAGGTATAATTCAGCCGGGGCTGTCTCTGAGTTTGCTGCCCTTCCCCCTCACAAAATCATTGTTGAATGGGGCCTCCCCCCTGCCGCCATTTCAACATCCCATTACTTGGCTATTTTGCCCCATTTGCCATAAACACAGTAATGTGCATATTACTTTACTTCTGCGATGATTTGGATTTCATTTAAACATTTTATTTTATATTTTATAGCACAAACACCAATAGACATCTGCTACACAAAGCAATGCAGTCTCACAATGAAAATAGGCTTAGCATTAAAACTTCTCTACCCTTGAAACTCACATTCATTGAAACAGCATTGAAACCCACATTCAAAGAAAATACATCTGGCCAGTGGCAGATACAGATTAACTTTAGGCAGTTTTTAAATCATAGGTTGCTTGCACACGAAACGTACACCTTCCTGATTGTATTACATTATATTGTATAATACAGTACAGTAGAAGGCATTTTAAATTTATTGTTTTGAAAACTTTTCCAGTAAACAATGAAACAAAATGCATGCACCAATAATGCCAAAACTGCCCAATTCAGAACATTTCCATCAAAAAGTCTATTCAAACTTCTACAGTCCACCATTCATCTAAATAATTCCATATTAAAGAGATCTGCAGCTAATGAAGAAGTTGCTGCTAGCAAACAACTTTATATTTCATTGTTCCATCTACAAATAAAGTGCCTGCTGCCCTTGATGAATACATTGCCTATGTTACACCAAAAAAATAAGCTAGTAATATTGCAATAGGGACTGGAAAGCAAACTGATAACAGGTTCATAGTTACTAGGTATCTCCACCAAAGAGGACATTCTCAGGACTGCAGCATCCACCCCCTTTAAAAGTATAACACAGAACAGTATCAGTAATGCTTCTACATACTGTGGGAGCAGAACGCACAGCCTTCTGCATCAAAAGCAAGTACACTACCTGTTGCACTATTAACAAAGCAAGCAGACTCAGCATACGCAGTACTAAACTTCTCTTCCCCTGAAGCTCTCAGCTCCTTGTAAAATCCACTCAACACACAACTGTATCTCTCAACTTTGCAGCACAAGAAATCTGGAAAAGCCAACATTTATTGTAGGGGGGACAAAAGGCCAACAACCAGGGACACATTTTAAACATTGCTTGTATAATATTGGAAAGTTGCTAGAATAAAATGATGTACTACCACCATGCATTTCACTGCCAAGTCTTGAACCCAGGACCCTATGCACTGCAGTCAGAGCAACATACCACAATGCCAAATTAGCTGTTTCTGCAAAGCTAGGAAGACTGAAACTTAAATGGCTATCATTTAGTGAATTCAGTTCGCATCACAGCTCTCAACTTCTTAGCACAAAAAACCTGGACAAAGTGAATGATTGGGGAATACAGCCCCAAAAATAGGGACAGATTTCAAATATTGATCTTATAAACTTAGAAAATTGCTAGAATAAAAAGTTTTGTGTTACATGTACTTTTTGAAGCATATGAAGTCTGAAATTCACGTCTTTCATTCCGGAAAACCACAGATTTTATGAGGAACAGAACAGAACAAAAATATGAGGCAAAAATCTGAAAATTTTTCACAAGTGGTCTTGGTGGAAATGAAAGTAAACAACTCTGCTTTGAAAGTACCAACTTCCCCGTAAACTCTGCTTTCTGCTTCACACACACCAAAAGCAGCTCCATATAGACTTAGTACCTGGACTTCAAAATGAAAGTAAACAACTCTGCTTTGTAAACTCTGCTTCACACACACACACACCAGCTCCATATAGACTTAGTACCTGCATTTCAAAATGAAAGTAAACAATTCTGCTTTCTGCTTGGTAAACTGCTTTCTGCTTCACGCAAACACCAAAAGCAGCTCCGTATAGACTTAGTACCTGCACTTCAAAATGAAAGTAAACAACTCTGCTTTGAAAGTACCAACTTCCTGGTAAACTGCTTTCTGCTTCACACACACCAAATGCAGCTCTGTATAGACTTAGTGCCTGCACTTCAAAATGAAAGTAAACAACTCTGCTTTCTGCTTGGTAAACTGCTTCACACATACACCAAAATAAGCTTTGTATAGACTTAGTACCTGCACTTCAAAATGAAAGTAGAGCTCTGATTTCTGCTTGGTAAACTCTGCTTTCTGCTTCACACACACACCAAAAGCAGCTTCATATAGACTTAGTACTTGCACTTCAAAATGAAAGTAAACAACTCTGCTTTCTGCTTGGTAAACTCTGCTTTCTACTTCACACACACACCAAAAGCAGATCCGTATAGACTAGTACCTGCACTTCAAAATGAAAGTAAATAACTCTGCTTTCTGCTTGCATCAGTCCCAGGTAAAACTCTGCTGCTTCAACTTAACACTGCACACACACACTTGAAAGAACCAACTTCACAGTAAAGTCTGTTTTCTGCTTCACACATGCACACCAAAAGCAGCTGTATAGACTTAGTACCTGCACTTCAAAATGAAAGCAAACAGCTCTGCTTTCTGCTTGGTAAACTCTGCTTTCTGCTTTACATACACACACCAAAAGCAGCTCCATATAGACATAGTACCTGCACTTCAAAATGAAAGTAAACAACTCTGCTTTCTGCTTGCCTCAGTCCTGGGTAAAACTCTGCTGCTTCAGCTTAACTCTGCACACACTTGAAAGTACCAGAACACTGTTCGTCCATCACATAAACAACGTGGGTCCCCGGTAAACTCTGCTTCAGGCAGCTTGCCTCCTTCAGCTCTACTTTCTGCTTCAGTCAGTCCCGGGTAAACTCTGCTGCTTCAGCTTGCCTCATAAACTTGGTCCCTGGCAAACTCTGCTTTCTGCTTTCTGCTTCAGGTCCCACGAGAGCATCGGTCCTGGGTAAACTCTGCCTCTATGGTCCCACTAGAGCAGCAGACTTACAGTTATCAAGCCTGCAGATGTTGCAGTCCGATCCCCTTCCAGTCTATGTGGTTAACAACTGCATAGACTTCTGGGCCATTTGCAGTCTGATGCATTGTTTCCCATTCTGGACTGCTGTTTAACCAGTCTGAGTTTGGGAAATGGACACTCGAGTGCTCCAGACACTCCCTCTAATTTTTTTTAATCTTACTTTTTACAGCAATGAGCAATCTGAGTTAAATGGTCTGGACACTTTAAATTAGTGCACCGGACATTTTCACAGCAGTCTGAGTATTTTTTTTTTATTTTTACAGCTGGGGGGGTTGCAGTCCTGTATTCCAATATCATGAGCTGCCACTGTACCTGTGGAGGAATTGTTTGTTAACACTAACTAACTGTTTCTACACATACTCCCAGATTCCAGGTTGATGTTATGCACATACCTGTCCATCTCTTTTTGCACAGACTCTGCCCATGTCTTGACCACATGCAGGTGAACCGGGATATATGTAGACTATTGCCCTCTTCAACCTTTAGTGACTTACAACACTCTTTCTTATACAAGATTTCCTAGATAGTTATATTATGTAGCACAGTGTGGGTGACAGTGGACAGTGATACCTTATTATTCAGAGCAACTGCAACACTCACAATGCCATACAATACCAGAGTAAACAGTACCAGTACAGGGTATAAAGCTTTTATTTCTTGCCACAGTGCTCATATCTGATGTACCTGTGGGAGCAATGCTTGTTATCACTACCTGAATGTTGCCACACAAAGTACCAGATTCCACATTACTATTATGCACGTGCATCTCACTCTGTTACTGTACACACTCTGGTCACAGCTTGACAACATGAGGTTGTAGATGGGACATACTTGTTTTATTACTCTCATAACAGTTTGGGGAGTTGGTAGAGTGACAGGTTTGTTCTTATAGATGTGTGTGACAATCAGTTGTATTTCTTGTTTGCTGCCTATACTTATGGTATCATCCCATTGATTTCCCAGGGGGACAGAGTGACAGGCAGGAGATATGGGCCAATTTACTGGGCATTCTGGACATATCTGTACAGTTGTGGGGTATGATTCTGTATGCAGACTACTACCACTCCCAGGATTTGAACCATGGCTGTGTGTGCTAAAAATACAACAGTTCACATTGCAGTTGCATGTGCTATTCAGATTTTGTTGTCTGGCTTTTCATTGTTTTCTGTCTATGTCTCACTCAGTTGTACTAAATGAACTATGGGGATTATACCAGTCATATACAGATGTTCCTGCACATTTTATATATGTTGCACAGTGTGGATAACAGTGCTTACCACAACAGTACTATTAAGTGATTGCAAATCTACATTACCCATATGATATCAGAGTATACACATGCAGTCCAGCAGTTAGACCTTTATTGTAAGGCTACTATGCTTTTATTTACATACAAACTATTTGAGACTCTTCCTGTCATATTCTATGGTGCATGCAGTACTTGCCTTAAACAATACAGGTTTATACTAGCAATTAACTTACTAATACTTTTAGATTTATTTCCTATGACAGTATATGCAAGAGTATTACTAACCTGCCTCATGTCGCAACCTCTACAAGCGACATCCATGGGCCTCCTGGTTCGTGGCCCACTCACTTGCTGCTGTGAAGGACATAAGAGGCATATTTAACCATACCTATCTATAATATATATGAGCTGGCAATTATTAAACAGGTAGTGGAGTGATACTTACACACAGCTGGGACCTCCCCTGCCCTGCTAGCCTCTTGGGTCCACTGATCCGAGAGATCCCCCTTTCGTCACTTCAGGTCAGCATAGTGATGCCTGACCTGCTCACCAGTTTGGGGTATGCCAGTGGCACTCATGAGGTCATGGGCAAAATGGTCCCAGACTTCTGCTTTATATTGGGAACCCTGGTACTGGCCCTGCAGCAGTCTCTGCTCATGGTCTTTGACAAGGAGTCCTTCCATGACTCTTGACTCCTGGATGCCCCAGCACTATGCCCGAAAGCGCACTCTCTTTCTCAGTCCTAACATGGTGCCTGCAAGGGGAAGCTACAACCAGTTATGAGATGTAATCCCGCCAGTTGGGTTTAAGTAGGGCCGATTTCCCACACTTTGCCGTGATTGGACGGTTTTGAAAATGCTAAGCTATGGGCAAACCTGCTTACCTAAGGCTGGCAATGTTTAATGGGGTATACCACTGGGCAAATTGAGTTTGCTGGCTTACACATTGCTTACACCTACTAAGCTGGCCTGTGCAATGCTTAACACTACTTAATATTTACTTTGCATTATATTTGCTTTTTGGCATTGATTTATTATTCATTACATGTTATATGTATATGTCTGGTATCCATGATTCATGTGTATGTACACTGTATGGGGTCCTTGTGTTTAATAGGGGACTTCAACACTCTATTACAATTGCACATCACATCTGGGCTTATTTCAGTACTCCAATTCACATATTTTTGTTATGTAGTAGGTTATAGAACATATGACTGCATACAGATTGCTTTCATATGTTCAGTTTGATTTTACTATAGTGAGGATTTATTTGGTGATACCTCAGTCTTATGTACTGCTGTGATGGCTTGGTGGTTAACAACTGTGACTATAGTGTATAGGGTCCTGGGTTCAAGAACTGCAAGGCTGTTCATTTTGTTGCTGGGTAGGACAGTGGCTGCTGGATACAGAGTGATTAAGGCACTTTTAAGCACTTGCAAGTGGGTTTGCGTGAGGGTAAGCACTGCCAACCTTCGGTTAAAAATGCTTACAGAGAGTTAGCTTTCATATTGCTTAACCTATGTGCACATTGCTTACCCCCACACAAATGGACTTAAACCTGCTTACTGGTGCTTACATATGCTTACTCCCACTTACTACTGCTTAATACTGCTTACACTTGCTTACTAGTGCTTACTCCAGCTTACCACTGCAGTAATTTAGACAGTAATGTCTAATGGTTCTTTGGAAGGTGAGGGATTTGGAAGCTGTATGGAGTTATCATTCATTACACATTTTACCTTCAATTTATATCCCTGATTCCTGTGTACATATACTGTATGGGGCACATGTGATTATCTGTGGACTTTGCAACATTATGACACTGACACCTCACATCTGCATTTAATGCAGTACTCCAGTTCACAAATATATGTTACTTAGTAGATTATGCAGCTAAAAATATTGGTCATAACGTGATTTGACATGGAAAATGGAATGTGCTGCAGTGGGACTCAAGCCGGGAATGACTGCTCATAAGGTGAATGCTCTGCCCACTAGACTATTGCTATATTGCTTCATTTGCATATATCTTGCTTTTTATCCTCTTCTGTCATTTAAGCTGCATTAACCATAACTAAGCGATGGGCAAACCTGCGCACCTATAGTTAAAATTAATCTGTTTCATAAAAAAAGTATCTATATTTTTTGTGTTAACTATTGCTCTTGTACATGTGGGGGGATGCTTCTGTGGGTATCCGTACACCTATGAGTGGTCTTGCTCATTCATTTAGGGCTTTCTGCTGTTCTTCATTGCAGGGTCATGTATATTCTGAGAGCTCTGCTCTCAGACACTCCCCCTGCACTCTTACATGCTCTGTGTAAGATTCGGAGCTCAGGCAGCGCGCCTCCTTAATATGCGTGGCGCGCTGCCATCCTGCTCCTAAATGGCCACTTCCGTGCAGGACTAAGCTAGTCCTGCACAGAAGGATAGTAAATCCGGGGGAATGAGTAGGTATATATCAGTCATAAATGTGAACCAGTGCTTGGCAGGTGTTGAAAAAAAAATGCTTAA
This sequence comes from Protopterus annectens, assembly GCF_019279795.1. NCBI lineage: Eukaryota > Metazoa > Chordata > Ceratodontiformes > Protopteridae > Protopterus > Protopterus annectens. The sequence continues at coordinate 1,727,718,814 of NC_056728.1, forward strand.
AAAAACAGTTGTAAATTTATAGCCAAATATTTTTCAGCATTTAATTCTTCTTTCATGATACATTTTTTGGCTTGTACCTACTCAGCACAGATCCTCGTGGTGGCCAGCAGAGTAATCCAAGCTTCAGAGAGCTACTTTGATTTATTTAAGTATTAATTTTAATTTTTTCACTTTTTCACTTCTATTTATCTGTATTTTGTATTGTGCTGATACATGACATACATTTTTACTTTTTTTTGTTTTTTTTTTGTTTTTTCTCAATTTGTTTCAATTTGTTACTTTTAAAATCTGTAACTGTTGTAATTTGTTTGTGTAGGCATTGATAGCATTTTTATATTATTTATTGTGTGTTTACTTTTTCTGAAAAAAAAAAAAAAAAAATAAAAAAAAATCTTAAATTCCGCCTTAAGCTATAGTAGTTTCAGAACTTGCTTGCTTGCTGGCTTTGTTTGCTTTTGCTTGCCTGAATCTTTATCTTTCTTTACCTAATTTGGAACAGAGGAGGGGTAGGAATAGAGGAGTGGGGTGGGAGCATTATTTTGGTCAGTTTTGTGATTTTTGTGAGGTTTCAGCCAGTAACTTGTAGGTTTTTGTGGTGTTGTTTGCGGTTCTAGCTGCTTTGGGCCCCCCCTAATAAAAAAGCGCCGCCCCTAGCGATTTAAGACGATTTATTGAAGCGCGAGCCTTGGCACTGTTGCGGAGCACTGCAGCTAGCTGGCAGCAGCGCATTTAAACTATTAAGGTATTACAAATACCTAAATTATACCTAATTCCCTCTTAAATTTTCCCTCTTCCTATACTACTACTACTCCTATAACTAATCATAACTAAAACATCCCTATACTTGACTAGATGACTCTACTAGACTATTCAGTCCACTCAGCTCCTTCTGTTTAAACTTGCACTGCTCCCTCAGTCAGTACTTACACTGTCTTAGATAGCACCCATAAATAGTACCCCCCAGTCTTGGGTTTCATTCCATGTCACCCACATCCCCTGAATCTTTTTTTTTTTTCCTTTGTCTATCCTTGTCCTCTGCTGCAGTTGCCTATCCTGCTCAGCTGGTGAAGCTGGCAATTCTGGTCATGCCCTCTCCTCCTCTCAAATTGCAAAAACACACTCCTCCCACCTCTCCAAACTGGCCACAAATACACCAAAGAAGAGCAACTCTAGGCATGGGACTGGCCCACCTCTTCACAAAATAGACCCAACACCCTACAACTAGGAACATACACCCACCACAACCCATTACAGCCTCCAATACCACACCATACTCACACAAACCATACACAAAAGCATAATCAAAAAAAGAGGCCACCAATCAAAAACCACCAAAACACACAAACAACCACCAAAGACAACACAAACAAAACACACACCCAACACCTCACACTCAACAACAACACACCCACAGCAGTCAGTCAGAGTGTCAAACAGTCACAAGGCCAAACACAATGCCGTCACACAGAGAACGCTCACAGACACCTGACTGTCCACACTGACAGCCTGCCACAAGGAGAAGGTCACAGTAAGCTGTCTGTCAGGGCGCTGTCGCATAGGCAGAGGTCAGCAGCAATAATACCTCAGCACTCCAGTCATTGTCACGCTGGTGTAAGCGACCTGGGCGTAACATGTAAACGACGTGCGCGCGCTTTGGCACTCACTGAAACGGACTGAGAGACAATGATGATTATGATGCCAAGGCATAGGACTGATTGACCCCCACAGATGATATGATACCACCTTGACCATGTCAGCTTTCACAAAGATCAATCACACAATGGGCAGATAACATGGATCTGGTGCTGCCTGCCAACGATGACATGTCTGACTGGGATCCTGTGCTGACATGCTGCTGGCACCTGGGACCCTAGTTCCGACTAGTGGCAAGGCTCACTGGAGCCATGCCCCTACCACCCTGCTCAACAAAACAAGCTAAAACACTTGCCTTTCATGCTAAAAATGCTTTTAGAACAATGCTGCTCAAAAAAACCTTTTAAAAACTCTGAACACTGCCTCAATGCTAATGCTCTGTGTGACAAGACTCTCCTGTTGTGTCACAATGGAGAAAACCTCCCTTCTGGCTCATGTGAAATGTGGTTCACGCTTTCAAGTCAGGCCCCTCCCCCCAAAAGGTTCCGGCCCATATGGGTCAGGGTACCAACCAAATTCATTTATCCATAAAGATCAAGGACATCCACCAGTAGGGAAGACAGGAGTGCCAATTAGGGTATCATTGATGCCTGCAACTCCATCCCAGGTCCTGCAACTCCACCCTACCGACCTCAGGACAATCAATTAACACAGGAACAGACTCCTCTGCGAAAAGGATGAAGGAACTACCCTCTAAAAACAAGGGACAACACCAAAGATATCCAGAAAAACACTAGAGGGATAAAATGTATCACTAAACAAATACCCATATGCAACACAATTCCTCTAATATAAACTGAAAAGAACACTCCAAAGTCAACACACACATGCCAAAAATGGACACAATATCTCATCAAAATCCCCACAAGAACTGATAACATCAGATCACTATCATCACTTACTGATGGAATCTCTCACCCAACATCATAAAGAGCCTCATCACACACGATCCTGAAAAATACAACCACTTCCAAGACATAAATCCCCCTCACTCCTGAAAAAACCCTCACAGTAAAGAACTTCCCAAAAAAATGAAAAACACACCACTAAGAAACCATGGGACAGCCTCTGCCCCCCTTCCGAATGCGCCGGACCAAATGCTGCAGGCAAAACCTCAAAAAACAAATCCCAAGGAAAACAAAGACTAGGACTGGTATTCTAGGCAAACCTGAGCAAAGAGCAAACAAGCAGGACAAAAGAAACCAGTCTGGTGGACCCCAAACATAAACAAACTAACTACAAACCTTAAGAATCACAAAAAAACTATGAAAATCCATAAAGGAAAGAAACAAAAAAAAAAGAAAGAAAAAGTCAAAAGATAGAAAAACAATCATCCAAAAAAAAAAAACTATAGAAAAGAAAAAAACTAAAGACAAAAAGAATCATACCAGAGAACTTTCAAATAATAGCAAAACAGGAGGAAACTCCCAGACATTGAGATGATACTGACATTCAAAAACTGCTGAAAAATACCCCCCTGACAAACGATCCAACATACTGGCTGACAGGTTCAGTGCAAGCTTCTCCCAAACCCTGGACTCCCCCAGCAGTGCAATCCTGAACTGCCCTCTCAATCTTCCAGCAAAAAACAGCTGGCTCCTCAAACCCATCCTCCTCCCAGCATCCACAGGACCAGCCTCTGGTCCTGTGAACATTCAGTCTCACCTGTTGTAATTAAACAGCACTGTAGGGAAATGTGCACCACAGATAGGCACACTGGCTGTGCACCCAAATTCTTACCGGCCTACCTCTGACGGCCCTGGAAGGCATAAAAGCCATCTTGAGGGACCTGGACCTCAAAGCCAGAGTGCTTGGCAATTCTGCCTCATTTATAGCCCACATGAGATTTTAGCCATACCTGCATCCATAGAACTTTAAATTCTTAAAACACAAAAGACAGTGCCTTTGCTGAGGACAGAGGAATTCTTTTTCTCAGCAAAGTCATTTGAATGGCAGTGTGCCATGCCTTTTTCCATCTTTAGAATAATTCTAAACAAACTGATCACAGAACCACAATGACCAGACACTGGCTGGCACATGTTAAACAGATCACCACATCATGGTTCCATTTTGCTACAGTCCTGGGGGAGGGTGCAAAACCTGTGGTGCACCAAACCCAAGCCCACAGAGAGGTTGGCGCTGGTCCCTTTTGTCAGTCCTGGCAAAAGTGTTGTTTGGCAGCTACTTTCATGGCCCCACTCCTCAAACAAGGCTGCTCAGTCCGGATAACTCTGACACAGGCACACTTATGGCATCAAAAGTTTGCAAATAACTGACAATTGGGGCCAAGGACCTAAGTGACATGACTGGAAGATGGGCCTGACCACTGAGGCGCCACAAGTACACAAAACACAGCAGAACTCCATACCCTATCGAAAAAACCAAAAAAAGATCCACATGTAGTCTCACGGGCCTGGAAGGTGACCCTAGCTACCAAATGTCTGGCAATCCACTGAGCACAGAAGAAGTTATCAGGGTAGTCTCATAGAAAAAATACCTGGACCTTCAGGGTAGTTATAGTCTGTCTGGGACACTAGTCTGACCTAGATCCCCACTTCGCTCACCATCTACAGAGTTCATTGTTCATTGAAGGGATGATTGGAACAACCTGACATTCGGACCAAAGGATATCATTGCTCACAGATCTGTCCCAATCTCAGAGCCACAAAGGAGCCAGTCTCAAACATCTTGACTGAAGCAAACTGCTGAAAAAAATGCAGCTTCTATTCATTCACTTAAGTCTGCCCCCAGGTGACCTACAGGTAACTCCTGGGTCAAGCTCAAAGGACCAAGCTGAATAAGATGATTCATACATGACTCCCCTCCACAGAGACGGAGAAAAGTGCATACATGGCAAACCTCGATTTTCATGAAACAGGGGGCTGGGAGAGAAAAATGACTCGGACATCGCGATCAGGGACAGCGGACTGGAGGGATAGATTCATCAAATCAAGACTCCCTATGCTGTGGAACAAAATCCCGTACATGACAGGCAGAGCAATCTCAACAGTGTCACAGAGAGAGGCAGATAGGCCCGCCACCTTTCGCTAGTAGCAATCAGCTATATTACAGTACGCTTCCTAGATATACCCAGGCAATTGAAAATAATGAAAGCTCAGACAGATAGCTAAGATAGAAATGGGTTGAAAACCCTGGGCCTAGTAGGAAAATGAACCTATGAACCTATAATTAATATATTTAAACAAGTATCCTCAGTACTTGTTGCTTTAGATAGCATGTGGTAGCATGGACCTCCCATTTTGCTATATTAGATGAAGGTCTGAAAAAAAACAGGAATATGATATGTGACACATGGTCTGCATGAACAATCAAAGTAAAGCTTTGCACATAAGCCTTGCAAAATATGGTTAGAAAGATTTTACTGCAAATGCATCCTTTGCTCTTTCTCTCTTGAGTTGAATATTTTGTTCATAAAATTCTTATGATAAAAATCATTGAATACAACATAGCACCTACAGTTTTCTTCAAATGGCTTTTTAGTTTAAAAATTCTGTTTCGTGATGCATAGTCATATTAAAGAAAGACTTCCCTGCATATCATTTTCAGATTTTGTTGTACAATTAGTTTATTTCAAAGCACTAATGTGCTTTCTGTTTATTGTTTCCAGCTCCATCACAGATTGTTTTGATACGTCAGGAAAGCACAAGTCAGAACAGTGTGACACTCTTGTGGAGGGAGCCCGACCAGCCCAATGGAGTAATTCTGGAATACGAAATCAAGTACTATGAAAAGGTAATATTAATAGGGAAATCCAATACTGCGAAAGTGTAATGTCAGTAAGGAAATCCAGGTTGTGAAATGTAAGTCTCAATGAAAAAAACAACAACTACAGCAGACATCCTAAGGAGAGTACATGAAAGGAAATGTTTTCATATGTTTGTCAAAGAAAAGTATTTTATATAATTAGGGTTACCTGAATATAATAAGAATCGTTCTGCTGTTTTTGTTGGATTTCCCTGGATGACACACTGCTTATATGAAATGTAAATGTGCATTTGTGCTAATTTCTCCTTTTATTTATACTGACATTAATACAATACAATATAAGTGGGATTTATGGATGTGAAGACAATGAGGTACAAAGATTAGCATAGCTTCCTCAAAGTGCTTGGTTCTGCTTTTTTTTTTGTTCCCAAATATGGTTCCCTCATTGCCAAAGTTCATGTCCTTCTCTGACTTACATGTTATCAGTACCAGGATAAGGCTTAGATTCCTCAAGACCAGGTATACTATAAACCTGATACCATAAAAATGAATTAAGGAAAAAATATGTCTGGACACATTAAGGAAGGAACTCTGAATTAATTTATATGCATATTTTTCATACATTATGCACAGATGTTTAATGCAATGTTTGCTCATTTTGGGGCATGGTACTTTACTTTGGAAATGGTTTAAATTTTACAACTCATGTGCACTGTAGATGTGCATTAGGAAGTCCTGAAAAAAATAGGATCAGCTCATTATTTATGAAGGGTCTATATTAGAAGCACTTTTGTCGACATGTAAAACCCGAAGTCTGAAAACAACGAAGTTACAGAACAGTGACTTTTTTCCCAGGGAAAAAAATCATTGTTCTAAAATAAAAAAAAAAAAAAAAAAGTTATAAAGACAAAATAAAGTGGGGGGCTTTGCCCCCCACACCCTCCCTACTTAAATATGCCAACTCTGAGATCACACCACAGTGGAAAAAACATCAAAGTCCCGAGAACGGCCCAGCAATATTTTTCCCTGGGAAAAAATCTCTGTTCTGTAACTTCACTGTTTTCAGACTTTGGGTTTTACATGTCGACAAAAGTGTCCACTCTTTCGTCACTTCGATCTTCTAATACAGACCCATTTATGAAATAGTGCTGTTGATACTATTACAAGCACCACTCAGTAATGCAGTCAAAGGCAATGTTCAGTATATCAGCACACAGAAACACCATGTTCATGTTACACAGAAGTGTATAATCTAAGCCTTATACTAATTTACAAATCTATTTCATGTTTTCAACCATATGTGCACAGAATGTACTTCGGCATAGCCTTATGCTCACATCTTAGGACAATTTTACAATCCATGATTCACTAATCTCTCTCCTGGAGCAGTTATTCCAGGCACAAGTGTGTAAAAATAAACATTTATGTGAAAGATAAAGCTACACTGTTATGTGAATCATAAAACTTTTGTTTAATAGTCTAAAAAAAATCTACCCTTAGATGTTTACACCCATCTAAATGCTTCAGAACTATTAGATGTAATGGAGCCTTTAATTATGTGACAATAACGTGATAAGGTTTTAATTGCAAGTAAACATAATGTATTTCATTGCTAAACTCTTTTTTCTGATGACTTGGGTAATTACCAAGAATGCAGCTTGATATTCTTCTTTAGACCTTAGATCAATACGTTCCCAATATATTTTTTGAATTTGGCAAAATTAGCCATGTGAGACTTAATGTTTTGGATGAAGAAGCAATTAACAACGAAAGAGTTTGAGTTAAAAAATATTCATTTTTAACTAATGGGCAATGACAAAAAGGGTGATTGAAGTTGTATCTTTGGATGGATACCTTCTTCGTTGTTTTCCAAATATTATAAATTTGGAATATGCTTTTTAATTATGCATCTTGCATTAACCCCTGTAATGTGTTTGATCTTTGGCTTCCACACACTGAGTGGTCAGTGGCAATCGGTGCATAACTCTGTAGCTCATATGCTGGCTGGAATGTATTATTACCAGAATATTACTCCCAAGATGTTGACTTTGTTCTGGCTTCCCCTATATCTTCTAATAATTTATAGTCTTCAGTGTTTTTTTTTTTTTTGCCTTCCTGGGTGACTTGCATCTAACATACCACAAGGGATTTGTTTTTCTTATTTTCCCCTTGGGTTTTCAGCTCTGCTCTCTTGAGGTTATTAATATTTCCTTGGCCATAGTTAGAAACAACTGAAGTCTAGCTGTCTGATTACAACCCTCCATTCTTTGTAAACTACCTTCATTGGCTTATGGGTTATACTACCCTGACTATTATAGGAGTTCCCGTAAGTCCTATTTATGTTGCCTTGCTTTCAGTAGCAAACCAGCAGACTTCAGTGACAAACCAGCAGATCATTTTATTGCTATCATAGCAGTTTTAAGGGTTATGTTACTGTCTTGTTAAATGCTATGCTGCTTTTTGTTGAATATATTATGCATCCAATGATTAGTTCATGATAATCTTAATAAAATTGAAACTGAGACCTTTTTCATAATCCTACAAACTCCCATTATCATGTCACAAATCCACTATTTCCATTTGATGACTGATCAATCAGCACTGTAACCATCTTATATCCATAGACGAATGAAAAAGTGAGGCTAATATTTTATAGGTTCATAGATTAGTACTAAGCTAACTGCCCTTGCGAGCCATTTTATGCCTAGTTAGTTATCCCTTGCGAGACTCAAACCCTGGACCTTGTGTTTGTAAGGCAAATACCTTAACCATTAGGCCACCCTCCCAACCTCTATTTCATTTCAAGTGTTTAGGAGGAGAAATGTGTCTTGTGAAATAGGCTGCCCATCAGCCTTCTGCTTCTTTAAACTAAAATGGAGCTTACGTCTCCTTAGCTTCTTAATATCACTCGTGCTACCATAATAAGTCACCATCTCTGTATCTCAATTTCTCTCTTTCTCTCAAGCACAAATTCTCATAGCTAAGAGATACAAGGCTACTGGGTAGATTACATAAACACTGACATGTCAATACTTAATTTAGAAATTCCAAGGAACCTCACCTTTGGCATATGACCAACCACAGAGTCAATATTTTGTCTGAAAACACTATAAAACATATAACAACTAAAGACATTTAATTATTATAAAGCAATGTTCTGTACATAGTTACAGCTACTAGGCAGAAGCAGTATTTATGGCCCTGTCACTGATGAACATGAAAAAGAATTATTACACCTTCAAAGCTGACATGGAATCCTTTCTGCAAATATACTAGTCAAAAGGACTATTGCTTGTTATATATGTTAAAACAACCCAAACAGAGGCCCTGGAAGAGAAAAAATATAGTACTTCATCAAACCACAGTAACATCAATAGTTATGCCCACATAAACTGATTGGATATACTTAATTGCCAAGCACAGTCCAAAAATCTAGAAACACCACTACCACAACTTCTGAAACCATAAAAAATGTTTTAAGTATTTTTTGTATAAGGAACATGCCCTGTGGTATTACAAAGTGGGAAATTGTGCCCCCCTGCATCGCAACTATAGATAGATAGATTGATAGATAAATAGATGGCTATATAGAGAAAGAGAAACTGATAGATATGCACACATAAAAACACACACACACATTAGTTTTGTTCAGAGGTTTTATGTATTTTATTATTGTATTTTAATGATTTGCACTCAATTTAACATTTTTTTCTTGATATATACTTTATTGACATTCTGTTCTTGTTTACAGAGCTTCATTGCATTTTCTGGTGGATTGTTTGTCAGGAATTTATTTTTCACATTGTTGGATGCCTATTTCTGTTCCAGATTCAGTAATATACATAAATTTGAGTTGTTAGGGCATATGTTTATTGTTTAATGTGTGATATGAGTCCAATGTTTGTTTCTTTTTATTTCAAATTTTAAATGTTTATGTAGAGAGGTGTTTGAGTTTGGAGCCTGTGTTTATCATGCTAGATTGTTTAGTGTTTTTTTGTTGTTGTTGTTTTTGTGCATTTGTTTGTTTTAGTGATCTGCTTTTTATTTTATAGCAGGAGGGTAATTTTGTGATTGGCGTGTTTTAGCTCATAAATGAGTTTTCTCAATAGTGGCTGTTTGATCTGTGAGAGTTATATTGATGGTTTATTGACATTTTAGTCTAATTTAAAATTTGTGGAAAGATCTTGTTTTGAGCATATCTTATGCAGAAATGAAAGCCATATATATCAAAAAGGGTAAAAGTTACATCTATGATAGTGTCACAGCACTTTGTATTTAATAACTGGTTGTCAGTTTAAACATACATGCATTGCCAGCATAACATGAGCTATAATGAAACTAACCATATACAATGGAAGAAAGGCAACATAAGGAATGCAGAGTGAATGGAATGTACAGTTCTACTCCTGTTATGATTAGTGAAATACAATATTGTTAATTCTACTTTATCTTTATTGGAACCTATAGTTCTGAGTATTGATCATGTGACAGATATTTTGCTCAGAATTTCATGCTATAAGTTGAAATGCAACCCTCATGCTGGAATGCTTTTCTTTGCAGTATAGTTACCAAGTACAAGTTTTCTCAAAAATTTTGAAGTATAAGCAGAAAGTTAAAATTTATAATCACTTTATATATATTTTTGGCATGGCGGTTTGCCATCTCAGATACATTTAAAAGGAATTACTCCAATAAACAGCATCTCAGAAGTAAATGATAACCAATAATAGTAAATGTAGAAAAGAAGACGAGAATATATGACTGGCATGAATAGTTTAGGAACAAGCATTCTCTCAGGGCACTCAAGTTAATGCTGCCCAACAAGAATCTGCCTTAACCATTAATGGGCTCTTACTTCTGATTATAAATTACTGACCAGGCTTGTAATGGTCTGCAGAATTATCATTTAGTAACCACCTATGAGCCTGTGAAACTAAGTTGTATTCTCCTTGTAGACTTAATTGTCCCTGTGGATGATATCTGAGCAGTTTATACACCAACCCTTTTTCCAGACATTATTAAAGCCAGAACAAGGGGTACACATTCAGCAGCTGGCTACGTGATCAGTCACTCCCCTCTCCTTCCTTATTATGCACTGGGTGGACTGCTGTGAGCCCTTCCTCCTTTTCAATCCCGCTTTCTTTGCAGAAGTCATCGGTCAATATTCATGACAATAAAAGTGAGTGGTATACAACACAGCATGCAAGTAACTGGACATGATGTGTTGTAAACCACACAGCATGCAAGTAACTGGACATGATGTGTTGTATACCGCACAGCATGCAAGTAACTGGGCATGATGTGTTGTATACCGCACAGCATGCAAGTAACTGGACATGATGTGTTGTATACCGCACAGCATGCAAGTAACTGGACATGATGTGTTGTATACCGCACAGCATGGAAGTAACTGGACATGATGTGTTGTATGCCGCACAGCATGCAAGTAACTGGACATGATGTGTTGTATGTCACACAGCATGCAAGTAACTGGACATGCTTGGCCAAGGAGACACTGTGGGGATGCCACTTAGCTTACAGGATGGACACATGGACCAGTGTGGGAGACTAATCTCGCTGACTGAATAGGGGTTATCTGGCAGTCTGAGACTTCAGAGATTGGTTATAACTGTTTTTGAACCTTATTAGCTGCTATTCATTTTGGTTTCAGATATTTCAAGCATATAATGTTATGAAATAAAATGGTGACGCTAGTGCATAATATCATGAAATAATTTGAAGAAACTAGCTCCAATGTGTCATTGTGTCTTATGCTTGGACAAGGGCTCAGGGATAATAGCCATATCATTAATATGAGAAAGAACATAACACAAGAAAGAGACATTTTCAATCATTTATGTCATAATATTGCTTTTGATCTAGTTAGAGAAAAATCAAAAAATATCATGAACAGATATTGGGAAAATGACAGAATGGATTGTGCATAATAAATGCAACATGAAGGAGGATTTCTGTACCCTTTAACAAAATTAGAAACCTTGTTAAGCCAATCTGCAGTAATTTATCCTGTACAGATATGATTTATGGAGGAAACATGAAGCTGCTAGGCCAATATGTGATATTCTGCATTATTTTAGTTGACTACTGTGGCACAGAATACCAGCTTATTGCTACTTTTACACTGAAATATCATTAAGCCAAAGTAGTAATTATGAATTCAGAGGTTTAGCTGCACATTCCAATATATAACCACATATTCTACTGTTTGCATTGAAAGTGTTGTTAAATACCTTTAGATCCATGCAGTCAGCATCATCATCACTGTTTATTTATTTTCTATTTTGAGAGGAGGAGGAAGTCAGGGCTTACAAACTGATACTGCAACTTAGAGCATGGGCGACCTGCACTTCTGCACTCTGATTGGAGAACAAATGTGGTCCAGCAGGCTGTTAATCTACAGGTAATGCCCACTGAAAAATGAGAATGCCACTTCACAGCAACATATTAAGCTGCCGTGTTGCTCAAACTGAAAGAAAGCTAACAGCCACCATTATTTTACCCTCATTAAGCAGTGCTTTTGCTGTCTAGCAAGTGTAAAAAAAAAGAGGAAAAAAATAAAAATAAAATAAAAATATGTATGTGTGTTTATGTCTCGGTGTGTGTGTGTGTGTGTGTGTGTGTGTGTGTGTGTGTGTGTGTGTGTGTGTGTGTGTGTGTGTGTGTGTGTGTGTGTGCATGTGTGCGTGTGTGCGTGTGTGTGTGTGTGTGTGTGTGTGTGTGTGTGTGTGTGTGTGTGTGTGTGTGTGTGTGTGTGTGTGTGTGTTATTGTGGACCAAAGCGAGAGTGAGACCAATTGCACAATTATTTAACACTCACTAAGCAGCGCTTTTGCTGTTTAGTGAGTGTAAAATTAAACAAAACATAAAAAAAGACAATTGCGTGTGTGTGTGTGTGTGTGTGTGTGTGTGTGTGTATGTGTGTGTGTGGACCAAAGTGAGAGTGAGACTGATTGCACAATTATTTAACACTCACTAAGCAGCACTTTTGCTGTTTAGTGAGTGGAAAATTGTGTCTTTCGGCTTTTCCCATTTAGGGGTCACCACAGCAGAACTCCAGTCTGCTAATGATTGGCAGTTGATTTTTACGTACCGGCTTGCCAGGCCTGACACACAACCTACAACGAAGGTACGCCCATTTACGCATGTCTCCACACAGATGACACTCTAGCTGAGAATCGAACTGGACAGCATCTTACTGTGAGGCGACAACACTACCGCAGCACCACCACCACGGCTAGTGAGTGGAAAATTAAATTAAAACATAAAAAAAGATAGACAATTGCGTGTATGTGTGTGTGTGTGTGTGTGTGTGTGTGTGTGTGTGTGTGTGTGTGTGTGTGTGTGTGTGTGTGTGTGTGTGTGTGTGTGTGTGTGTGTGTGTGTTTCCATCTGCATGTGTGTTTGTGTGCATGAAAGCAGAAATGTGGTTCTGTCTCTCTGTGTGTAGAGTGAAAGTGATTGAACAGTGGCAGCGGCAACACCATTAAAGAGGTTTGCATACTCTCAGCCTCTTAGCTTAAGAAATCTGGATAAAGCCTAAAATAAAGGTGGAACACAGGCTCAAAAATAGGAACAGGTTTTAAATATAACTCTTATAAAATTAGAAAGTTGCTTGAATAACAGGATTTGTTTTAGCATGCATATTTTGAAGGAAATGAAGCCTGAAACTCAAATGTCTGTCATTATTTAGTGACTTCAGTCCTCAATGATTGGCAACAAACCACACATTTTAGGAGTAAGGCACCAAAAATGATGCGAGTATCTGGATATTTTTTGAAAACGTTATATTTTGAATGCAAAATATTTCCTCCAACACCATTTACGTATACTACACTATGTTTGAATCAGTAGGTGGAAGAACTATTTTACAACAAGAATATATAAAAAATAATATAGTAATAATAATAATAATAAAAAATGTAAGTAAAACACAACATTTTTATAGACAGCCCACACTCTAAGCACAATAATACCCTGTAGGGTGTGTATAACTGTGTAAATAGCTCCCTTCCAGGGGTGTATAGGCCCTCCACCTGTGGTGTTGGGCCTCATAACACCCCTGGGTGGGTGTTATTTGCACAGTAACCCATGTCCTGTTTGGCATTATTGCTTGCATATAATCTAAGAGATGGCCCTCATAAAAGAGAGAGAGATTAATGGAACTGGACGTGGAATATTTTTATCTATACATTTTTTAATTAAATAGACATTTCAGTGTCGCCTTAACTGTTCAAGGAAATGTGATATGCGTATACAATTCTAGTATATTCTTCTGAAGCAGTCTGATACAACATGTAGTATATGACCCCAAATGAGAGAATAATACATTGCAATTTAGCAGAAAACAGTTTGTAAAGTCTGTAAAGCATGGCAGGTGCTAAACTAGTACTGTGCTGTATATCAACAGATATCTGATTTTGAGGAGATTAAATTCAAGCAAAATATCTACATTTTTTAGTTTTGCAAATGAAAACATGCACATTGTATTATTTAACAAAATGATTACACAGCTAACAATCTGGCACTGATCAAGAATTTTTTTTGCCCTGAGAAAAATGTTATGTAATCAAATCATTTATTGTTACAAAGTCAGTAACCCATATTTGGTGTTTTCCTAATTTCTGTGCCCACATTGATATTTCTGTTCATGTTTTCCACTCAGACAGTGGCATATTTACATTTCCATTAGTGATGGCAATATTGTCATAATTACTTTACTTTCTGCCTAATCAGTCATGTGCAAATGATATGAAAATGATCCATCAAGTCGAGATTATAGTTGCATTTCTGAAAGCTTATTATAAGGATTGTTTCTTTTATGTTTTTAGCTCAATATGTGAATCAGCTATGAACTAGTATTAACATCTTTAGAAGAGCTGTAATTATAGATTTTCCTTTACATGAGAAATGGATTATTGACTCAGATAGTGCTCAGTACATTCTTTTGTTTAACAAATAGTTGTTTTGCTTCACTTCACGTCATTTAGTCTATGTTAACAGTTTTCTACACTTATCTTATGATTTTTTAATGTAGCTTCATCTGTAGTCCATACAAAATTGATAAATAGCTTGTTGTAATTTTAGTAATATTATTAATATTCAAATTCCATCTGCTGCCTTTTGTTTTATGCTTGTTCTGCACCCATCATAAAACTAAGGCACACAAATGTAGTGCACAATCCTGACTTTACCTTCTGCTGCAGACTTAAAAAACTCCAAATGACAAGTGAGATAAATAAAAATAGTGCAGATATCTATAGCTGCAACAATAAGAAGGAGAGACAAACACAATCTCAGTGTCAAAAATGCTACAAATGGAGAAACATGGGATCTATCATTATGCAAAAAGATATGGCTATAAATTAAACCTTGGTGAATACTACTTGGACGTGTAGTGCTAAAAGTAATCCTGGAACATTACGAGTTATGGAAAAATAGCTGTTCTTACTTTAAACAAAATTTGGATGCAGATAAATGCATTAATACTGTTTGCTATTAAACTTACTAATAGTTCATTCATTGCTGAATAGGTGTGGCTACCCACACTACTGTTGTGAGTGCCACCTTGGCTTATGTAAAATTAATATTTTTCTATTGACATGCATAAGGGGAGCTGCCAAAACTAGACAGCTTCTTCAAATTTTCATAAATAATTACATAATAATAGTATAATGCATTTTAGAAAACTCTGCTATTGGTTTGTTTATTTGTTTAGCCTGAAGAATGACCAGAAATATCACAGCTCTCGAAATTCAGACATTCAATAGTGAGCTCGCTTCTTGATCTAGGAAAGATGGATGAAGAAAACAGTGGGTTTGTGGGCCAGTAGTCTTCAGGTGGTGATCTGACGACTAACCCAATGTACAAGGAAGTCCCATGAGTCTATAAGTGTCACTGGTTTCTAAAACATCTTCTCCATGCTAAAGCATCTGTGCAGATTTCCATCAGATTTGAAACAGATTACTGCAGTAATCAGCACTAATTAGGCTGTGTTTCATTAAGGAATGGGGCTGAGATTACAACATGGAAACTCAGGACTAACTGGAGAACCAAGACATGCAGAAGACACCTACAAAGCCACACATACATTATTTGGTCAATGTGCATATGCATAAACTAGCCAGGCCTCATCACAGGGAATAGTGTTGACAAATGGCTCCCTTTTAAAAGCCTCAAAAAAACCCAAAAACCCAGGAAAAGAGTGAATCTTGAAGGTTGCTCTTCTTTTGTTACAGGGGTTCAAGTCCTCCTGCACTAGGAGGTCTAATTGCTCACCCCTCCCCAAACATATATATACCAACTCCAAGATCACAGTATGTCAGGGAAAAGGGAATATTTCAGGAAATGGCTATCTCCAATTTAGTAGATACAAGTCCATTTTTCAGCCAGTCAATTCCATGTTTCAGGACTTGCTCTAGCTGTTGGTTACCACTGATAACACATTGTGTAATTCATGATATTCAGATATCAAAGAACAATACCAGACCAATGATCACAGGGACCATAAGTTATCCAGCAATACACAATTTTAAACTGACACACTTGAAATTTACTGCCACCTTTTGCAAGTACTCAGTAGTGCTTACCTCCCTAATCAAGAAGGGCCATATTTGATAAGATTGGTATACATTTGTCTCTACCCAAAAACTAGCATTAAAGGCAGACAAAGTACTACTCTAATTGACATGTAACAACAATGTATTCAATAGGCTGGAAACATATTGAGTCAGGAACTTTTCCCTCTGCAAGTCTTATTGATTTGCTGGTATTGATCTAGGCCGCTAGCCAATGCTTTTGTGAAGAAATAGAAGCTCAGATAGGATTGGGTCTTTCATGGCTTGAAAAGGGAGTCACATGTCATCTTGGAGCAGCTGGTTGGCTACTGAGTATAGGAGGAGGTATGCTCATCTATCATTTCTTGTTTAAAAATTGATGAGACCTCTGCAGTTGAGCAACATGTCTAAATTTGTACATAAAAGGGTGTTGTATTCATTGATGGGTCTGATAAGGGAAGAGCACAGTGGTAAGATGGCTTCTTTGAATCATGAAGAAATTTCTATTGGAAGTTAACTGACAATGGCAGAAAGATGATGATCAAATGAGCGGGAGTTGTCCACATAAGTGCCTAGGCCTTTTTTAGCCATATCTGCCTGAAGAGGACTGTGACTTATAATATATGAGGTGAGAGCAGCTTTTCTGACAAATGCTACTTTGCTGCACGTTTTGCATTTAGCTTGAGACTGTATTCACTTCACCAGGTATGTGCATATTGTAGCCCTTGGAGCAGTTTACTATACATTACACAGCTTGCAGTCATCAGTAAACTCATTCAACTACACTTCTGGGATATTGACATAAATACCTGCAGAATGAATGCCAAAGAGATGAAAGTGAAGCACTAATCCCTCAAGCTCCACTACTTAGAAATTTACATTCAGAAAAGGCACCAGCAAGTTTTACAGCTTGCCATTTGTTGGATAGCCAATTTGCAATTCAATAGACAAGGTAGGGTGTTATATTAAGTTTTTCTAAGTTTTCAGTAATATCAGCATGGGGATACTGTCCAAACTCTTAGCCAAGTGAAGATAAGCAACATATACAGAGTGACCACTGTCCACAGCCTCTATAACCTTTTCAAAAAAGTTTACTAGATTCAGGAGACAGGACTTGCCTTTCACAGAACTGAACTGGGTGGGATCTAGATCAGTTAAGTTGCCTATGTCTATCTAAATATGTTCTGCTGTTACATGCTTCATGGCTTTGCTTAAAATGCTGGTGAGGCACTATATTGTCTTATTAGCATGACTGTGCTACTATTCCCTTAGTGGTCATCATATTGCAAGAGACTGCACTACAAAAAGAGAATACTGCAACTATAGAATATTGTACTATTAGGACATTTGGGAAAGTCTACAAGAGAGAGGAGTCCTGATAATGTATAATATACTCCAAATAGCTGAGACAACTCCTGCATTTAGGGCTGCCACAAACATTTCTGTCACATCATGGTAGTTGCTAACACTATAATGGTCCTGACAGGGATATGGCAAACTGTGTTCAGGGGCTAGGAAATGCAGCTAGGGCACAGGAAACAAGCAAAAAAATGTTGCAATAGTTTGGGGAGAGGGGTCAGAATACTTCCAAACAACAAGGCCATAGAAAAAGGACCATGATGGTAGGAATAGCCATTCATGTCTCACCGTCCAACACATATCTCAATGTCCAATCATAACAGTTTGTAGTCAATGTAATAACATTTTTATTCAAACATCTGTTTGATATGCGAAGCTAGATTGCAAACAGACCTAATTGTGCTACTAAAATTGATTTGATAACTTATTTGTGAAATTTGTGAGGGGGGGGGATAATTCTGTAGATAACATTAGTTTACAAAACAACTTGGCTGATTGCAAATGTCTTACAATTTCAATAGAATTTCAATAGAAATGGCTGAGACAGCTTGGCCAAATTAAGAACAGATACAGCATCAGGACCAGACGGGATAAATGGTTAGTTTTTGCTTTCCATTAAAGAGAATATCAAGGAAATCTCATTATATTTATTCCAACATTATTTGAGTTTTAGAATTATCCCTTTTCAGTGGAAAGGTGGCCATCTTATTACAATTCACAATGATGGAGGTACATTTAGCATTGATGGTATTAGGCATGTAATTCTTACAGCCTTGTTGGCAAGTACTTTGAGTGAATTCTGATACGAATAATGCAGAATTTGGTGGGTCAAATATATTGTAATATAGACCGACATGTTTCTCTGTGAGTATGTGACTACTAAGACATAGAAAAGATGTTTGGCATAGTTTCTCATCATCAAATTATAAAAGCCTTATAAAAACTGAAATTAAATAAGATGTCCATATATGGGTAGTAAATTTACTAAAAAATAGGATGGCTAGAGTAATTATTCAAGGGTATAAGCAAAATTATAACATGCAGGAGAGTTTCTCAGGGCTCAGTTCTGAGCACTTTACATTTCCATATGTTAATGTCTTCATTTGCATTTGTTGGGTGTTGGGTTGGGAACTTTGCTGCCAATGATATAATTGTTCAAGTGGTCACTTTAATTAAACAACAATATTAAATTCAATGCTACGTACACATATTACTTGGATGGGCTCAGTCTAATGGCATGAATTGTAATAACTGCAAGTGTAAGATGCTGCATATTGGTAAACAAAATTTTGCCTTCTGTTCTAGTATGGACAGTACCATTAGCATGGAAAGCTTGAACTATGAAGATTTAGGAATTATAATTAGCAATCAATTGAGCTTTGAATGGCAAGTGAATAAAATGCTGAGAAACATGCACTCAGCTGTAAGAACTTTATTAAGAATTCTTTACTTTAGATATGACTTGAATATTATCCCTATTTAATATACTATCAAAAAGGATGGCACACTCTCATATCACATAGACATATGTTGCTTTTCTACTAAAACAAAACAACACTATTTGTTATCCTATAGTTTGCTGCACAACACTTTTGTGAGCCACCTCCCAGTGCAGTGCATTCAGTTAGAATCATCATAAAGTTTTGTTTTTTTTTTCAACTCACATATCCTAAAATGGTTCTGTCTAACTGAAAAGTTGGGTTTGACATTTTATTATCTGGTCCCCAAGTATCTTCTGAAGCAGTCACAGAGAATCTTCATTATTTATTTATTTATTTGTTATTTTGTTGCTGTAATAAAACCACGATCATTTGCCCCACCTCAGACAGCGCATGCATCCCTCACAAGAAAGTTAGTCTTTGATGTTTTATTTGTTGCAAAGTACAGCTGTTGGCCTCTGCTTATTTAAATGGGAGAAAATATTGAAATTACTACTGATGTGGTCAGCAATATATAATTAATTATCTAGCCTACAAATATTTCTAATACCAAGTAGCAGAGAAGAAGTGTGTTTCAGTACTTACTGCCCATGTTTAATATTCAGACAAGCTCAACATGTTTTCTATTTAAAACAATTTGCTAGTTATCAATAGGAAACAAAATATTTACTTTCCTTGCTACATTTATATCATAATATTTATCTTATGCAACATGTTTGATAAATATTTATGCTTTCTGCATATTGATGCAAATATATAACATGATTACCCCTCTTTGGCAGTTTTAACAAATAAATAGCTAGATAGCTATATGCCAAGCTCTCTCTCTCTCTCTCTCTGTCTATATACATACATACACACACACACACACACACACACACACATATATATATATATATATATATTAGATTTTTTATATATATATATATATATATATATATATATATATATATATATATATATATTAGATTGATAGGTGGATTGATCCTGGAATCATAGGAGGTTACTAGGCTTCAACCTGTGTTCCCAAGTGTGTATGATTTCAGCAGACACTAAAATCAACACCTATTGCTCCTGTCCAAGAGGGACACATGTGGAACCCCTGGGGGTGAATTTTCAGTTACCCATCCAATCATCCAAATTATGATTAAATAGGGCCAATGAGGGGTTTTGCTTAACATGAATAGGAAACTTGTTACAAAAGTGGGGCAGCCTCTGTAAGACAAATTTGTCTCTCCAGCAAGTTCTGTCAATATCACATACCGGGTTAGGGTCCTTGGAGTGAGTGATCTGTGTGCCATTTGACTTACAAATATGCAGCATTTCCATTAAATCTGGGTCAGAGATTGCTCTGTATGCAGGGAACAAGTAGCCTCTGAGCAATCCATATGACACAGAGTAAAGTGACAATGATTTCAAGCTGTCCACATGAGACAGATCTTGAAGACCTTGAATTTTCTTTGTAAGGAACCTTTGTGGTCTCTACAATTACTGCAGGTGTTTGGAAAGGAACATACCAAAGGGAGAATTGTACTGCATTATTGGCCTGATGAGGGAAGAGTACAGGGGAGTTATAACCTATTTTTGTTTTGGAGGCAATCTCCTTACGTATGAGATGAGCAATATAAAATGCCCTTCTTGCCACTGTGGAAACATGGTGATCAAAGTTAAGGTTGCTGTCAACCTGTGTACCCAGATCTCTCATCACTGACTGTGTGCTTAGGGTATTCCTATTGATGTGGTATTGTGCAGGAACATCACCATCGCCAAAGTGGATGATAATGCATTTTTTTACATTAAGTTTAAGACCATGATTTTGGCAACAGTCATTAGTCTGCATAAGACCTCTTTGCAGGATGTTGACAACGCTAGGGGTTTCAGCGATTGCTCTGTTTGCAGTGATCAGCAAACTTTGTCAGCCACAATCCTTTCATTTTAGCATGTACTTTGGAGAAGTAGATTCCAAACAGTAGGGGTCTCAGAACTAGTCCCTGTGGAACACTACTGGTTATGGCTCTGCTGAAGGAGGTGGCTTCTCCTACATTGACTGTATGAGTTTTATCAGTGAACCAGTTTGCAACCCACCTGACAGTATATGGGTTGATAGTCAGCTGGGTGAGTTTATCAATGATGCCTGACTGGGGAATTGTGTCAAAGGCCTTGGCTAAGTCTAGGTAGGCCACATGCACAGATTTGCCCTTGTCTAGGGCATTGGTGTCCATCTTGAAGAAGTCCAACAAGTTTAACAGGCATGATCCCCCCCCTGCCAAAGCCAAACTGGGTGGGTCAAGCATTTGGAGATTTCCTGTGTCCTTGTTAATAAGGTCCATGATAATTCATTCCATGGCCTTGGAGATAAGACTGGTCAGGCTAATGGGTCTATAGTTCTTGTGGTCCATGGATGCACCCCCTTTTTGCAAAGGGATGATGGTAGCTGTTTTCCATTCCACTGGGATGAAACCAGTGCTTAAACTGTTATTGAAAAGTGTGCCCAATGGTGATCCTAATTCCTGTTTTAACCCATGTAGAACACAGCCCAAAATGTTATCTGGTCCCACAGATGCTGTGTTTTTAGCCCTGGAGAGGGCATTTAAGATCTGCTCCTTGGAGATACTAGGTGAGGGACAGGTGATAGGGGTGCTTATGGGTATTTGTGGCTGGGACAGGGGAGTGATGTTTTCACTGAATCTGTCAGCCAGCAGGCTTGCTATATCCACAGGTTCTATATATGTAGTACCATTAACTACAACTTCAGAGCAAATCTGTGCCTTACCTTTGACGTTACTGATGTAACTAAAGAATGCCTTGTGATTTTCCTTAGTTAGGAAATAATTTGGATTCATAGCTAGCGTTGGAGGACTTCTCTAGGAGTCTTATTTGCTTGTTTAAGTTGAAGAGGGAGTGTTTCCAGTTTTGAGACTGTTTCTTCCTACTCTTAGACAGCAATTTCTTTCTCCTGTTGTATAGCCTATTAATGGCAGTTGTCCAGCAGGCAGGTTTGCTTTCATTGAAAATCTTACTTTGTTTCTATCAGGTACGGCAGAGTCAATACAATTGTGTAGGTGCTTGTATAAAGCATTGGTGTATAACTCAGCATAGGTATCTATTTCATCGGTGGGGGAGGGGCTATAAAGCTATTTATGCCATCATGTAAGAGGTTGTAAATGGCCTTGGAAAAGTTTTTTAGTCTAGTTATTGCTTAGGGGGGTCTTGTTTTATAGTTAATTCTAGCGAGATTGATTTGTGATCAGATATCACCAGGTATAGCTCTACACTGGGGGTGGTGCAGCAGTCCCCCATGGGGGTGAGCACCAGGTCCACAATGTTTCAGCCCCTTGTGGGTGTGTCAACTAGCTGGTCCAGGGCATTGGAATTAATGAAGTGAAGGAACCTTTGGGCAAGTAAGTTAGAACATGTATAATTTACCCAGTCTATAGACGGGTAATTATAGTCACCCAAAACCAGAGTGTTTGTTTGCATCTTGATTGACTGAAGTAGATCAAAGTAGGCTGAGCGGATGTCTTGATTTATGGACAGGGGTTCTATACCTGGCAATGACCTGAAGAGGGGTCTTAGCTACAGTCAATTGCACCTGAACTAATTCAAGGGAATCATGTGTTTTACCAATCTAGAGATGTATTTATCTTTAATGAATATTGATACATTACCTCCTTTAGTTCTCATGCCTTCATTTTGTGATCTGAATGCATGGAAGGAATTGTTACCTGGTAGAGCTGGGCTGCTATCCACAGCCTTAAACCCGGTCTCTGTGACTGTACAAATGTTAACATCTTCCAGGGTGAGGATGCTTCCAGTTAGTGACATTTCTCCTTTATTTTATTTTATTTATTTTTTATCTGACTGAGGCAAAAAGGCCCTTTTTCAGCAGAGGCCCAGGGAGAAAAGCACCACACAGAACAATAATGACAGATACATTTAGATATTTAGACATGATCAGTATACACACAAATAGCAATAGACATGTTTTTACAATGGTATGCAGCACTCCTACTATGCTAGACTCCTAGCGTTTAACATCATAACCTTGACGTTGCTTTTGAGGGTAGTTTTACATCTAAAATTTTGTTCTGGTGATGTTGCCTAAAAAAGGCACTATAGGGATGGCAAGAACCTTAGCCAGTAAGTGAAATCCCAGGGGTGATAGATGAAGACTATCTCTGGCAAAGCATCGAGATCTGTCGACCATGTCATCCCAAGCTGACAGATACCAGATCCCCTTTGAATGACACCAGAAACTAAGCTAATTGTTGAAGTCAATCATTTTTTTTTGTTTATATTAAGGTATCATCCTAGATGAAGGTAAAATGTTGCTTAAGGCTAGGGACATTCCTGCCTGAGACACATAATTAGAGAGCTCACTCATGTCTCTCTTCATATAGTCCAGTGAGGTAGTCAGTAAGAAGCCGGTCACACCAACATGGACTATGACAGAGTCATAACAGTGCATGTTACTGAGAGACATGGGTGCATGCGTGATGTGGCAGATCCTGGCACCCGACAGTCAGCTGACCATGACCCTTTCCTTATCCAACTTTGTGAGTGGGACATCTGTGAGACTCACAATTGAGTTGCCTATAACTAAGATGTTTGTTGTTGTGTTATGCCTTAAGAGCTTGAATGGTGAGACCCTGGTGTGTGATATATTATGTGTACTATGTTCTGCAGAGGATATATTATGTGAAGTGTGCTTGTGTTTGTGTTTGGGAGGTCTCTGATGTTTTGGTAAGCTTCTTTTAAGGATCTCCGTATATGTAGGTTTATGCGTTGTTGGTTTGGTAGGTGCAGGAGGTGAGGTGTGCATGCTGACAACCTGCTTATTATCAGATGGACTGACTGGAGAGTGAAAGAGCCTGAATTCTAGGTTCTTGATATAGATGTATCTCTCACATAATGAATTTGTATGGACTAGAAGAAGTGGTTTGTCCATGTATATGAGGCAATTGCTACATTGCTTCAGGATGCACATGTCAAACAGGCTAAAGAAACTGTGGGAAATTGTCTGTCCATAATGCTAGGCAAGTTGATGTGGTCAGAAAACAGGGAGAGGACTGGAAGGACCAGGTAAAGTAGAAAACAGGAGAAGTGGACAAAAAATACGAAGGGCTAGTGAGTAGGATCTGTGCTGGTACCTCAGTAGCTTCGCTGAATGTATCACCTGTCAGTGAGGAACAATCATGAGAACTCACTGATGGAGCACCAGCAGAGTACTAAAGGAGAATTTTCAGGCCAAAGTGTTTGCATCTATAACCACCAATGGTGCCCACTGTTGATAGATAAGATAGATAGATAGATAGATAGATAGATAGATAGATAGATAGATAGATAGATAGATAGATAACTAAGATAAATAGATATGGAATGTGTAGACTGCAGTGTTCATTTGTACCCTGACATTATGGAATGAGATTATGATCAGACCTCAATGGTCATAACTAACTTACTATATGTTTGAGACATCCATGCTAAGTGGACATAATAAAAGTTATGTTAACTATAATTCATTGTAGTTCATGTAAATTTATTTGGTCCATGGTCTACCAGTTACAAGAAAAAAGATGTTGGAGTGCAAACTGTTTAATGGCTTTGAAAGCCTTAAAACAATCAGCACTGTGACACAAACAACAGTCAGAAGTAAGACACCACTATGACAATCCAACATCTTTAAAAGCTGTTAGACAATTAACTCTGCCACATCTTTTGTTTAAAAGTGTGGCAATTTGAAGTATTTAACAGGTTTCAAGTTGTTCCAGCTACTTACTGCTGTTCTGTGGTGGCTGACCCTGGCTGCTGTTAAGCTCATTTGGATGACTGGATCTTAACAGTGCTTTGAACTGCTTAACAAAATCTTGTTAATCACATTTCTGATAACAGAAAAGTGTTTAAGAAACACACATTTTTTCTTGATTCGGACCATAATTGTGGCGCTTCATTTGCTACACATCTGTTTATGCATTTTGTACAGTCCTTTTATATGTCCCTCAACGGGGTAAAGTAATTTTTTTCTTCTTAATTGAATAGGGTTTTGTATGGTTTCCCTAAGTTGTAATGAATGGATTGTATCACTGGTGGTAGTTTTCTGCTATATGTCTAGTATCATCTTCCTTTTTGTATAGAAGCTGCCCATGTTGTCTCTGCACTGAGTTTTCATCTCTGCCAAGTATTGTGCATTGATAAAGTCATAATACATGATCCTCTGATGATTGTGGACAAATGACATGACGTTCTGTGTCTATATCATAACCGTGAAAGCCAATTTCAGCAAATACGTAAACGTCAACACATTGCGTGAACAGCGCATACACCGAATGCCCTAAACCACGAAATTCAAAATCTTGAACGGGCATAGCTGGCCAACCTCACTGCTCGCTACATACTACCCACCCAAACAAAATAAATAAACCACATACATACACTAACCAAAACCCTACTTCTAAGCCTACACTAAACCTTCCATACATTATTATCTATGCACTTACCTTAACCCGCACCCTAACCCTAAGGTCCGTAACTATCGCACACATACCTTACAGAGCTATACCGCAAAAGGGCCAACCATGCCGATTTGGGATTTTGAACTTCGCTGTTTAGGGCGTTCGGTGTATTTGCAGTTTGTGCAATATGTGTCGACATTTACATATTCGCTGAAACGGGCCTTCGCGGTAATAATATAGACCAGATGTCCTAACAGTAGCTGTCCTTGCTGATGCCATACTGCAATGCTAGAAAATAAAGGTGGCATCTGTGCATTACTAGATGATTATCTAACATTTCCAGTTGTTTTGTCTGACTTTCTTAAGCATAAAGCAATATAACTTTCAAAATGATTCTCACGATGAAGAGACTTGAAGTGTGCAAGTAGCATTAAAGACCTGGATTTCTATTTATTTTTATTCACACTTTGTTGATTTGGTTAGTCTCACAATGCTAGTGACCTTTCTTCAGGGTGGAGACCCAAGGTGGTACTTATATGGATTTATGGATAGCTACGAGCACACCTCAAGTTCTGGATTAGGTATGTGAGAAGACATTTGAAGAAAGTACTCAAGTGTTCTCTTCACAGCTGAGGTAACATCAAAGTAAAGTTAAACAAATGTGTGCTGACTAAAGGTACACTCATTATATGTTATACTACCTAAATTAATATAAGTGAAGAACAGTGACCTAGATTAAAGGCTAGACCTGGAAATATGGCTGAGTTATTGTTCAAGACCATTATTAGCTCTTGGACATGCTTCAAAAA
Organism: Protopterus annectens; assembly: GCF_019279795.1. NCBI lineage: Eukaryota > Metazoa > Chordata > Ceratodontiformes > Protopteridae > Protopterus > Protopterus annectens. The sequence continues at coordinate 1,727,744,825 of NC_056728.1, forward strand.
ATAATGTAGCTACCCATTGCTGTAATTAGAAATCTCTTGCAGCACATGATAATGTATTTAACATCTTGTACAGGCATGCAGGAACTGAAAATGAGTGCTAAAGAAATCTTTATTAGAAAATGCTCATGATTAAAAAAAAGATGTACAATCAAAGGATATTGCAAGAAATAGTAGCATATCTCTCTGTATTGAGGGTACAGGTCTAACTGTTCTGATACTTTTAAAGAGAAAGTACTGGAAAAAAGGTTATTACTTTCTCAGACAGCTGAGTAACACTATGACAAAAGCTTAGCGGCTACTATATATTGGTTAAAATTGTTATTTTGCTGTACAACCTGCTAAGGTAAGGGAAAACAGCTCTTGCACTTTACAAAAAAAAGCCCCAAACCAGGCATTTCCAGGGGTCAGCTTCTGGTGATTTCTCCTGTCTACCTGGTGAATCTGGGCATACTGGGGCAATGCAGCAATTTCCTCCTACCACCCAACACTGCAACTTGTGAGAGATGCACTTACATAGCCTAACTAGAAGCATAGCTCTCTCCACCCAAGATTGTGCTAGACAGTCAAGAGGAGAAGGTTAACACCCACACTACACCTCAAGCAACACATAGCCCTTCTAAACCCACACCAACAACACCCACACATGGCAACACTAAACCCACATATGTGGAGGCCCTTAACAGTAACCTACCCAAGCAACAAGGACCTCTGAAGCTGAAATGCAAACAAACACCAATCACAACCAAAGTGTCACATAGCTCACAACACCAGTGTGCCACCCAACAACAGCCCCTAAGGCAAGACAACATACCCAACACTTTAGTCATAGGTGACTCTATAGTCAGGCACACTGATGTCCCACTCACCAGGCTGAACAAGGAGAAAATTACAGTCAGCTGCCTATTGGGTGCCAGGATCTGCCAAATAATGCATGCATTCAGGTCACTCCACAACAAGTACAAATATGACTCTGTCATTGTCCATGTTGGAGTGAATGACTTGAGATGTACCTCTCTGGACTACATGAAAAGAGACATGGAAGAGCTCTCAGATCATGTGGCCCAGGCAGGTATGACCCTAGCCCTGAGTAGCATCCTGCCTTTGCCCAGAATGATGCCATAGTATAAGGACAAAATGATTGACTTCAACAATTGGCTAAGCTTCTGGTGTCATTCAAAGGGGATCCAGTATCTGTCTGCCTGGGATGACATGATTGACAGACCACGATGCTTTGCCAGAGGTGGTCTGCACCTGTCGCTCCTGGGATTCTGGTTATTGGCTAAGGCTCTTGCCACCCCTATAGTGCCTTTTTAGGCAAAAGTCAAAGGACAAAACCACCACCGTAACAGATACAAGCATGCAAAATCTGAAGGTAGTGCTACTCAATGCTAGAAGTCCAAACCTCAAAATGCACTCTCTCGAGGCACTCCTAAAAATGGAGAACATCGATATCTGTGCAGTAACTGAGACCTGATTCAAGGCTCCAGAGAGCACCCCTGCAATATCAGGCTACAACTCTTACCACACTATTCGGCCACCAAACCAGGACCAAAAAACTAAAGGTGGAGTGTCCATATTCACCAAGGATATTCACAACACCAGCCTAGTTGCCCAACACAATGTATCTGAAATTCTCCACGTGTAACTAACACTAGGTAAGACTGCAATCCAAATTGTAGCTTGCAGTACCCACACCATGCCCCAAGATTCTCACTACACCTTTCTAAACATACTGGAAAATATTAACATACAACCAAACACCCTAATACTGGGTGGTTTCAACTACCCTTCCATTAACTGGAAAAACTACTCGTGTACCAACACCTTTGCCCAATGGTTCTTGGAATTCATAAATTCCAACACCCTGGATCAGATAATCCTTAGTCCCACCAGGGTCTCCAATATCCTAGACCTGGTCATTACCAACATGGGAAATCGATGCTCCAGACCTATGGTCACCCCCTCGTTGGTCAGGTCTGACCATAAGCTAATCACCCTTGACATCCACATCCCACCCCCACCCCTCAGTAAGGAAACCTCCGTAAAAAACTTCTCAAAAGCCAACTTCATGCTAGTCAAGTCAGAAGTGACAAACTTCATGACACCCATGCAGATGGGAACTGAAAGTTCAACTGCTGAATCCTACACTAAGGCACTGTACAAGCACATCCACTCATGCATGAACCGTGCCATCCCTAATAAAACCAAGATGCTCTCCTCCAAAAAAAGGAAGCCAATCTGGTGGTCCCTTTCCATAAACAAACTTTACAACAAAAGGAAGAAACTGTTGAAGAAAAGAGGAAAATCCCAGGATGCAAAAAAACTCCCTTACCAGCCTCAGTAAGAAGTTGAGATCCCTCATAAAATCCTCCTAAACTAGTTACGAAAATAAAATTGCCAAAGATTCCAAAGACAACCACAAGGCATTCTATGGCTATGTCAAGAATCTAAATGGCAATGCTCAGATCTGCTCGGAGCTACAACAGAATGGCATTAAATATACTGATCCCAAAGATATTGCCAATATACTGGCAGATCGATTCAGTGCAAACTTCACCCCCCTTTCACCCCCTAAAGGGCCCATCTCAATAACAAAACATTGCCAAATCTGGTAATAATGGCCATACAGGTAAAAAAAGCACTCCCCAAAGCTAGGAATACAGCATCCAAGGGACCAGATGACATCCCAGGCTGTGTACTACATGAACTACAAAATGAACTGGCACCTCACCTAAGTGTCATGTTTAATCATAGCTTCACCTCAGGCTTCATGCCCACTGAGTGGCACACAGCTACAGTTATTCCACTCCACAAGGGGGGATCCACCTTGGATCCCGAGAACTACTGCCCCATCAGTCTGATGAACCTGATCTGCAAGGCTATGGAATGTATTATCTTGGAACTTGTAAACAAAGACATTGGCAACCTTCAAACACTGGACCCCATGCAGTTTGGGTTCATGAATGGCTGATCTTGTCTCCTGAACCTGATTGACTTCTTCAAATCAGTCTCCAGAGTTGTGGACAAGAGTAAGGTGGTCCACACAGCCTATCTGGACCTCGCCAAGGCCTCCGACACCATCTCCCACTCTGGAATCATAGATAAACTTACTAAGCTGGGGATTAATCCCTACGTCACTCGATGGGTTGCCAACTGGCTTACTGACAGAACCCACACTGTAAAAGTAGCCGACTTCAAATCCAGCTCCAGACAAGTGACAAGTAGAGTACCTCAGGGTTCAGTCCTGGGACCACTCTTGTTTGGCATCTACTTCTCTAAAGTACAGGCCAACACTAAGGGACTCTGGCTAACAAAGTTTGCAGATGACTGCAAACTGGGAGCCATTATTGAATCCCCAAATGATGTGGATATTCTACAAAAGGGCCTTACAGAAACAGATGCTTGGTGCCAGAGCCATGGGCTCAAGCTCAATGCCAAGAAATGTATAGTTATCCCCTTTGGGAAAAAACATGTACTCATGAATTACCACATAGGTGGCAGTACACTAAACACCGAAAGTGTGATAAGATACTTAGGGACACAGGTAGACAGTGGTCTCAACTTCGATAATCACATCACCACAACAGTCAGGAAATCCTTCTCTGTGGTGCACCTCATCACTAAGGGCTTTTCATCCAGAAAAAAGAAGGTCACTGACCCACTTTACTCATCCCTCATTAGACCCATTATAGAATACAACGCCCCGTTTGGTATTTACCTCTGAAGACATTTGCAACAACTGGGAAGGTCGCAGAAATACCTCACTAAAAGAATCACAGGCCTAAAGCAGATGCCCTATGCTGACCATCTAAAAAAACTCCACCTATACTCTGTCACATATCGTCTACTCAGAGGCGATCTCTGCTTGACATACAAGGCCATGTCAAACCCAGAGCTGTTGGACATGCTACACTTAAAGAAATCCCAATCCCTCAGAGACACACGCTCCAGGGATCTAAACCTTGTCATCACAATGAACAAAGCATGCTAGAGGGATAGGTTCCTGACCCAGACTCCCAGGACTCTGGAATAGACTGCCCATACATGTCAAGCAGAGTGCCTCTTTGGCCCTCTTCAAAAGGAACCTTGACGATTGGATGGGAGATAGGAAATTCATCCCGGGGATCACGTCAGTCACCCTGCTAGACAGGGGTGTAGGGAATTAAATACTGTGGGAAGAAATAGCCAGGGAATTGTTATGGCTAGACTTGTTTAGGCCCTAGGGCCAATAGCCTAGTACCAACCTATGAACCTATGAACCTATAAATGTGACATGTTCATTTGACAAATATAAGATTTTTTGATGCACACTATTTTGGAGTCTATTTTTTTTATTTTGCAAAGTTTATATGTGCAAAAGTTTTTAAAGTGCAGACAAAAAGTATGCAAACAAGAAACAAAAACAAATTAGGAGTGCTATTTTAAGCATGGCGATCACCCTTGCACCTCATACCACCCTTAATTATACTTACTCTGAATCTGCACATGCAGACAAGAGGGGATGTTCAAGTGTTCCTCCTTTTCCATGTTACTGCAACTTTGGCGGTGCAATGGTTAGTACTGTCACCTCCTAGCAAGAGCTTTTTGTGCAGAATCATGTCCTCCCTGTGTTCACGTGGGTTTCTGCTGGGTGCTCTGGTTTACTCCCACATTCCAAGGGCATGCGTTTCTTCCATACCTCTGCTGAAAATGGGCTCTGTCCCAGTTAGACTTTTCTGGTAAGCAACTGTTAAAATAAATAAATACTGTTAAGCAATGGGGGTGTCTCTCCTCATGGGTAATTCTGGGGGGCTTCCCCCTGTAGAAATATTACATATTCCTGATTTACTACTACAGTTTCATTTTTGCTGGTAATGCTCACAAACAATAGCATTGAATGCTTTAAGTTTGCTATTTCAAAAAGCTGTACATACAACTAACTTTAAAATGCTATGAATAAAAATGAAAGACATGAAACTGTGTATTCACGTTCTCTGATCATATAAATATTTGGACAGGTGTCAGTGTTTAATATGCAAACGTAAAAAATATCCATCTATGTAACATATGGCCAACAGATTTTTAAAAATAACGAACAACTTTTGTCTATATAGCTAGACAATTTATATTCAAATTTAAACAGGTAAGGAACTCTAAATTGTTCATGCTCGGAAAAAGTATTTTCTGTAGACAATGCAAAGAAGAATAATTTAACAATTTAAGTAATGTTTGCTGGACAGAATAAATGCCATGGGGTATTCCAAACAGACCATTTGTAAAGAAGATTTGCTTATTTCACGATATTAACTTTCTAAATGATAAAGCTGATTATAGTGTCTAGTCCGTGACAAATACATTTCAAAATATTAGAATAATGGAGAAACCAAGACATAGCTTAACTGAAGAGACATTTTAGAATTATTTTAGCAGAGGTACACAAAGAACTACAGTTCTCAGAAAACCTGCTTTCTGCAGCAATGACGTGTGTAAAGGGACAGTACCACAGTTAATATATACTACAGTTAAACTATACAAGAAAAGAACTATGCAAATTTATGGATTACAGTTCCAGTTAGTTAGTAAAGTTACATTGAAACACAGCAGCACTTCATTTTTGTTTTTCTTTTTTAATGAAATATAAATTCTAGGTGCAAGTTTTGCTTTTCTTTTTTAATGAAATAAAATTTTAGGTGCAATATTAAGATATATATTTTTTTGCTCAGAAGTAATGGTTTTTGCTACATTTGCTAAGCAAACATGAAACAATGCTATTATTTTCCTAGTTGCCTCATAATGTTTACTCATATGTGCCTCTTTCATGGCTTAACCAGTGTGGCATATCTTGATCTCTAGTAATGAGCTAATTTAGTGTTACTGCCAGATTAAAGGATGATGTATTGAATTCGTACGTAGGAATCCCTTTACAGTCTTAGGGCTATGACTTATGGATTTTCCCTTCTTCCATCTCAGGGGTACTCTGCATCACAGTCATTTTGTCCTATCCTATCTGCCGTAGAATGTCTTGTTTTGTTCACCCCATTCTCTTTCCTCTTCTTGGAATACTTTTGATGAATCCTGTGCCCTATTTTGAGTTTTTTATATATATATATACGCACTACATCTGTTCTGTCTAAAAAGAGCACGTTTTAGTGTTTGAGCAGTATATGGAAGTGGTAGCTCAGCTGCAGATTGTACACTGACGTCCTGCTTCTCAGTATTTTTGGCTACTGGGTCTGGTATGCTTACAGTATTTCCTGTTTGAAAGGTCACGTCCATTCATACTCTCATGTCCAGCTTATCATGCTGGATAGAGTGAGGTAGTTTCCATGCAGACATGGCACTTGCTGTGGTTGTAACAATATCTTTGATGTACAAGTTAGTCTCTCCTTTTACATTGTTATTCTAGGCAATGAATCCAATCTGGCTATTGCTTGGACTAAACTAAAGCTATAAAACCAGTATTCATGTCTAAAATTGATTCTTTGGCACAGTCTATTACACCACATACACCATTTTGTTCTTTACAGCACTTTGCCCCCACTATTTGTTGATCATCTGCCCCTTTTGGCCAATTGGAATGAAAGTCAGCTAGGAATGACTGTTATCTAGACAGCCTTCTTGGTTGATTAACATTTTGTTTTGTCTTATCCCCAGCCATAACTTGCATGTATTCAGCTAGCACAAGTAAAAGGCATATAATGGGCTGTCCGAAGAGGATGTTCCCTCATTTCTGCAAGGAGTGTTCCCTGTAAGCACCCCCTTGTAGCATAAGCAATGGTCTCTGCAGTGTCTGAAGCATAAATGAAACTGCCTAGTGTGCCACCAAGTGCATGTGAGATACACCCACCCTCAAGGGTGGTGATCAAGCCATGCCTCTTTATGCCTCTCTTCCTGGCAATTCCAGTTCAGGGGTCATCAGTCAAACATTAATTTCCTGGGTTGCAGTCAGGCAAGCAACATACTGTGTTATGGATCAAGGTGTAACATGATAGTTTTATGAAAAAAAATCCCATGTGACTAAATGCATAGCAAAATCAGATTTGCCAAAATAATAACTTCATACATATATATATATATATATATATATATATATATATATATATATATATATATATATATATATTGAATTTACAGCCTGGACATTAGATTGATCTGTTTTAACATATTAATTTGCTGAAAATGTTTAAGTTACAAGTAATAGCCATTACAGAAAGGTACCCTTGATTAAATTCAGCTACGTGCATAACAACATTTTGAGACAATTTATACTTTATTATTATTTGGTTAAATTTGCTGATTTGAACATTGGTTGTTAGCAATGATTTTTGATGTGGCCATTTATCACTTTTCCACCTTATCCACAAAGAGCTAAAGTCTTATTTGATATTTTGTAAATGCATGACTGTCCATCTATGTATAGCAACTATATTTAAAGATCCCTGCTGTACAGGTATGAGAGAAGGAAAAAGGAAAAAAAAAACATTTCAACACAAAAATCATGGCTATAAGGTTGTCGGGAATGAGCAAAGTAACTAATATCTCAAAATGTAAAAATTAAAAAAGAAAGTTTATCTATCTATTTATCTATCTGACTATCTATCTATAAAGATATGGGTTTGCTGATCCTAATGAATTTGAACTAAATAAACCTTTTGTTTTGTCAACATACGTTTGTTGGCAAAATAGATGGTCAACAGTTGTGAGAGATCAGCTAATCTGTGGGACTGGGGAATATGCCCATTCCCCAGGCATTGTGCGATCTCAGAGTTAGAATAAGTAATTAGCAGGGGGTGTATGGAACATGTCCCCCTATATGGGGTGGTTCAAGGGCCTTGCACCACAGCAAAAAATACTGTTTCCAAATTTGCATGGTCCAAGGAATAGCCAAGGAATAGCCTCAGAGCATGTACAAAAGCAAGGTGATATTTGTTTGCCAAAGTTAGGGACACCGAAGTTGCACCAATTTGAGGATTTCCACTATATCCACTTATATACATATATATCTTTGGATTAATACTAGTTGTCAAAGTATACGTTCTTCTTATTTCATTTTCCTGTGTAAAAATGCATCAAAGAATTTGATTTCCCCTGCACCACCTTACCTCTAACCCTAACTTCGAAACACTTTCACACACAATCTCAATCCTTAATGCCAAAATGTTCCATATATCTGAAACTCTCAGAATTAGAACCAAAAGCACGACACTTACCTTCTGCAATGAAGTTCCTCTTTTTGATAATGCTCAGGCTTGATCAAACATCCAACTGGCCAAATTTCTACTTGACTGAATATCAGCGGCACTCTGTTGACCAGCTTACTAGCTGACAGAATGATGTGATCCATATGCATGCTATACATGTAGCCATAAGTTTTGTAGAAGCCATTATTGAATCTAAGTTTTGTGTCTTTCGGCTTTTCCCGGTTAGGGGTCGCCACAGTGGAACTCCGGTCTGCTAATGATTGGTAGTTGATTTTTACATGCCGAGTTACCAGCCCTGATGCACAACCTTCAACGAAGGTACGCCCATTCATTCATGTCTTCACGCAGAAGACACTCTAGCTGAGAATCAAACTGGACAGCGACTTACTCTGAGGTGACAATGCTACCGCAGCACCACCACTTATTGAATCTAAGTACCTTATGAAAATATCAAAGTTGACTAATTCTAATATAGTGAAGATATATAACGGTAAATACTACATGTGCTCTGATGGATAAGGTGTATCTTCCATGATATCAGGAAGTACTACTCTCATTCTATGTAATGAAATCATAAACGATCACAGATAGGAATAAATCACATGGGATAAAACACTTCCAAAGAAACAACCAAATATGTTGTCTTAACTTTTCAGATAAAGTACTGGCAAGACTTAAAACACAGCATACAACATCCTTCTAAGAATAATGGACTGGTTATGAGCAAACAAATATAAGTTAACAGTCTTCCAAAATACTATCAAATAAAATCTGCATTTGTTACATTAGATTTATTTATCCTCCACAAAACAATAACTAACTTATTTATTAGAAATATTTAACCAAAGTACCTTGAAAAACTTTGTAAACAAATAAGAATGTAACGTTCCATTTCTGATGGTAGTGCATACTCATTGGATTCATGACACAGAGACTGGCAGCCCCATCACTGACTACAGCATTATGTTACAGAGCTACAGAATTAGAAGCAAAATAGACTCCATACGCGAACTTTCCTTGAAATGTCGTTATTCCCCCTGAGGTATTATAAAGGTTATGCAAGCAGTAGTGGTGCATGTGCTAGTTATAAAGTACAGAAAACATTACACTTATTTCTAAGGGCAAAGGTAAACTGTGTCAAGTAAATAACATTGACATATTAATCACATGTGCACATCTTCCACAATTATGGAGATCATTTTACATTACCATTCTTAATAAAATGTAATCAGTGAGGCCTTGTTTTTTTTAATAAGACTGCTGAGAGTTCACCATATCCACTTACTAAAATGATGATGATGATGATTACCTTTCTAGTAAACTGGAAGGCATGTGTATATTATTAAACAGATTTTACACTGCAGCATCACACATGAATCTATATTCAGGCATCAGTTTAAAAAGTGACATGTTTATTAGATTGAGTTATATAACTACCAGATGAAACAAGTGGTGAAGGTGTTTTAACTTATCCAAGTCTATAGCTCAGTTTTGTATACTTTTAGTTAACACCAATAGCTCCTTATACCATCCAGACCTTTTTTGGTCTGACTTCCTTAACTAGAAAGTGCAAGGTGTAATTAACAAAATTACACTAAGATTATTAATTTCGAACCATGTATTGATAAATTATTAATAATTGTAGAGTATATAAGTATTTATATAAATGCGTATAGGGAGTTGGTAGCACAGAATAGCCAGTGGGCACACTTGTCAGATACTACTTAGTGCTAATCTCAGGATAGAAATGATCAGATGATTATCTAATACAGCTCTGGTTCAGGCGTCCTCTACCCTCATGTCTGAATAAATAAAAGATTAATTCATAAGTTAAAAATTAATTTAAGGGAGAACCTTTAAGAGAATGGAAAACTAAAACACAAGTGTCAATATAGATTTCTTCGGGCAGAATTGCGTTTCTTCTTAGCAGGTTGGGCCAGAAAAAATGTTTGTGTTGCATGGAATTACTTCCGTTTTCATGCTATAACTGTTTATTACAACTCTAGATAAAAAAGTACAGCTCCGCTTTGTTGGCTAAATCTGCAGTTGTGGTCAAAAAGTATTATCAAGCATTGCTTGACTTAGAAGAAACATTGTAAAAGCAGACAGAATGTCACTGTATTTGTGACTTTATTCAAACAGAATTTATAATAAAAACAGAGCACTATTAGATGTATCGAATGTGAAAAAATGAAAGTTAATTGCCATAGACACGAGAACTTTCTAGAGATGTGACAATTTGAGCTGTCATTAAATTAATGAAATTAATAGATTATTGCATTATTTTCTTCTCCACTAAACTGTGTGAATTACATTGGAAGAATAATGTACTGCTAAACTGAACTACTCATTTTGTTATTTGCATGCATATAAAACCTGTCATATACTCAGCTATTTTAGATTCACTTTTATGTAATCTCAATAAGATGCTAAACCCTATTTAGAATAAAGTTGTTGGCATAGCATAATTTATATCTCTAGGACTTTCAGACAGAACACAGTCGGACCTTTTACAACACCTCACTGTCACTGCTCTGAATTCTACAGAGTTTCACAAAAAAGTTATCACAAGGGCCAGTGATACATGCTCCGTGAACAGTAACCACTGCTCTTAAAGAGCAGAATCTTAAATGGATGAAATCACTTAGCGTGACAGATTATGTCTATGGAATGGCTCAATAGTATGGTAATAGTAGCTAAGCAATAAAAATTGAGGACACCCAACAAACCCAACAAATGGATTCAGAGGGAGAATTACCCTTTACACACTACTGAAGAAGCAGTTGCATCTGTACCAAGTGCAGAGGTATAAAGAGTGTTGGATGCACATCACAGATTTTGCAGATTAAATTGGATTAGGCAAGTTTATACGTGTGCACATTTAATATGCGCTTAAGTAGGTACTATTTATCAGACTACATTTCCAGACTGCAGCAGCATTGTAGGTATTGCAGTGTACAGTGGCTAATATTATTGACAGATGGGAGGCTGACAGGAGTACTAGTGTTTAAATTCAAGTCTAAGCTGCTACAATGCAAGACCATGACAGCAAATTGAATAAGTGTTTAAGCAGGCTAAGGTCAGAAGGTTAAAACAAAACAAGGACAAGTCTAAGAATGAAGATATATCTTTGAAGTACATGGCTCATTTCCTTACTGTTGGAGCATTCCAGCCAAATGCTGAAAAGTACATGCCATATTAAACACGCAAACACAAAAATAAAAGAACAGACTGACAATGGATAAAAATTCTGGTAAGAAATGACAAATTCAAGTCCTTGGTGACATTTTGGAGATGGTATGTAGCCACATAAATAAAACCATAGACATTTATTAAAGCTTTAAGACAATGTGCCCAACTTGTATGGGATACTATCAACATCCATTTCACAGCCCACAAGCAGTCATTAAAATGATCACACCTTTAATAACAGCTTCTGTACTGAAAAAAATTTGTTTTTCTTTTCTGTCAAGAAATTTTCTTTCAAAAAATGAGTTATTAGGTTGCTTCATAATGTGGTAACCTAATAATTTGGTGCTACTTTAAAAAAACGTATAGTGGTTTACAAGCTGTCATTAACAGATCACAAACTTGATTAGTTATTGACAGCAGGGCTGGGTGTGAGATGGATTTGTTGCCCAAGGTGTCTTACTACATTGATGCATTTCTCTTATTCTAAGAGTTTAAGTAGACTGGGGTGGTGAGTCCTGTATCAGAGAAGGGTACAGCATAATGAAGCTATAACCCCTCAAGTGTGTATGTCATGCTTCATTAGGGCCACTTGTCTCATCCCGCTGCATTAGCTAGCAAGTGTTTTCTTCTGTAGCTCTTATTCTTTTCCTGAAAACAGGGCATAAATGAAGGAACTCATGAATAAATGAAAGAAAATATTACACATTTCAATGTGCTCACATAGCAAAACAGTGCTAAAAAAAACTATTACAGGAATGGTAAAGCATACATTTTTTCCAAAAAATATAGAGTAGGAGAGGATTAGCTTACCAAGACAGCTGGACAGCCTACATTTTAAATAAATTATTAATTTCTTGGAGACTTTGATTACTTTACTTCCTCTTTTGCATTAAATGTGACAAAATATTTCCATAAAATTAGGTATTTTATTCTTTTGTGTTGTCTTATTTACATATGCTACATCAATACAAAATAAAGTTGATGATGTGAGTTATATTTATGTGTTTCTTTTGTTTAGGATAAGGAACTTCAGAGTTATTCTACATTGAAATCTAAAATGACAAGTGCAACTGTGTCAGGACTGAAGCCTGCAACTCGCTATGCATTTCAGGTTCGAGCACGGACATCAGCAGGCTGTGGAAAATTCAGCCAGACAATAGAAATCGAAACAGGAAAAGCAAGTAGGTCTAAAGCAAGCTTGCTAGGCTTGCAAGTTTACTGCATTGAATGTGCCCTTTCTGCTTTATTTTAGGAAGGGCACAGCTGATGTGAAATTTACTGATATGAAGATAACTAGGACTGATTGCAGCGTGTACTACCAGCCCTGTTTACTTTGAAGTAGATGACCAAAATTTTGTTTGTAGTTATATGAACCTAATTTGCATCAAATGAGTTTCAATATATGACTTTTAGGTGGGAATTTGTACCTACTGGCATCTCTTAATTATCACTGAGACCATGTGGTTAGATTATGTTGTTGTGTCAATCAGTAGGCTCGGGCATCATATTAGGACTAGTTTCTTTAAATGCAGGCTAATTGTAAGCTATGCCTGCTTCCTCCTCATGCCATGTGCTTCACCCTCCCTAATCAAATAATGTAATTGTACACATATCCATGCATGTTAAATAGTCACTTGAAGAGCCCTTATGATAATTACCAGTTCACTGCAGCTTGCGTTTTACCCTACTGATTTAAACAACCTGAACAAAAACTTATGGAGAATAAGTACAATGTTCTATCCTACCACAGGTCTGCAAAAGTGTTTTCTGTTTTACGTTGTTTTATTCATCACACAGCAAAGTTTTCCTGGCTAGTACTTCCTTCTTTCTCATCACGGTCCCCATCTCATCAGGCTGTTATGGTGATCTCATTTACATTCCTTGATCTCTCTCATGCTTCCAGAGGAAGCAAGTCATATTGTAGTGCATGAAGTAAGCCGCATGTGCTCTAAATCTGTGAAGGAAAAAAATATTTAAGCACATCTCAGCTCTTATAAACCCTAAATGTGTTTGGTTAAACACCTCTCTGCCATGATTAATTCTAGACTTGCACTACAGCATAATGCTGGCCATTGCCACTCACCACATAACATAGGCAAGAAGTTACAACAGCTTCAAAAGCTGTTAGATATTTCTTTCCCACACAAAAGCTTGGCAAACTGAAGCATTAAACAGCTGTTAAAACATCTGAGGGACAATTAACTTCTGGCCATTGTCCATATGGCTGAGCTAAGTGTTTTATAGATTTAAAAGATGTAAAACAGTTTGCGCCCCTGTATTTGTTTCTATAACTTGTAGTACATACAACACCTAATGCTCTGTGCACTAAAAATAATTAGAATCAAGTCTCCAATCAAAGCTACCTTTTTATGTGTTTGCATCACTTATGCCAGAATTCATCTGTGGAATTACACTCTCATCTCAAGGTGAATTTCTTGAGTTGCATATCTTCAACACTTAATAAACTTATTAAGTTAATTATAACTAGAAACTCCTGTGTTATGGAATTCCCTATTTTTCTACTGTAACTTTTCTTTTACCACAAAGACACACATGCACACACACATATACCAATACGCACACTCGCACATGCGCACGCACACACACACGCATGCACACACTCATACTGCTAAGGAAGGATACTGTGATCACAGCTTGAAGAGATAAACATAAGTGTTGCCTAGCACTGACATTCCACCTCTACAGTATAGTGTCGTACAATTTTTGTATCATCTCCTTTCTCCTTAATTATAGGTATGCTTTTCCTTTTATACCACTATATGAACCTACCTGGGGCACCTGGGTTATAAGGCTCTGTCCCTCTATTACCCTCCACAGCTTTCTTGAGATTACTCTTATTTTTTACTTTACTAGTTTATGTTTATAGGTTTGGTAGCCATCTTTTTCATTTTGTTTAGTTTCCTTTTCTTTTCATAGTGGAATTATGTGTGTGTAGGTATCTATCTATCTATCTTTCTATATGTATATATATTCCTTCTCGGATTATGTTATTGTCTCATAACACAGGTGATTGACCCTGTTTTCCTTTTCCAGTTGCAGGGCTTTGGCGCTTTCTTACCATCACACATCATTCATTAAATAGGTGTCACTGTGGCAAGCATTTTTATTGTTTAATCTTCAAAATTTACCTGAACCCTGGAATGTTCATGCCAGGTTTAACAAGGTGACTTGTTAGAAATCCAGGTTCATGAAAAGCCTCATTCTTTCCCTGTTGCTGCTTTGGTTGTTGCTTCCGACAGACTAAGGTATTCTCCTTCATGTCCACTTTGGGCTTTTTCTCCAGTCCAACCATCTTCATCTATGTCTGTGCAGTCTGTTAAGAAACTTTTCTTTGTTAACTTGGCCACACCTCTTAAACAGTCATCCAAAGCTGAACAATTAATACTTTTGTTAGAATCAGATCTGTGCTTCTTCTGCATGATATTGTATACGAGGAACTAGGATGGAGGATTGTCTCTCTGCTGCTTCCTGTACTTCAGAGAAAGTGATGTCCTTTATAGGTGGACCTGTTTCATCAGTGCTGTCTGTATACATACCAGTTTGAAGAGTCTTGTGTTCTACCTTTCCAGTACAGAGGACTCATGCTCTTCTTGTAATCAGTTATGAAGACCTGGCTAAGGACATAGTGGATCCTCATAGATTCATGGTTAAGTACTAGGATAGCTGCCCTTGTGGGCCATTTTAAGCCTAGACAGTTTCCCTTTTTGTGCTCAAAATAGCCTACCCCATTTGGTTATAGATTGGTCTTACCCATCCCATGGTCAATAATTATATATTACCACTAATGAGAAAAACTGGAATCATACCATAGATAATTTGAGAGGACCCATGCATGGGGTAAAGCATTTAGGAGCTGAACGTGTCAATTAGTAGTACAAGGGGGGCAGTCCTGGGGTAAACTGTTTGTTTCCCATCCGTAGATCTAAGCTGTGGTTGAAAATAGACAGGAATGAACTTCATTTTATGTGGATGGGGAGTCTGCTCCATAGCAGGGGTATCCTCTGTGAAATATACTTGTCCCTCCAAACCCTTCTGTTGATGTTGCAGGAGAGGTTTAGATTCCTAGACCATGTATTGATGCCATTTGACTTGCTGATGTGCAGTAAACCCATCATTAATGAGTTGGAAGATGCCTTCTATGCCCAACACAGTTCACCTCTTCAAAGTCTGTAGGATACTGAATATATTGACAGGACTTTCAGTCAGTCCATGTAGGCCATGTTGTTTAGGCCTTGTAACCATTTAGTAAGGTATCTCTATTGGTGTTGCAGTTGTTGCATGTGTCTGGACAGATACATGTCAAAGGGACCATTATATTTAATGACTGGCCTAATGAGGGCTGAGTAAAGGGGGGAAATGACATCCTTAGATCTAGATACCATCCATTTGTTTATAAGTTGTGCAGCACAGAACGACTTTCTTACAACAATAGACACACAATGATCAAAGGTTAGGTCACTGTCCAGATAAGTTCCTAAATCCTGAACTAGGGGGTCAACTCATAAGGGTATATTTTCAATGTGGTAGTTCCCTGGGATATATGACTTCCCAAAGGATACAATAATGCATTTTTGGCTTTAAGTTTCAGAACATGTTATTTTTTTTTGACAGCAGTCATTTATTTGAGACAAACCTTCCTATAGGATGGCTAAGTCATTTGAAGATTCAATAACTGCTCCTATCTTGCAGTCATTTGCTAACTTAGTCAGCCAGAGCTCTTTGGTATTGACTTTTACTTCAGAAAAGTAGATACCAAACAGGATAGGATCCAGTACATAATGCTGGGGGACTCCAGTAGTGACTGGTCTCTTTGTGGAGGTAACTTCCCCTGTTTGTGATTATCTGCATTCTATCTCTCATCCAGTTGTCAATCCAGTAAGTGACATAGGGATTTATTGCCAGTTTATTTAACTTTTCTACTATGCATGAGTGAGGAATTTTTCCAAAAGATTTGGCCTGGTTGAGATATATAGTGTACACAATTTTACCTTCATTCACTGCTTTGGTGATCTTTTCAAAAGTAAACTATGTTCAATAAGCATGACCTTCTCTTGATGAATCCAAACTGTGATATGTCTAGTGTTTGGAGGTCCACTATATCCTGAATGATTAATTCCATGATAAATCTTTCCATAGCCTTACATATATGGCTGGTCAGACTTATGGGTCTGTCATTGCCTGGGTCTGTGGAGGTCCTCCCAAATGCATGGGAATGGCTGCAGCTGTTCTCCATTTGCTTGGTAAAAAACCTGTATGGAGGCTAAGATTAATCAATGTTGTTAAAGGTGTAGCAAAACCATGCTTCATGCTATTTAAGATGCATCCAGGGATATTATCAAGATGTATTGATGCAGTATTTTTGGCTTTTGAGAGCAATTTTAGAACTTGGTTTTCTGCAATAGCTGGGAGTGAGCCATTTTCAGGTATATCTTGAGGGGCATACAAGTTAGAGCTAAATTTATCAGACAGTAGGTTCATCACTGGCAAGGGGGATTCTATCCCTCTTTTCTTGTTTTCCTTTGACATGCATGATGGTAAATTGTATGTGAGTGCTCCATATTTTACTTCTTTTAATGATTCAATGGGTTCTCAACTTCAGATGTTAGAGTATAGTGAGCTTATGTTTTCTAATGTCAGTCTTTCTGACACTGGCTGTGTCAAAAAAGGTGCATGTGGTTTTTGGCACCCTTTCACCTGTGGCTGCTTTTGTTTCTGTGGTGCTTTTAGGAAGTCTACCAGTGTCTCTTGTAAAAAAGGTTTGACTTTTACCCCATATTGATGGCTCCATTATGGACTCCAGTATTTCTTTTGGGTGGCATGCTGGCCAGAGTCAACAGATGTTGGATAAAGCTTTGCCCCATTTGGTGCTTGATAGTTCAGTGTCAATAGTTGATCACAGGTGTATACCTTTCTATCTCATCACAGGCTTTCCATCGGGTAAAATCTTCAGCTAAATCATAGGAAGATCATGGACCTACAAATGTGGGTCAGATGGCTCTGATGCAGAGAATTCATTTGATAGCCCAAGAAAGAGGACCAGAGAGCCTTATAGTATTGATCCTCTGCAATCAGAGCCATCTGATTAAGGGTCCATTTCTATGCTTTCCTCTCCACTAAACTATAAATGTCAATAAGGTCTTTCAAATGATGAAATGTGAGGGGCTGTTTTACTCAGGAACTGTCATCTCCACAGAAAATAGTCCTACATTTAGTGGGCACTATGGAGGATGCAGTCAGTAGTGCTTGGTATAATCTGGACACTCTAGCCCTGTACACAAGGAAGCCCAATATGTTTTACAAACTACTCATCTACCAACTCTTGTGCTCAACATTTCTGGAATTCATAAATTCCAATGCCTTGGATCAAATTATCCACACCCCCACCAGGGGCAATAGCATCCTAGACCTGGTCATTACCAACATGGGTAGCCGGTGTTCCACACCAGAGGTCAATTCCTCATTGGTCAGGTCTGAACACAAAAAAATCACCCTAGACATCCACATCCCAACCCCAGCCCCCCCCCCCCCATTAGGGAAACCACCGTAAAAAATTTCTACAAAGCCAACTTCACGCTTCTTAAGACAGAAATGGCAAACTTCACGACACCCATGCTGATGGACAATAGAGATACGACTACTGAATCCTATACAATTGCACTTTATAAGCACTTACATGAGTGCATGGATCGTGCAATCCATAACAGAACCAAGATGCTATCCTCCAAAAAAAGGAAGTCAATATGGTGGTCCCCTGCCATAAACAAACTACAACAGAAGAAAGAAACTGTTGCAAAAAAGAGAAAAATCCAATGATTGGAGGAACTCCGTGGTCAGCCTCAGTAAGAAGCTGAAATCCCTCATAAAATCCTCCAAAGCTAGTTACGTAAACAAAATCACCACTGATTCTAAGGACAACCACAAAGCATTCTATAGCTATGTTAAGAATCTCAATGACAACACTCAGATCTGCTCTGAGTTACAGCACAATGGCACTAAATATACAGAACCAACTGATATTGCCAACATCCTGGCAGATAGGTTCAGTGCTAACTTTACCCCTTCTCATCCCCTAAAGAGCCCATCTCTATACCGGAAGAATGCAAAGTTCCTGTAATTATGGCTGCACAGGTAAAAAACATACTCTCCAAAGCCAAGAACACAGCATCCATGGGACCTGATAATATCCCAGGCTGCGTTCTACATAAACTACAGAATGAACTCTCACCCCACCTAAGTACCATGTTCAATCATAGCCTCACCTCAGGCTTTGTGCCCACTGAATGGCACACAGCAATGGTTATCCCACTCCACAAAGGGGGAGCCACCACTGACCCTGGGAACTACCGCCCCATTAGCCTGATGAGCCTGGTCTGCAAAGCTATGGAACGTATCATTGTGGAACTTATAAACAATGACATTGGTAATCTCCAAACTCTGGACCCTACCCATTTCGGGTTTGTAAAAGGCAGATCATGTCTCCTAATCCTGATGGA
This sequence comes from Protopterus annectens, assembly GCF_019279795.1. Lineage (NCBI taxonomy): Eukaryota > Metazoa > Chordata > Ceratodontiformes > Protopteridae > Protopterus > Protopterus annectens. The sequence continues at coordinate 1,727,763,711 of NC_056728.1, forward strand.
CTTCTGTGAAGTGGTCACCAAAGCCGTAGATGAGGGTAAGCTAGTTCACACAGCCTATCTAGATCTCACCAAGGCTTTCAACACCATCCCCCACTCTGGAATTATAGATAAACTCACTAAACTAGGTATAAATCCCTATGTCAGAAGATCGGTTGCCAACTGGCTCACTGACAGAACCCACACTGTGAAAGTAGCAGACTCTAAATCCAACTTCAGACCAGTTACAAGTGGAGTACCACAATGTTCAGTCCTAGGTCCTCTCCTGTTTGGTATCTACTTCTCTGAAGTACAGGCTAACACAGAATGTCTTTGGCTAACAACGTTCGCAGATGACTGCAAACTTGGAGCCATAATCAAAACTCCTAACGATGTGGACATCCTACAAAAGGGCATCACTAAGACAGATGCCTGGTGTCAAAGCCATGGCCTCAAGTTCAATGCCAAAAAGTGCATTGTCATCCCTTTTGGTAAAAACTCTGTACCCGTGAACTACCACATAGGCGGCAGTCTACTTAACACTGAAAGTGTGATAAGAGACCTTGGGACACAGGTGGACAGTAGTCTCTCCTTTGATAATCACATCGCCACAGTAGTCAGGAAATCCTTCTAAGTGGCACACCTCATCACAAAAGGTTTCTCATCCGGGAAAAAACAGGTCATTGTTCTCCTCTAATCATCACTCATTAAACCCATTATAGAGTACAATGCCCCTTTTGGTATGCACCTCACAAGACATCTACAACAACTGGAAAGGCCACAGAAATACCTCACAAAGAGGATTACCAGCCTCAAACAGATGCCCTACACGGAAATTCCTATCTAGTAATAAAAACAGTTTTAAAGAATTGTGTTGGAAACTGTGTAGCCCAGATTAAAATAAGGACATAAAGAATTGTGCTGACACCAGTTATGAGGACCCTAGACTACAAATAGTAAGATTTTAGGAAATTAAACTAGTATTTAAATGGTTTTACGGAATCAAAGATTTTTATTTATCTTTTTCTGTTAGATTAAGTTTATTTCAGTATTTTTAATAGTCAAATATTTTATTTAATGTTTTATTTTTAAATTGAAACTGTCAGTGTAGTTGTGATGACTCTCCACCTCTGGTGAGTAATCAGGGAGCCTCATTCCTCACCATTGGTACCAGTGGGTGACATTCACTGGGAGGATAACAGGTACACATACAGTATCTCCAGATGCAGCGCCTGCATCAAGCACAATCAAGCCCAATGTCCCTTAAGAGCTCATGGGGAACACAGTCCGGGGCTGATTTTGCTCTCTTTCTCCAGATCCCCAATAAGACTCCCCACTGACACAGCTATAGAGTTGAGATCTCATCTGAGTGTCCAAGCCAAGATCTCCAGCACCCTCCCTGTCCAACCAGTGCTTTGTGTCCCTGCCCAAGAAGCTGACACACATGCTCTTGGAGATTTGATTTACACGCACACACACACACACACACACACACACACACACACACACACACACACACACACACACACACACATACACACACACATGCGCGCGTGCACGCACACACACACACACACACACACACACACACACACACACACACACACACACACACACACACACACACACACACACCTGGCACATGTTTACTAGCTATGTGCCCTTCTACTCAGACTATGAAGTAGATACCACCACCCCAGACACTCCTGCCAGCTACCTTAAGGCCCTTACAAGGGTTCCCAGTATACAGAATGAAATTAATATCAGTACAAATGGTAGTTTGACCAAGAGCAAGGCTATTAGGAGTGGCCCAAACAGTGTCATCAAATAAATATGAAAATACTCTCAAAACTTAAATATATATGCAAAGATCAGCCACAATTAAAGCTTTACATATATTTAATAATAAATAATAAAAGAACAAGAAAATACTAAGTATATAATCACAGTGACATCATAGTTCAAAAACACAGGAAATATTTAAAATAACATTGAAAGACAGACCCCCGGATTTACAAATCCTTTGTGTAAGACTTAATAAGTCTTACTCGGAGGCTGCAGTTGAACAGTATGACATCAGCGTGCCATGAATATGCATGAGGGCATGCTGACTCAACCGTAAGTCTTACACGGACCGTGTAAGAAAGCAGGGGGCATGTCCAACTGCCAAGCAGTCTAAATGTCCACACCCCTGCAAGTGTTTAAAATAAAAGCAAATAAACAAGAGCGAGTCCGCTCAAATGTCCCTGCACCCAACATCTCACTGTCTGATATTGTAAACCCCCATCACAGTTCTAAAACGCATAACATTATTTTTTTTTAAATTCCCAAAATAGCTGCCCGTATTTGCGCGTGTGTGTGCGGGTGTGCCCATTGCTTAGCTACAGTTAGCAATTCCGACATGGAAGAGCATAAGAAAGAATGTTTATACAAATTGCACTAAATAGCAGTAGCGTAATGGTAGAACGTTCGCGCAAAGAAGAGGCATTCACAGTTTGAGTCCCACCACTCCCTTTCGTATTTATTTTTTAAATCAGAATATGGAATAATACCTGACATATATGTTTAAACATAACTAAAAAGCAGTGAAATGGCCAATGTATCAGTGAACAAAATAAATATTTTAAAGGATCCCAATATAAAATTGCCTGCAGTTAAGCAGCGCTTCACCCAGCGCAATAGAGTTGCCCATAGATCAACAGCGCTTCACCCAGTGCAATAGAGTTGCCCATAGTTCAATAACGCTTTACCCAACGCAATAGAGTTGCCCATAGTTTAACAGCACTTTACCCAACGCAATGTGTTTGCGCGGACATGCACACTGTGCCAACCAGGGCACCGTAGGGTACCGAGGAGCAACATAGAGAAAAGTTGCTTAAATGCAGCCACACCCCGTAGCCTGTCTGGACAGTATGAAAATAAAATGAATGACAAGGTTCGAACCCAGGACTCTGTGCATCAGAAGCAAGTACAGAACCACTAAGCCATGACAACATAGGGGAAACAGCCACTGTTAACATTCATATACTTACGAATGGTAGTTTAACCATTACTAAGCAGGTCTGCAGTCAGCCGAGAATTTTACAAAATGGCCAATCACAAAAAAGTGCAGGAAATGTGGCATATTTAAGCCCCACAGGCGGGAATACACACCATAACTGATTGTAGCTCACATCTGCAGTTAGAATGTCTGGTGTTGGAGAGGGAACATGCTTCCGAGCGCAACGTTGGGGCATCAAGGAGTCGAAATACATGGTTTGGTTCCTTGTCCACCGTCATGAGTCAAGACTCCTGCAGGGCCAGTTCCAAGGGACAAAGTACAAGGCAGAGGCTTGGAACCGGTTAGCTTGTGACCTCACCAGTGCCGCAAGTGTTCCTCAGACTGGTGAGCAGGTCCGTCACCACCATGCAGACCTGAAGAGATGAAAGCAGGACCACCTGAGCCAATGGATACAGGAGGCCCGTGGGATGCGGGATGCTCCACAACTGAGTAAGTAGCCATGGAATGCAGTGTGTAAGAATTGATAATGGAGTATGTATAATGGATAGGTATGTCCCAATATCCTTTCATTTACTTTACAGCTGCAGGTGACCATGCTGCGAATCAGCAAGCCTATGCTGATAGGCTGCTAAGGCTGCACCATCAGGCAGGTTAGTGATTATTCTGCATGTATTATTATATAAAATATGGGAGAGAGCATGAAAGAAAGTGTTGTAGTCCAATAATACAGCCATAAAATTGCCTGAATAAGTCGTCTGCATGTACTGTCAGATAAAAACATCAGAGAGGCAGAAAAAGAGTGTAGTAACCCATTAAGAAAGGTAACATATGTCTGGAATAATATCTCTGCAGACACTGTCATATAAAATAAGTGAGTGAGCCTAAAAAAAGAGTGTTCTAACCCATTAATAAAGGTATAATATGTCTTGAACATGTCTGCCATATACACCGTTAAAACAAATAAAGGAGTAAGCCTGTGGAAAAGTGTGTAATGTCATTAATAAAAGTCTAAAACCCAGAGTGTTTCTGTGTCACAGAGTTTGAAATGTTGTTGTACCCTTGCATTTTACAAACAGTACTGTTTGAAAAGGTGCTGGCACCCCAGAGTTGTGCAGTCCCAGATAAAGTGGGTGATGGAAGTGCTAGTAGCTGTGAAACATATATACAGTCCACAACAGTCAGTTACTGACTGGCATGAATAAGTAAATCTGGCACACGTGTAGCATGTTATTTTTCCCCAGAAATGTGAGTGTGTGTCAAGAAATGCAGGGTTCTGTACAAATCAAAGTGAAAATGTCATGTGAAAACATCCCAGATATGTAGATAAAGAAATATAAATGCAATCAAGAAATATGTAGCAGTAACATCTGCATCCTGGACAGTTAGTATGTCAGATATAGGTCAGGCATATATTGAACTAGCCAAACCCATTACACAACCTAATGTATGGTGGCAAGTGTAATAATACATGTAGGGGATATACACTTGCAGTCACTAGGAATGTAGTGTAGACGAAAAGGTAATTATAAGATGTTAACCGAGGTTTTTCTACACCCTACTGTATGTGCATAAACCATGCAATTCCACAACTCAATGGGTATGTGTAATCTTACATATTTGTTGGGGCATATGTCCTATTGTTCTATAAATATTTGCATTCGCGTTGATGCATGTGCCCTGTTTAAACACCACAATCATGGTGGCCTGTTGCTACCAAACATCCCTGCATGCTGTTGGAATATCCACTGTGGTTCAATATATGCATGTGTTATGCTTGCTGTTCAACTGTTGTAACCTTGGTGTGTTGAGTTAATGGGAATATTATTGCATGCTGTTACAACTAATCTGGAATGCTGTATTGCTTATGTTGTAATTAAACACACCTAATCACAGAACGTATGGGAAGGCCGGTCCTAGCAGACCCACCTGTCCCTCCTCAGCTGGCGAGTGCACCTGGCACCAGCAGGTCCGGTGCCCAGCCCGGGCTCCCGTCCTCCATTGGTTCTGTGCCATCTTTGGGTGGAAGCGCTGCAGGTGATGGGGCTCATCCCCCCCGTGCAAGCGTGGGTGGAGAAGGGCCACCTGTCACCCTTAGAAGGGTCCGAGTTGTGGTGTGTGGAGAGATCCAGCGTTCAGTCGCTGTTCCCCTATGCCAGCTTGAGGCGAGAGTGGCGCGTCTCATGGGTGAGCCTGCCCATCCTACACAGCCCCCAGCACAGCCACCCTCAGGGCTGTGAAGGCTCAGCGGTGACTGCCCATGGGTGGGGATCTCAGTTCCACTGTTACCATCTGTGGGCTCATGGGCTTGCGATTTCCAAACATCTGACCCCGTCAGTTGTGTTCACCCACCACATGTGTCATACACCGCCCCTGTATGCGGCTTGTCTGGCTTGTCTGTTTACCTTACCAACCTACCTCCCTGGACATACCTACTTCCTCTACCTCACTTCCCACTCTCACCTGAAAAAAAAAAAATGGCAATCTGTACCCACAAAAAATTTACGCCCCATACATAGCTGCCCATTTCTCACACATGTCCATTGGACATGTAAGCTGATAATTAGAATTGGCAGTACAACATACTTTGTTGTCCTCACCCCTCTCCCAGGGGTGGAAGGTTTCAAATTTCACTCCAAATTCATTGCATATGCACAGCTGTTGCTGTTAAAGAAATGGGCAGCTATGGACCTTCCCTACACCCGTCATGCACATCCCGAGCTTGTTTACCTACTGTCTGTCCCTCTTTGTGCCCCCTTTTTCACCACTTTCCTATCTCCCCATTTTCTTTTCTTTAAAAGAAATTAGCATGGTTGTTAGCAGGAGTAAGCACTTTTAAGCAGTAGTAAGTGGGATTAAGCGAGTGTGAGCATGTGTACGCTTAGCTAAGCATCACTAAGTGTCGTGCAAACCCACGCAAACCCGCTTACAACTGCTTAAAAGTGCCTTAGTCACTCTATGGCAGGGCCCTTGTTCTGCTGAGCAGCAAAAGAAAAAACCTCTGCCAGTCTCGAACCCCAGACCATTGACACAATAGACTGCATGAATTATCACTAAGCCAGAGCAGATAAACAAATAACTTGGTTCTGAAATAAATATATCATGCATTACAATGAGGGAATGGAAATGGAAATTAGGAATGGTATAACACAAATCCTTTTCTGTGGGTCTTTACCAGCAGTGGTTGTGGAATTGCATGACATGACTGTGAAAGTAGAACCAGCCATCCTAGCAGTGAATAATGTTACAGTAGCACCTTACAAACACCACACAGTATCAGACCAGGATAAATACTGGCTACAGGAATACAGTGCAATAACCACATTTGTATGGCAGTTAATTGTGTAAGTGAGAAAAAAGTACATGCTCCCATGTATCCTGTGTTAGCATTTGGAGGGGTGCATACATGTCTACATTGAGATGTGTGTACTGGAAGCAGCAACGTTCAGGTTTGAGTACAACATGCATATAACTGGCTACAACCCTAGCATCAGATAAGAGACATATACCAACTTCAGACTGGCACAACGGTGTCCAGAGCAAACAAGCATGGGCCCCACCTTGGAAATCTGAAAGGGCTACGCCTACCTAACCTAGCATTTTATAGCAGTGGGCTGCCATCACAGTGAGTAATGCAATCACCAAACAGCAGGCTACATGCAATTACTGAATGGTGGGCAGCAATTGGTGCAAAGGCTGTCACATGCTCAAGTGCAGATACCTAGAAAAGCAGGCTGTACCTGCAGTCCACACATGCAATTATATCATTGCAGGTGCTGTGAGATAGAGAGTGAGAGAGAGAGAGACACGGACACAGACACAGACTGAGACAGAGATGTAACAGAGTGAGAAACTGAGACAGAAAGTTAAATAGAGGGTGAAAACCCAAAACAAACCACCAATAAAAAAAAACTACAAAACCGTAACACACGGAGCAGGGGAATACAAAGGTAAGGTATGTAACTCACATGTATGTGTTGGCATGTTGTAGATGTTCCTGAAGAGTACTCTACACACTGCAAATCATCCATGTGTGGCAGCAGTATGTATTTATCTGTATCTGCACATGTGCATAGGGCAAGGGACATACTGCAACTGTTAGTGAAGGGTGGACAGATATCTGTCAGTGAAGGTTGATATGTGCATATATCCATGTAGGTCGTAGTGTATGGCTTAGAAAACAGCATGCAGTGCGCAGGAGGGGCCTTAGGTCAACTGGTGCCCTAGGCAAAAGGGCACCACGGTGCCCCCTACCACACATCTTGGTGCCCCCATTCTTGTCTTACTACACCACATAAATGGTGGAAAAGCACCCCTGCTAGAGCAGCACCCTAGGCGGCCGCCCAGTTGGCCTATGCCTAAGGCCAGCTATGGTAGTGTTGACATATGTCATGTGGTGGTTAAATGCTGTGGGACAGATTTGTCAGATCTGCTGTGTTACAGCCAGTGAGGCCTGCTAATGCTACAAGGGCTGAGGACACCCACATGCATTCTGCACAACACTGTGCAATTTAATCACATACCTATACATCCCACAACTGTCGCATAAGTGATATCCCCACCATGAAAGGTGGACTGTACATGTGCCGATATGTACATCCATGTGTACAGCAATGGATGTGTACATGTATGTGTATAGATATGCATATATATATATATATATATATATATATATATATATATATATACATATAGAGTGAGAGAGAGACAGAGAGACACGGGGTCATATGTACCGCAACAGGCGTGTGGTGACCAAGGCATGGACTGTAGACAAGTGTTGATACTGCAGTGTCATTCCACCTTCCCAAAACAGTGTACCCATTAACTACCACATAGGTAGAGATCTACCTAACAGTGAAGGTGTGAAAAGGGAACATGGGACACAGGTGGACAGTAGCCTCCGCTTTGATGAAGACAGTGCCACACTACACCTGTAATCTGTCTGTGTGGTATGTGTCATGACAACAGGTGTGTCATCTATGGAAGTATAGGGTAGAGTTCCCGTCTACTCATCACAATGCCCTGTGTGGTATGTACTTCACATGGCAACTACACCAGGCGAACAGGCCATAGACAGACCTCCCAGAGGGTAATACTGGCTGCAAACAGATGCCGTATGCAGACTGACTCACAAAACCACAACTACACTGTATTGCATACTGGCCACACAGAGGTGACCTTTGCCGGACATAGAGAGGTATGTCACACCCATAGCTGGGTGACAACCACCATGGCAACATATCACAATCCCTCCAGGATACACGCTGTAGGGCCCTAAACCTTGTCAGCTCACTAAACGGCACATGCTGGAGGGATAGGTTCCCATCTCAGAGATATGCCATACACCGGAATAGACCACATAGCAATAGCAAACAAGGCTCCTCCTTAGCAGTTGTTATAATTACCCCTGATGATTGTGTGGGAGATTGGTAATACACCCCAGGAAACACCTCTGTGGTTCAGGTTGGCAGGGGCAAGTGAAATCAAAGTACATGTGTGTCAAAGGCCAGGGTAGTGTATGGCTAGGCTGCTGTAGGCCCTAGGGCCAGTAGCATATTACCTACCTATGACACTATGCACTCACACATGTACTTAATGCAATAGCTGCTATGTGAGGTTGAATAAGTGTAATGCTGAATGCGCGCAAGGTCTGTAAAGGTGTGATAGCTTAGTGTGATGTTGTATCTGACATGGTAGTGCCTATCCTAGCTGTGAGGACAGCAACTGATGTGTAATGTACTGTTAGGCAGACATAGTAGGACGGCATATGATGTGACGTAGTTCTCCGTTGATGAATGTGGTGTCTCATTGTAGGCTAAAGCAATACATGTATGCTTAGTGAGTGGTACTGATGGTGAATCCATCACCAATATGAACTGTAGTACTACCTGAAGCTGTAGGTCTAAACATCACAGTATGGTGTGTGTTCACATTGCTTGGAAACACTGTCATGTGTGTTTCCTGTAGTCTCCACAGAGGACAGAATGCAGGCATAAGGGTGTGTAAGTAGCGGCACACAGTATCGTATGGTACACAGGTAATGCTCATCTGTGTTGGCATACAGTGGTGCGTTGTATGTTTGCCTGATGTGTGTGTGATTATGCCTGTACAATGGCTGCAATCATATGTGTGTTACAGGGTAAACGTGTGTATCCAGCAACATGTATAGTCTGTTACAGCAGTATACTACCTATAGTAACAACTGGACACATCTGTTAGGCAGGGCTATGGCATCAATGACTAGGGTGGTTGATTGGTACTACTGTACCTGTACTTTACATCCATTGCAATGGATGACATCTCTGTTCGTGCACTGGTGTGATATACACCCCTGTCTTGAGGTTGTGCAATGTGTCACAAACAGTGTGTCGGGTACTGTTGTATAGTGGTGTGATATATAGAGTCTGCCAGGCAGTGTTAGTTAGTTGTGGCCTGAGAACCAATAAGTGGTATTGAACATGTGTAACCTCTGACAGACAATAGGATGGTATATATGTCAGTAAAGTGATATCTGTGGGTAAAGGTGTAAAGTGTGCCACAGGACACTCTCACACATATTGTTCATATCTTTTTCAGCCAGATGGCCCACCAATGCAACCCAGCGTACACAGCGGACGAGGAAGAGGTGATACTCCACAGCCTATTGCAGTGGTACACAATGCTCTTCTCCAGAAGCAGCCAGCACCAGCAGGAGTGGACTGCACTGTGGCAGGAACTTGTTCATTGGGTAAATGACATAGGCATGCATAACCAGACATATGAGCAGGTACGCCATCACTGCAGTGAATTAATTAGACAAGTCCAGCGGCATGCGTCTGATATCCAAAGACAGCAGCTTGCCATGGGTGGTGGGGTGGCCATTCACCCCCCCCTCACTAGAGCAGAGGAGCTGCTTCTAAGCATGATGGCTCTTGGACAACAGCTACATCAACCTCTGACATGTGTTGTAATGGAGGCCGGAGCCACCCAGCACATCCACCTGGAGCAAGCAGGTAACATGCCCTATCTGTAGACTACAGTTAACTGTATTGTTAGATTATGTGTACGTGAGATGTGTACTGTGTGTTTAGCAGTTCCGCTGCCTAGTGTTGTGCAATACGGATAGTTTGAATAATATCCCTACACCTGTGATTGTTGACTGTTGTTGTACTGCAGTTTAGCATACCCACTTTAGCAATGCCACAGTTGTGGTCACTGACGAACCTTCTCATATTCTCATAGGTCCCTCTGATGTGACAGCAGGGCAGCCGATCCATGCTGGTGAGTGTGTTATACCTGCAATGTTGGTAATGAAATATGCATATCATAGGTGAGGTGTAGGCAATGTACACGTAACACACCTACGCATAATGCATGCCATGCATGTTTGCTGTGAGGCGTTGCATAGCTCAGTAATGTCAGTAGCTGCCTCAATGACATGCAATACACAGAGCATGACACACAGTTGTGGCAACTCCGTACTGGACATTGGATAGGCATAGTGCAACACCTGTACACAACATAACACATTTATCACATGCAGTACACAAAGTCATGCTACATATGGTGTAACCACACACCCGCTGTAAGGTCACACTTCAGTATCCCACATGTCATCCACACACACATGATGTACCTCAGGGGTAGAGGCCTATCATGGGGCTGTGCAACACTCTTCAACACATAACACAGACATGTTAGGAAATGCTCCCTACTGGGCAACTCATACACCCATGTACAAAGTGGCTGTGTAATAGTGAACGTATCCACGGCACTGCCGTTCAGGTACAGCATGCTAGGCGGTGGTCTGTCACACAGTAGTAGCTGTGAGTGACCACAAGATGCATGATGATGATGATGGCACATGGTACTACACCCCATCCGGTTACAGTGACCACAGTACTACACATAGAAGTCTTTGCTGTGCACCTCATTGTTCTGTGTGTGCAAACATATGCACCTATACACACCATACATAGCATGTTGTGTGTGTGCTTACATATGCTAGTATAAACATTTTGCACATCAGTCGCCATCTGTAGAAAGAGTCACATATATGTCCTGAAATGCTATTGGGTGTATAGGTCACATGACACACATTGGGTATGTGTGGTGTTTAATGTTGCAATCGTGTAGCATGCCATGTCATGGCTGGCACTGACATATCTGCAATATGTCCCACACTCACCATAACCACTGTACAATGTCCATGTCGTGCATTGTGATTCCTTCATGTCTACATGCACCACTCATCCCATGTCTGTACATTGCATGCATTTGCTACACCTGTGCCCACTATTATGTGCTATGGACACAGACACTGTCCTCATACATGGCAATCTATGTGTCACACAGATAACACATGCAGCCATGGTATGTATACCATTGAATGATGGTGCACATGACATTGCAGAGCAGATAATACTTGCACAGCAATGTTGTGTCCATGTACACATTGGGTTCCAGGGTGTAGCCAATCACTGAACAACTACACACATGCATCAAAGCCATGTATAATGTTATTAGATAGGGCTGTCTACTCTTGCACTGCATGGTGTTGAGCAATACATGGTCTGCATGCTGACACATGTGTGGTGACTGTTTGCCTTGCGATACTGTCACCCACCATCACCCACTATTGTGTATGTGTTGGATTGCTGGTGTGTGTGTGTGTGTGTGTGTGTGTGTGTGTGTGTGTGTGTGTGTGTGTGTGTGTGAGTGTGTATGTGCTGTAGTGAGCAGTGTATCTCTGTTCATGTGTGCATGTGTGCATGTGTTCATGTGTGCATGTGTGCATGCGTTTATGTGTGCATGTGTTCATGTGTGCATGTGTGCATGTATTCATGTGTTAATGTGTTCATGTGTTCATGTGTGCATGTGTGCATGTGTGCTAACATCATGTACAGATTGAAAAGTGTGTTTCCTGTCTTCCTTCCACAGGTACTGAATTAGGGGTGGCTGAATGCAGCAGGGAACCTGATGTCACCGCCACTAATAGTGGAGATGATGAGACATGTATCGTGGCACAGGAAGGTCTGACAGGGTCTGTCGTTGGTCCACCGATCGACAGTACACAGCGGTCAACCCCATCTATGCGCACACTCATACTGCTAATACATCCCTCATCACCAATGGCCGTAGCTGAGGGACAGCATACAGTTGGCATTGACCAGGAGAGTGTGGTACCTATGGTATATGCATCCCCTCACAGCAGCCATAGCCAGATTACCAGAACTGTACCAGATAGGCGGATGTCCAGGGGTTCTAGGGGGAGCACCACTGGTCGTATTGCTTCTGGCAGACGTGACCCTGGAGGTATTACAACCTCCAATATGTTCCGGGCTGTAATGCAGGCACAGGCACGTATGGAATGGTACACCCGACAGGGACTAAGGGCGCAGAGGGCCCATTACACTGCTATCAATGACAGCATCTGTGACCTTGCCAGTGCCATCTGGAATTACACCGAGGTCATTGATAGCCATTGGAGGGAGATATTAGATGTCCTCCACAATGTGTTAGCCATGAGCCAGGACCATGTGGGATGGATGAGAAGCCGATGCGGATGCATGCCAGCAAAAGCATCAGCTGGCAGTTGTTGCGGATGGACCACGGATCACAGCCGCTCCTGTAGTGGCAGTACCAGCCCCAGCAATGCTGGGGCTGGCCTGTCCATTGACCGTCCTACTAGACCACGTGCACATGGCGCTGGCCAGTCCAAGCAGGGACATGGGTCCATTCATCATACCTCTGCCTCTGATGATAGCACCCAGTCAGGGTTGGTACCCGATACTGCCCGTAGCACCCCTGCTAGGCACAGGTACTGTGTCCGTGGCCAGAGACAGTGATCTGTACAGCCTAGCAGGTACAGTCTGTGGCTGTCCCACAACCGCCCGTATATGGTAGTCACATGGTGGAGTTGTGTGCATGCAGACACACACACATTTACCATACAACTAGAGCTCACACATACACACACACATTACATCAACATTGGCCCATGCAGTACTGTTGTCCCTCACACACACACACACAAACACACACACACACACACACACACACACACACACACACACACACACACACACACACACACACACACACACACAGACATGCCGATTGGATGGGTCAATGTCGGGCTCTGGCAAACCTACAACACAACCTGTGCATATGATGACACCTGTGCCACCTCCTGTCATCTGTCACATTGATGCAGGAATAGGCTAACATGGTTCTGATGCACAGGGTGACATTATAGCAGTGTAGCAATAGTAGCAAGTTGCCAACAGGAAAGTGTACTGATATCCTTGTAGGCATATCTGAGCAGGCATTATGCATCACAGCTCTGATAGTCATTGTAGCATTGTTTATACCAGTGTTAGGTCTGAGTATGTATTGTCCACCCATGTGCCACTTGGCTGAAGTGTACAGTGTTGCCAACATGTGTTAGTGAGTGGACAGTATGTGTGTGATGTGTGCATTACAAATTAGCGGGTGTACATCTGTGAGCATGGTGTGTGCGCACCACTGTCTGCATGTACGTGCATAGTGGACACGTGGGATGTGTGACATACCCTGTTCTACACATTGTTAACATCTCATGGTATCTTTCGATGGCCAGTATGCATTCTACTACAGATATATACTAACATGGGTACACATGTGTGTATGACATGGGTTGGCACTATGCTGTGGGTGATATCATTGATATCTGTCAATGATCTGCAGTCTGGTAGTATACACCACCTCAACAGCATGACTATAACCAATCATTAGATGATGTCCTGACAAATGACTCACAGTTGTAGGGAACTCAGTAACAGTTGGATCCTTCCAGTACTATACTATAACAGTAACCAGTGGTATTGACCGCCACACGTTCCTGGGACCACACCTGTGTGGCATATAGCCCTCTTAGGTACATGCAAACACACTAGGGATATGTCCTTCCACATCTGGAAATGCATGCATTGGCCTACACTGCATTCCCCGGATGGGACGCATATCCTACACAAGGGTATCATACAGGCAGATACCTGTTGTCCAATACATGCTGTATAGCAGTATGCCATCTATAGCATAGTCATCCACATTTACTATACATACTATCCCGACAGTACCACATAGGTGGTAGCCCTGAACATGCATGTTGGGTACCAATGTGCACAGACAGACACATGTTATGTCATCTGTCCCTTGGTATCCACATATCCATAGGTATTGTGGGGTCCCTCGGTGTTTCACATAACACATTAGGGGCCTGCATGCATATCCACAGGGCTGGTGCACACCTATAATGACTGTCCATTATTGCCAGTTGTTGTTGTGTATGAACATGTCTGGCATATACCCCAGCAATTACCCTCACTCACAGTACTCTATGGTACGTGTCATGGGTGTATGTGGCAGGGATGTCCTTGGCCACGGATCACTACATTGGTGGGTCTTGATGCATACATACATATGTGACCTATGATCTGAGAAGCAGCGGCAGAATCTGTCGACGGTTACAAATGTATTCATGTAGCATGCAGGCTTCACACCTATGTACTGATTGAGGTCACATGTACACAAATTTATTTGACACGCAGATAACCGATGTGTACAACCCACATACTGTTTGAAACATATGTCATACCTTAGTAAAAGCAAAACCCACACTGCATTGACCACCTGTGGCACACACTCAGCGTTTGCGGGACCCAAACCCCTACCTAACTATGTTATGATACTAGAGAGATACGCATTAACACGGCGCACTATATGCAATACTGGGTGGTTTCTGTTCTCCTTGAATATTTGTAGGATGCTGACATCATCAGACTTTCCAAAGAGGGATGTACCTCTTTTAATGTGTTTTCCCAGTCTCCAAAAAGGCTACTCCTCTTAAAGGAAATCACACACACACACTTGGCATTTGTAGGACTCAAACCCCTACCTAACTATGTTATGATGCTAGAGAAATACGCATTAACACAGCGCGCTATATGCATTACTGGGTGGTTGCTGTTCTCCTTGAATATTTGTAGGATGCTGACATCATCAGACTTTGCAAAGAGGGATGTACCTCTTTTAATGTGTTTTCCCAGTCTCCAAAAAGGCTACTCCTCTCAAAGGAAATCACACACATACACACACTAGGCGTTTGCAGGACTCAACCCCCTACCTAACTATGTTATGATGCTAGAGAGATACGCATTAACACAGAGCACTATATGCATTACTAAGTAGTGGCTGTTCTCCTTGAATATTTGTAGGATGCTGACATCAATAGACTTTCCAAAGAGGGATGTACTTCTTTTAATGTGTTTTCCCAGTCTCCAAAAAGGCTACTCCTCTCAAAGGAAATCACACACATACACCACCCCCCACACACACTTGGTGTTTGCAGGCCTCAAACCCCTACCTAACTATGTTATGATGCTAGAGAGATACGCATTAACACAGCGCGCTTTATGCATTACTGGGTTGCTGTTCTCCTTGAATATTTGTAGGATGCTGACATCATCAGACTTTGCAAAGAGGGATGTACCTCTTTTAATGTATTTTCCCAGTCTCCAAAGAGACTACTCTTCTCAAAGGAACTCACACATCTACACACAACCCCCCCACACACACAGCGTTTGCAGGACTTAAACCCCTACCTAACTATGTTATGATATTAGAGAGATATGCATTAACACGGCGCACTACAGGCTTTACTGGGTGTTTTTTGTTCTCCTGGTATATTTGTAGGATGATGACATCATCAGACTGGACATGGTAATGTGTGTACACATTTTTATACAATCCCAGGAATGATCCATGTAGGTCGGCAGGTATCAACAGCTTGTACAGGACCCTGTGAGTCTCACCTTGTATGATCTATCTGTGGACACATTGCCATCCCTTCATATGTCAACACATATCTATGCACAGATTGTTGGTTTTGTGGATACGACATGTGTCTGTGATGTTGATGAAGAGCTGTTCAAAGTCTATGTGGGACATGTGTAGCTCTGTTCCGTGATGTATGTCCTGAGTGGCTGCCTTGCAGACAGTGTAGCATGCTTGGGAACCATGAGCTGCACATGAACATACCACAGTTGGTAGGGTTGTGTGTTTGTCGGTTTCCAATAGCTCTGTTTATGACTTCTGCCATGATGCACTCCATGGCCTTGCAGATCAGACTTTATAGGCTTACTGGACTATACTTCCCATGGTGTGTTGTGCACCCACACATGTGGGGAATGTCATATGTTGCTGTAACACATTCGACGGTTCCAGGTCCTGTGGAGTGGGTGAGGCTCAACAGACTGTTCAGGTGCAGGATCTGTTTGTTCTGTAGTGCATGCATGACACATATTGGGAAACAATGTAATCCAATTGCTGCCATGCTTTTGGCTTTGGGGGAGATGTTCAGCCATTCTACAACTGATATATACTGGTATGATGTCAGGGACTATCGTCAGTGGGGGGTGGGTATGTATACATGGTCCTGTCTGACAGGATTTCGGCAATGTCAGTAAGGTACAGTTGTCCTTGACTCAGCACATATATGCGTGTACATTACTATTTATTACATAGCTGAAGGACATGTCATGTTTCTCAGTCTGGACTCCTTCTCAGCTACTCTTTACAAAACACTGACAAACCTGAGCACTAATCCCGGTAATACTCTTTTACACACTTAACAGCCTACTGATCCTTTGTGATCAGGCTACAGAGTATGTCATCATAATACACTGGCATGTCCAGGGGTCGGTTTCATGTGTACTCTCCAGTCCAGCTAGTGAATATTGTGGTTATGACACAATGTCACATCTGCCTCATGTACACAGACAACCCTCTCCTCCTCACATCACACTCACATATATGTGGGAGATGTAACAATACTGACATACAGGATGCTGAGCTCTCTCGACCCATGACTGGCATAGTCTATCAGGTGGTGAGGGTGACCACACACACCACATATCAGTCTCAAATACACTGATAGTGACAGCAAACAAACCACATTATCACACATACACATATTCGGAGGCTCTACATACACTCTGCCTAAGCAGCAGAGACCTTCAAAGTAGACACACATACAAATGCTACCCCACTACAATGCCCACATGTCACACAGTTCACAATGTCAGTGTGCCAAACAGTCACTGCCCTTTGGGCTAAACAACACACCTGATACACTTGTTATAGGTGACACTTAATGTCAAACACACTATCGTCCCACTCACCAGGCCAGACAGGGGAATAGTCACTTTGAGCTGTCTCTCAGGTGCCAGGATCCGCCACATAACACATGCATGCAGGTCACTCCAAAGCAAGTCCAGGACTGGCTCCATCATTGTCCATTCTGGTGCGTACAACCTCAGACATTCCTTCCTGGACCACATGACATGGAACATAGAGGAACTCTGTGATCATGTAGCCCAGCCCAGTATTACCCTGACCTTGTCTAGCATCTTACACTCACCAAGTATGATGTCACAGTATACCAACAAACTGAATCCTTTGCATACATGTTCTATGGACAACTAGTGGATCGCATGGATTGTTACATCCAAAATAACAACTGGACTCACTCCTCCAATGGCAGTGGACCTGTCTGGTAGACCCCAGCCATTAATATGCTTTACAACAAATGGAGGAAGCTACTACATGATAGAGCACAATCCCAGACAGGGAAGGCATCTGTGATCTGTACTAGTGGACTGCTACAATCACTCGGGTATTTATGTCAGGCACGCTTCTAATGGACAATTGCACCAGACACGTCGGACACTCACAAGGCCTTCTTCAGTTGATTCAGGTACCTGGCTGGACACTCACTGATATGCTGTGTGTTACTGCATACTGACTAAACATACCCTGAACCCACTGACATTGCCATCATCCTGGCAAACAGGTTCAGTGCAGATGTGTCCCCCCATCCCCCCTAAGGTGGTACTATCCATACGAACAGAGTGTAACCTCCCAGACATCACGAGTAAACAGGTGAGTGCTGCCCTCCACACAGCGGACAACACAGCATCAATGGGACCAGACGGTGTCCCAGGCTGTGTCGTACACAGCCTTCATGACAGACGTAACACTCACATTATGTCACTGTTCGATATAAGAGTTACTGCAGGATATGTACCCACGGAATGGCGTACAGCAATAGTGGTCCCACTCCACTGAATACTGCCACAACAGACCACAGACAATATCGGCCTAAAAGGCTAACTAGCCTGTTCTGCAAAGCTATGGAGTTTATTGTAATGGGACTCATGCACATAGACATGGGAAACCTACAGACACTGGATCCTACACATTACAGCATTGTTGTGGGCAGATCTTGCCTGTTGGACCTGTTTATATTCTTTCAACAGTTACCAGGTCCATCAGTGTTGGGACGGTTGTCCACACAGCCTGCCTGGACCTTGCACAACCCTTCAACACAATACCCCACTCGGCCATTATGCATAGGCTCACCAGCATCAATATCGACACATATCTGACATGATGGATTGCTACCTGGAGCAGGGATAGCACTCACATGCTCAGTGTTTCAGGTGCCATGTCTGACTATACACCAGATACACCTGGCATCCCACAAGGCTCAGTCCTGGGACCTCTCTTGTTCAGTATATATGTGTGTGATGTACAGGCTATCACAGGAGGGATATGGCTGCCCATGTTCACAGATGACTGCAAACTGGGTGCCATAATCAGCTCTCCTGCTGGCACATGCATACTCATACAGGGTCTCACAGAGATAGGTTGACTGGTGCCTGAGCCATGGCCCACGGCTACATGCCATTAGTTGCATAGTCATCCCCTTTGAGGATGACAAGATGCCCACACATTACCACATAGGTTGTAATCCATTACATACAGTAGTAGTTGTTCAGGTTTGGGGACACGACCTGTTTGTATTCTCACCTTTGGCAATCCTATTGCCATAGATTCATAGATTAGTACTAAGCTAACTGCCCTTGTGAGCCATTTTTTTAAGCTTAGCCAATTATCCCTTGTGAGACTCAAACCCTGCACCTTGTGTTTGTAAGGCAAACACCTTAACCATTAGGCTACCCTCCCAACCCTTGTCTTAACTAGTGGTTAGACAGTACGTCTACATAGCCCACCATATCCCACATGGTTTCACATGTTGATCACGTGTGGTCATTGTGCCCCTATACTCTTCACGACCATGCTTGGTTATTATGCCACCTTTGGGATGTACCTTACCTGACACCTGCAGCAACTGTAATGGCCACAAATGTTACTCTTTGAGCAGATGTAGGGACTCACACAGATGCCCTGCACAGTTCCGATACAGTAACTCCAGCTCTACTCTGTCACTTACCACCTACACAGATGTGTTGTGTGCTTGTAGTTGAAGGCAATATCTGACCCAGACTTACTGGACATGCTCCATCTCAGGATATCCGACTCCCTTGCTGCTACACACTCCTGGGACATATATGGCAGCATTGATGGTAAAAGGACATGCTGGGGGGACAGATTATTATTAGAAAGCCTCCACTCACTCCGGAGTGTAGACCCAGTTTTGCATAGGCAGAGCCACCCACTGACCACCTACAGGTGACATCTTGACAAGTGGATGGGTGATCGCATGTTTACCCATGGGATATCTTCTGGGTCCCTGCTAGACAGAGGCACAATACACTGAACGTAAATGGGCTATCTTGTGTGACCTACTATTCACAGGCACAGTGCTCTGATTTGACTGGGTTGCAGTAGCCAAACACACTCTGGCTATGCTTGTACATGCCCTAGGGCAGATAGCCTAGTATCAACCTCTGCACCTATGATAATTTTCATGATGCACAATGTTTATTGCTGATACTGTTTGCAGGTTTTTATCATCTTTGCTTTCACACTTTATATGAACCACTTAGGTATCTGCAGAACATATTTGCTTATGGCAGGGTTCCACTATATTATATACATGTCTGTTGTCATATGTGTGTGCACAGGGCAGATTGCTGTGTAGTGAGAGGTTCCTGGGTTAACACATGCAACTGCCTGCTATGTGTGGCCCAGTGCTTTACTCCAACATGGCCTAAGTGTGTGAGCATGCCCAGTTCAGACTGTCAGTGTTCTGTTGCCTGACATTTGTCTCATGTATTCAAGTGTGTGAGCATGCACAGTGTGACCTTTCAGTATGTTGCTGTCTGAGGTCCACTGCATTTGTTGATGTATGTCTACATGTCCATTATTTATTTATTTATTTATTTATTTATTTTACATTTGTTGACCGGGCTAGTCCAGCTGGATCAAAGTCCATTTTCAGTGGAGGCCCGGGGAGAAAAGCTCCATAGGTTAAAACAAGTTTAGAGAATACAAATACACATAAAACAAAAGCTTTAAGCAATTAAGGATAAGAAGATGTTAGTATAGCTAATACATATGTAAGAGTAAAAAAAAAATAATAATATCCAAAACAGGAAAATATTTAAGTAAATGGTTAACGCCTTACAATACGAAATTTGGTAGTGTCTAGTCATTCAGTGTATCAATACATTATTTGAGAAAATGGTAGAAGATATAACAATTTTTTTTTTTTTTTTCAACATATGTGAGATCATTAATATCTACGAAGATGTTATGTCAGAGGAAGTTTATCAGGATTTCATAGCAGAGAAGGAAGAATTGAGGTAGAGGAAATAAAGAAGGTAGGTTAGTCAGGGTTGGTACAAGAGCAAAGCCAGAATTTATTAAGATGTATTAGCAGTTGTTTCTTAAAGAGTGGAAGAGTGGCCAAAGAGGAGATATTAGATGGAAGGTTATTCCATATTTTGCCAACTGAGTTAGAAAAAAGGCAATTACCTGCAGAATTAATAGTTTTGGTAATATTAACTAGGAGTTTGTCTGAAGAACATAGTTGTTTCAGGTTGTTATAGGGAGTCAAGAGGTTACTGAGAACTGGTGTTTTAGATGGTTGATATAGAATTTTGTGAGCTATTAAGAGTTGTTGATATATTAAGAGTTGTAGGTTGGCATTATTAACATTTGTACTGTGTGTGTTGAAAGTCAGGTTCTATTCTTACTGCAGGACTCACCTTTGTGTCATAACTCGACAGGGATTATGCTGTACCTGCAGGGTTTCCATGAAATACTTTGCATAGACTTATCAACATTTCTTTATACAGGCTAACCACTGCACTACTGTCATGGCTTAGTGGTTCGTACTATGACTATAGTGCACAGTATCCTGGGTTTGAGGCCCATTGCCGCTTATATTTTCATACTGAGCAGACCAGACTGCTTAGGAGCCAGTAGAGAAAATATGAGCATGTTGGCTTTTGTTCAGCTATGCCCTACCTAGACCCAGCTTGTCCAACATTGCTCAATATTAACCATCATCGCTGGACATTGGCCAATATTACTCTAAATTGACCACATTTGTAGTAGTTGGTGTGTGCGATTTTGTTTACATTGACTTCATGATGGTAAATGCTGTTTAGCACTGCTTTATATTGCTTAACACATGGCAATCATGCCTCAGGTGTTGATGCAGGACTGCCTATTTCGGATGCACATACTACACTCCCTATACATGTTTGAAAGCAGGTAGTGTCAATGTAGGCATCCTTTTCACTACATGTGCGGGTCAGAGAGAAGTATCATTTCCAGAGTTCCTACTGAGCCAGTGTATGTGCTATGCGTTGCCTCTTTGCCAAGGCCAAAGCATACTGGGCATGACTCCTTCTGCCTACTGGGGCAGGCTCAGGTTGTTCCTCCTCTGAGTCATGGTCTGCCTGTGATGGCCTTGGCAATGGTGGGGTGCTGTTTGGCCCAGGCCTATGCTGGTCCTGCTGCAGCTGTTTTTGCAGGATCATATTATGTAGCATAGCACATACCATGACAATTTGGGTACATGTAGTTGGTGAGTACTGCAAGGCTCCACCAGATGTGTCCAGGCACCGGAACCGTGACTTGAACAGCCCAAACACACGCTCGATTACATTTCGTGTTTGTGCGTGTGCCTCATTATGGCATTCCTGTTCAGGTGTGTGTGCATTTCTGATGGGTGTCATCAGCCACGACTCCAGTGCATAGCCAGCATCCCCCACTAGGTGACCATGTGGGATGTCCCCATTGGCAAATGTCTAGTACAGCTGCATCAGATGCCAGATATGGGAATCATGGTAGCTTCAAGGGAAGCCAGCACACACATTCAAATTATGCCCTGGGCATCGCACACGACCTGGCAGTTGATGGAGGGGAAGCCCTTGCAGTTGAAGTAGACCCTACCCCGCTCACCGGCTGGTGCTTTGATGTGTATGTGCGTGCATTCTATTGCACCCACTACCTCAGGGTATTCCGCTATTTGCTGGAAGAGACGCATATTGCTGGCCAATATCTCACGGGAATTGGGGAAATATACATGATCACCGACATGTGCTGACATAGCATCCAGGAACTGGTGTAGTACCCTGGATGCTGATGCCTGTGATATCCCCATCATATCACCAGTTGGTCTCTGGAAGGTACCTGTTGCTAATATTCTTAGGCCAACACATACCTTCGTTTCCACTTGGATGGGTTCCCCTCTGTTGGTTCTGTGTGTGAGGCATGGCCTGCACAGCTCAACAATTTGCTGCAAGAGGTCTCTGTCCACTCTATAGCGCTCCACTATCTCCAGCTCATGTAGCCCCTGGTAGGTAACCCTGGGCCTGTACACTCTTCTCCATCTCCTCACTGTGGGTTGTCCAGCAGCATTTGCATTATCACCACCCTCAGCATGTTGCATATGTCGCCTTGTAACAGCAATGGCAGCCCCTAACATTTTTTATCTCAGTGAAGCCTTTTCAGTTTTCACTTCTATTAGCTTAATGCAATGTTGCAGTGTCTCTTGAGAGAAACATAATGGACTGTTGCTTGCAGAGTTTTAAGTGCTGGGCTGGGCTAGTGTTCTGCCTGGGTAATTGCCTGATTCTGATTGTTTTCACCTGCTAGCTCTGCTAGTACTCCCTTGGTAAGTTCCACTATTTGGTGTGCTTCCTTTTTTCTTACTGTTTCCTCGGAGGGGGCGCCCCGCACACAAGCACAAACATGCACACAGCAGCTAACATGCACACACACATGCTTACATGTACTAAAGCTTGCTTATTCTTCTTAAAACGCGTGCACACCCATGCAAACGCGCTTACAACTGTTTACACAGCCTTACATATGCTTACTCCGGCTTACACGTGCGCACACATGCTTACACGTGCGCACACTGTCTTACTCGGGTTTACTGGCATGCACACGCGCGCATGCACGCTCAGCAAGAAACTTTGGTGTTATCCACGGCATACACCTTCGATTTCTTGACTTTACCTGGCCTACCTGTTGACACACCTCTTTCACTATTATGTAAATGTAAGCTGACACATGTCACTCTGCTCCAATGAGCTTCACTCCTTTCATACAACCCCCTCGTGATGTCACCTATCTTCTACTCTGTTACTCCCTTATCCTACTCCTACACTCCACTGACTTGGCTCATTTGCTATGTAAACTTGTGATTCACTATCCTAAGTCTCATTTGCATAGGATTGCCTACTAATGCTTAGTTACATCTCTTAGACTGAGCTTCCCCCCTTAGCAACGTCAACTTGGTGGCCATGCTGTCTTCAGCCTGCCATTCCCTTGCATTGTAATTCATTTTAGCTATAAAATCCACATTTGTGGATCTTAATTATTAATTTTCTGCTTTTTAGGGTGCAGCGCATTTGCGCGGTGCTGCGCTATGGTTAAACCCCGGTGATCGGGATAAAAAAAAAGTTATTTTATTTTTAATTTGCATCACTTCCCATTGCCAATGGCCATATTTTTGGCCACTGGCATGCTTCCTCCTGTGAATGCATGCTTTTTTTCCAGCTGACACGCCTCCGTTTTGCTATTTGCAGAACCGTACTCAGTTATCAACTGAGTATATTTCTGCAAATAACACTACCCTACTCGGACAGGTTTGGGTTTCCTGGATTGCAAATTTACCTCATTTGCATGGCTTTCCCCTGCAATTGAGGTAATTTGCATATCCCAGCCCTGTCCGTGTAGGACTAGTTTGGAGAGCTCAGTTGCACGCCCCTACTGGTTGTTCCTGGATTGCTCGGCGGACATGTTGGCTGCATGGTGTCTTACTCTACTCTAAGACTCTGTGCAAGCCTTCGTGAATCCAGCCCAGACTCAGACAGATAAAGAAAAACAATATCTAAACTAAGCTTCACTATATTCCTGATTGAATCTAAGAGAATTACTATTCCCTACTTACTTAATAAAACAAGGCAGATGATGTGGTGAATGGCCCTTCTTGTTATCAGGCCCAGGATAGAATACAGAATGCTCAGTCTCACTAAGAGACTTCTCACAATAGTATCTAAAATATTACTTCTGGGATAGCTTGCAGAATGACATAACTTCTGGTCATCTAACTTCTAGTTCCCATCAACCCCCATTGCTGGAAGTTTGCAGGTTTTAGCACCTACCTGTAAATTACTTTTGCTCAGATCTGTGGCAGGTACTGGAAGTCATAAAATAAGATCATACCTCCATGCTTCCATAGTAGTAATTAGTTCACCCCAAAGACACTACAGATAGCTTCCTGGTATAGAATTTGTGTCTCTGGTTGTATTGAAACCTCTGAGATAGAATTTTCATGGCCTAGCCCTTAAACTGATTTAATTTCAGATATACTTTAAAGTTTGCTGAACTGAGGTTAACCTTCCAGTTACTTCTGTTAAAACATATACGTTTAAACAGTTACATTAGTGCATGTACATTTCTATTCTCTCCAGTAGGGCACACTCTGGATACATTTCAAACACAAGCACTTTACAAATACCTTTTCAACACAAACATCTGTACAAATCAGTTTGATATACTGTACACATGACATACAGTTCTAATACATTAGTAACATGAGCATCTTGTATAAATCAGTTTGATACTCACAAATGACATATAATTATTTACAAAATTCCAGCTAGCTGTGCTGGCAGTACCTCCTATCATCACAGTAATACATGCTTTTCCATGAATATTACTGAGGCTTGCAAAGTTATCTGAGCATAATAGCATCTTCAGAAGACAAGATGTGTTTTTGAAAAAAATATACTACTTTCTTTTGAGGTGCATGCTGAAATGAAGCATTTAACTTTGATTTTGAGCACAGATTAGATGTAGAAATGGAAGGTGAAGCTGATGAAGTGGGACTTGTGAGGTCTGTAGTGTCTTTACATGGTTTTGGACACATTCTACCCTATATGTATGAGCTATTGGTCTCAGACTGAAATTACTGTGAACTTATCATCATCATTATCATCAGCCCCCTTTTTCTGTTAACTGTCACCATCTCTCTCTATTCAATTTCATACTCCTGACTTCTTCAACACTCATGCCTGACTGTCGAAGATCTTGTTTCACACAACCCATCCACCTGTTTGCTGGATGTCTTCATTTCCTCTTACCTTCTTCCTGTCTGTCACACTTTTTCTTTACCAGATTGTCTTCTGTTTTTCTGCACGTGTCCAAACTATAGTAATCTGTTCTCTTTGATCTTTTCTGCAATTGGAGCTACTTTGGCTTCTGCTCTTATGTCATCATGTCTTCATCTGTCCCACAGTGTGCATCCTACCACCCTTCTCAAACACTTCATTGCCATCACCTCTAGCTTCCTCATCTGCTCTGCCTTTACTGCCCAGGTATCTGTACCATACAGTACTACTAGTCACACCACTGTCTTGTACATGTTACTTTTCAGTTTCTTTGACATTCTTCTGTCATAGACTACACCTGAGACTCAATGCCAGTTGGCTGCAGGCCCTCTGATTCTAGCTTTGACCTCTTCTTTCAGACTTCACTTCTCCTCAACCACCCCTCCCAGATACTTGAAGCTGTTAACCTGTTCCACTATCTTCCTTTCTGTCTCAGTTCTCATATTCTTCTGATTCCCCAATTTGCTGCCATTACCACTGTCTTATCATTGCCTAGTTTCATCCCATGTGCCTTCAGTTTTGCATTCCATTCACCTACGCATTGCTGAAGTTCTTGCTCAGAGTCTGCCTGTAATGCCACATCATCTGCATGCAGCAGGTGTGAACTTATATGAACAGAAAACTGCAAGCATTCAGGAAGACATAGGCAACTTGGCTGGATATTTTTAAAAATAAATGTTTTTTTTAATGTAGCTTTTTATGTTTATACTTTATTAATTATGATTCTTTTTTTGGTGGGGGGGGGGTGTCATGGTATTATTTGAACAGCCCTTAGAGAAATTATGCATTTTGAACACTGTTTTTCAGGTCTTCAGTTTGTTCTTTCATGGAATATGCCATGGCACTTTGTGATGACTGTTGGTATGGTATGATGACAGCCTTAATATAAGTATAATGCATTGGGAAGACTTAGTGATATAATGGCTTCCTTAATGAAATGTTGGCACTCAAAATGCTGAGTACTGAAAAGCCAAAAAAAAAAAAAAAACAAGACTAAACCTATAGGAGAAGAGTTAATCGCAAAGATCGCTCTTCTCCTTCAAACTTTTTGCAAAGGAGAAGCCCACCATTCTTCTCCTCCCAAACTTAAATATACAACTCCAAGATTGGTATTTCTCAGAGAAAAGGGAATGGTTTGAGAAATGGTCATTGTGGACTTGGTAAATGAAAATCCCCTTTTTTGGCCATTCAGTCTCCGTGTTTCAGGATTTGCTCTAGTGTGTTCTGACATTTCAAATGGTTTCTGACAAAATGTTATGTTCTGTGGTGTTATTATTTCAAGTTTAATGAGTTTAGTAAGATATGAATACACAAATGACAGTACTGGAATCTATTTATTATAATAGGCATATAAGTCTGTCCTGTAATAAATGCTCTCTGAAGCTGTTTGTGTGTCTGTCACTAAAAGCTGATAAGTAGTGGCAGTTAATGATAATGGTGACATGGAAAAATAAATACTGATGCAAAGTATTTCATGTCTTTCATTGCTGTCATTTCTAATGAACTATTCTTTTTTTTCTTGTATAGTATAGCAGTAGTGAAGGCTGTCAACCAGTTAAGGTTGCTTCCACAGTATAGGCTCAATGTTAAATATTCTCACTTCAGTATAATAATATGTGTAATAAAAATCTAGTGGTGTATTGTGGACTGATATAAAATTCTGAAAATTTCTGCAGAAGCTTGACATTAACATTTGATCAAGGGCAGCGTGTTTACCTGTGTTAGAAATGCAGACATACTTTACAATAGTTGTACTGCACACAAGCATGTGCTCAGAAAATCATTCTTTACTGAGGCATTGGTTGGCCAACTGTTATCGTATACCTTGGTTATATTGATTTGTAGTGATTCCAGAACTGGAAACAATACAAGGTAAAGGAGAATGAACTGGAACTTGGGTTACAATTCAGATAGAATACACTTCAGAAATATGACAAAGATTAAAGCTGGGTACAGGGTCTATATTAGAACACCGAAGTTTCAGAACTTCAAATGTTCTAATATCAACCCCTATTCAGCGAAAGCTGAAAATATCGAAAAAACAGAAAACCAATTTTTTTTTCCTAGGGAAAGAATTTGGTTGTCCGTTTCTGATGCTTCGATATTTTCAGCGCTGTGGTGGAAAGTTACGGGTTGGGTTCAGGTAAGTGTGCGATTGAGTGCGGGTTAGGTTAGTTAGGGTTAGGGTGCGGGTTAGGTATGTGTGTGATTGTGGGGACATGAGGGTTAGGGCAGGTTAGGTGAATTAGGGTTAGGGCGCGGGGTTAGGTATGTGTGCGATTGTGTGAATGTGAGGGTTAGGGCGAGTTAGGTGAGTTAGGGTTACGGCATGGGTCAGGTACGTGTGCAATTGTGTGGACATGAGGGTTAGGGTGGGGTAGGTGAGTTAGGGCGTGGGTGAGGTGAGGGTGCGATAGTGATGGACCTTAGGGTTAGGGTTTATGTTAAGGTAAGTGGATAGTTAGTGGTGTGTGTATAGTTTAGTGTAGGATTAGGTGTAAGATTTTAGGTGTATGTCTGTGGATTGCTGTTTGTTTGATGTGCTTGTGTTGTGTGTATGTGTTTTGGAACAGCAATTTTTTTCCCTAGGAAAAAAATCACTGTTCTGTATGTTCAATGTTTTCAGCTTTTGCAGAATAGGGGTCGATATTAGAACATTCAAAGTTTTGAAACTTCAATGTTCTAAAATAGACCCTGGGTACAGAGGATGTTAGGCATTAACTCTCACAAAACCATGAGTGTCACTTACCTGAACCCGACCAGTAACTTTCCACCACAGCGCTGAATATACCGAAGCATCAGAAACGGACAACCAAATTCTTTCCCTAGGAAAAAATTTGGTTTTCTGTTTTTTCGATATTTTCAGCTTTCGCTGAATAGGGGTTGATATTAGAACATTTGAAGTTTTGAAACTATGTACAACAATAAACAGGACATGCTGGAGGGATAGATTCCTGTCCCAGTGACTCCTTTTACTCTGGAATAGAATCCCAATCCATATTCGACAGAGCTCCTCTCTGACCCTCTTCAAGTGAAATCTTGATGAGTGGATGGGTAATCATAAGTTCGACCCTGGGATCACTTCAGAAGCCCTGTTGACAGAGGCCCAGGTTACTAATCTAATGGGGAGGCGAAAGCCATCACTCTGTGGCTAGGCTTATAAATGCCCATGGGCAGATAGCCTAGTACTTACCTATGAACCTATGAACCTATGACACCGACAGCTACCCCCACACACACACACACACATACACACACACACTACTAGGATGCTTCCAGACATGACAAGACATGATTAGTACTGACCTTCATTAAAAATGTTTTTCACTAATCTGACATCAGGTTTTCCTGTTGGGGATTGTACTCTTTGGACATATGAGAAAAGCTACATCAGTGTCTGATGAAGTTTCACTTGTCACTTCATAGTGCAATAATGCCATCACATAATAACTCCCTATCCATGCACGTACATATGCATACCTGCCTGGTATAGCTGATCTTCTTTGTGCTGATGATTTAATTATCTAAAGCTTTAATACCTCACACACCAACATTAGCAATTTTGTATCTATACTTTACCATCAGTATTAGTTACACTTTTATGTAAACATTCCTAATATATCCAGCCATGCTTTAGTTCAAAATGATTCTCCCTAAATGTTAAAAAAATGAAACCATAATCTTTCAAGGAATTAAAAACACTGGTACAGAACCACGGAACCTCCACTTTTTATTAAAACAAATCAATATAAAATCCACATTAAGCACTTTCACCCAGTAATCTCCCGAGCTTCATCAGAATAGTTCATACATAAAATAACCAACCTTTTTTAAATTTCAATTCAAATTTCCACCAATAAAATTATCTCATTAATATTTATAAGCAGTGATTATCAATTAATTCTACTCCTTGCCAGTAATTTCATTGATGTAGTGCTTGTGCTTTACAGAACCATAAGCTTTGAAATAATAAAATAAAATCATAGTACCCCACCTACCCCAAAACATATATATATTGCAGTTCATCACATTTAAATATGATCATTAAAAATACATTACTGAATTTTTGTTGGTATATATTAACTTAATAAAATTTTTATAGCTTTGCTGTCCTTAATTTAAGGACACTGTTGATGCTTAAATGATCGTTTAACCCTTGTTTTCTTGTGGCATCTAGTTTTAATTGCCAAAATAACTGTTTGTGTTCCAGACAGGCTTCCCATAATCAACCCCTTAGATCCTGCGTGACTTGTTCTATTATATAGAATTTAAATTTACTATCCTTGCATTCCTTCTGATGTCTATACAGTGTGTTTGTGTCCTTCTGTAATGAAACGCCATACATGTGTTCATAAATGCATCTTCTTAAAGGTCTCTCTGTCTTGCCTATATAGAAGCTGGGGCATTTTTCACACCTAGCAATGTACACTACTTCTTTGCTGTTATAATTAAAGTGTTCCTTGGCTCTTATTCTAAAATTCCTAGCTGGGAGGTTAAGATTGTCATGTCCTAGAATGTTAACACATTGGTTACAAAACACGCATCTATATGTACCCATATATGAATACATAGATGCACAACCTGCTAGGATAACAATTGCTCAAACTCACCTCCTTTTCACACTATTTTATGCCTCCCCATTCTCACCAACTTACCCAAAACTGAAATTGTCAAACTCAACACCTGTTGCAATCAAATTGCAAAATTTGCTACCGGTGCCCCCTACTGAGCCCACCACTGCCATTCCCTAAAACAACTTGGCTGGCTTGAATTCCCTAATCTCCAAAATTATCATCAACTTTCCTTTGCTCATAATCTCCTACTACTCCCAGACAAATCTCCAGCTCTGGCTAATCTACTAGAACTACAAGCTAAAACTAGACAACTTAGGTCACCAAGACCAATAACACAGCAGGGGAATTCCTCTTCCCTAACTACACAGGCAAAATTTGGAACACTCTACCTACTGCTATTACCTCAGCAGGCTCAAAGATTACATTTAAAAGACTCCTGAAAGACCACCTGAAAGATACATGGATATGCACATGTTCCCCACCTGGCTGACCCCTCCCCCCACCCTCTCCCTTTACTCTTGCCCTCTGACTTCAGCTTCTTTCCCAAAAGAATGCAAGTTTTCTAGCTTCCTTCCAGTTCCACCACTAGTTGTAACCCCTTAGTCAATAGCATATGTCACTGCTAGGACAATCTGTTATCTATCCACTACACTTTTCTCTTTACACCATTACTCTTACTCTGTACTTAAGTTACTTACTCCTCCTGCTTTTCTTACTTAACCTGTTAGCCAGTTTCCCATCTCTGTCTCTTCTCCTGCTATTATACTCCCTACTATGTCTAATTTTTGCTCTCTTTGTTGCTATAATCCCTGCTGTGGCTAACTTGCTCACAAGTCAACTGTGTAAAACAAAAATGCAACCCCTACTAACAATGTTCACCATTAAGTAATCCCTCCACCTAAAACTGTAAAAGATGTGTCAGTCTATATAAATATGTTAAATATTAAGCTCCAATGCTATGTTACTAGTCAATGTTAAGTGTGGTACTATCTATGTAAATTTGAATGCTTCTGTATACACCTTATATTTTGCTTAAAATTTAACTGTGGAGCTTTTCCCCCCCCAGCCTCCGCTGAAAATGGACATGCATCCAGTTGGACTTTCCCAGTCAACAAATGTAAAAAAAAAAATATATATATATATATGTATGTATATATATATATATATATATATATATATATATATATATATATATATATATAATGATAATAATAATAATAATAATAATAATGATAATAGAACTGACTTAGGGATAAAGATAGATCGATAGATAGATAGATAGATAGATAGATAGATAGATAGATAGATAGATAGATAGGTAAATAGATAGATAAACAGATAGATCACATACAGTGTAGAAAAACTGAGGAATATTTCTTCCAGTCAAACCTTACAAGAGGGATTTTCAGTAACAGATAGTTTTATGTTCATTGTGCTAATGGCCTCCATAATAGGTATTCCATACAGCACCATAATCATAACCTTTTCCATGCACCCACAGAAAGGGCAGGCCAGAAAAACCCTTATGTCTGCAAAACGTTTTCTGATGATGACTGATGTTATAGTAGGATAGATGTTAATTTTTTCTTTGCAGAGAAATGTCATACAAATGACAGACATTATGATCTTAAAAACTGTACTGTATGTTTGTATGTGTGTGAATATATATATATATATATATATATAAATATATATATATATATATATATATATATATATATATATTTATGTTCATAGGTTCATAGGTAGGTACTAGGCTATTTGTCCAAGGGCATTTATAAGCCTAACCAGAGTATGTCGGCTTTCACCGCCCCATTGATTAATTAACTGATCCTCTGTCAAGCAGAGCCAATGAAGTGATCCCAGGGGTGTATTTTCTGTTACCCATCCACTCGTCAAGGTTTCTCTTGAAGAGTGTTAGTGAGGCTGTCTGCCTGATATAGTTTGGAATTTTGTTCCAAAGCATGGGCAGTCTCTGTGACAGGAATCTATCCCTCCAGCATGTTCTATTTATTGTTGTGGCGTGGTTTAGCTCACTAGAGTGCGTGTCTTGCAGTGACTTGGATTTCTTTAGGTGGAGCATGTCCATCAATTCTGAGTTGGACACGGCTTTGTAGGTCAGGCAGAGATCACCTCTGAGTAAGCGATATGCCACTGAGTACAGCCGGAGTTTTTTCAGTCAGGCTGCAAAGGACATATGTTTGAGGCCAGTAATCCTCTTGGTAAGGTACTTTTGTGGTCTTTCCAGCTGTTGGAAGTGTCTTGTGAGGTACATCCTAAATGGGGCATTGTACTCTATGATGGGTCTAATGAGTGATGAGTAGTGGGGCACTATAACCTCTTTATTTCTAGATGTGAACACTTTAGTAATTAGATGGGCCACATAAAAGGATTTCTTAACTACTTTGGCAATATGATTGTCAAAGGAGAGATGACTATCTACCTGTGTCCCCAGATCTCTTATTATCTCTTCTGTATTAAGGGGGCTGCCACCTATGTGGTAATTTGTGGGTGTTTTGTTTTTCCCAAATGGGATGACTATGCATTATTGGCATTTAGCTTGAGGCTATGACTTTAACACCAGGTGCCCATCTCAGTAAGGCCCTTTTGGAGAATGACCGTGTCAGCCAGAGTGTCAAATATGGCTCCCAGTTTGCCGTCATCGGCGAACTTGTTTAGCCATAGTCCTCTTGTGTTTGCCTGTACTTCTGAGAAGTATATGCTGAACAGTAGGGGTCGCAGGACCGTGCCTTGTGGGACACCACTTGTGACTGGTTTAGAATCGGACCTGGAGCCCGCTATTCTTACCATTTGAGTTCTGTTTGTAAGTAAGTTGGCAACCCATCTCGTGACATAGAGGTTTATGTTCAGGCTGGTGAGTTTTTCTGTAATACCCAAGTGGGAAATGGTGTCAAAAGCCTTGGTGAGATCAAGGTAGGCTGTTTGAACCACCTTTCCCACGTCTATGGCCTTGGTGACTGTCTCAAAGAAGTCAACCAGGTTTAGTAGGCATGATCTGCCCTTAACAAAGCTGAACTGGGTCAGGTCAAGTGTTTGGAGGTTCCCAATGTCTTTGTTAATGAGTTCCATGATGATGCGCTCCATAGCCTTGCAGACCAGGCTAGTCAGGCTTATGGGGCGATAGTTACCAGGGTCAGTTGTGGCCCCTCATTTGTGGTGAGGAATAACCATTGCTGTGTGTCATTCTATGGTCATGTAGCCTGTAGAGAGGCTGAAGTTGAACAGTGTGTTTAGGTGGGGGGGTTAGTTCGTTCTGTAGTTCGTGCAAGACACAGCCTGGGACACCATCTGGTCCCATTCACACCGTGTTTTTGGCTTTTGTAAGGGCTGTTTTCACCTGTGCGTCTATGATTTTTGGGACACTACACTTTTCCGGTATTGTTGTGGGCCCTTTTGGAGGTGAGAGGGGGGTGAAGTTTGCACGGAATCTATTTACCAGGATGTTGGCAATATCAGTAGGTTCAGTATATTTTGTGCTATTTTGCACTAGTTCAGTGCATATCTGCAAGTTGCCACTTAGATTCTTAACACAGCTAAAGAAGGCTTTGTGGTTATCTTTTGAATCCTTGGCTATTTTTCTTTCGAAGTTAGCCTTGGATGATTTCATGAGGAACCTTAGTTTCTTACTGATACTGATCCGGGATTTGCTTTTTTCGGAACTAGTTTCCTCCTGCTATTGTATAGCTTGTTTATGGCAGGGGTCCACCAAACTGGTTTCCTTCTCTTGGAGGAGTGAGCCTTGGTTTTGCTAGGGATGGCACGATCCATGCATCCTTGTAGGTACTCATAGAGTGCATTTGTAAAGGTTTCTGCATCTTGGGCAGCATTATCCCTTAGCGTTGGGGCTGTGAAACTTACCATCTCTGTCTTAAGTAAGGTGAAGTTTGCTTTAGAAAAGTTTTTTACTGTGGTTTCCCTAGTTGGGGGGGTGGTGGGGTGTGGACATCCAGAGTGATTAGTTTATGGTCTGATATAAGCAGTGACAGGTTGACCTCCGGTGTGGAACACCTGTCACCCATGTTCCTGATGACCATGTCCAATATGTTTTCACCTCTGGTAGGGGAGTTTACCAGCTGATCCAGGGCATTTGAGTTGATAAATTCCAGGAAGCGCTGGGCCTGGGAGTTTGTACTCGAGTAGTTTTCCCAGTGAATGGTAGGATAATACAAATCGCCCAATATCAGGGTGTTTGGTAGAACCTTCATGTTTTCCAGTGTCTCCAGAAAGGTGGAGTGGTGGTCCTGGGTCATGGAGGGTGATCTGTAGCAGGCCACAATTTGCACTGCAGATTTACCCGATGTTAGTTGCACATGGATGATCTCAGAGGTATCATGCTGCGCCACTAACCTGTAGGTGTAGATATCCTTGATGAATATGGATACACCCCCTCCTTTTGTGTTTCAGTCTTTGTTCTGTGGCCGAAATGTGTGGTATGAGTTGTAGCCCGGTAGTGCTGGGGTGGTCTGTGGAGCCTTGAACCAGGTTTCAGTTACTACACAGATGTTGACATTTTCCATACTGAGGAGTGCTTTGAGTGCGTGCATTTTGAGATTTAAACTCCTGGCGTTGAGTAGCATAACCCTCAATTTATTGTTAATTGTGCTGTTTATGGAGGTCGGTTTGACTTTTGAGCCTTGCCCAAAAAGGCACTATGGGGGCAGCAACAGCCTTGGCCAGTATTTGGAAGCCTAGGGGTGACAGATGCAAGCCATCTCTTGTGAAGCAACGCGGCTTGTCGAGCATGTTGTCCCAGGCTGACAGACACTGGATCCCCTTTGAATGACACCAGAAGCTTAGACAATTGTTGAACTTGATAATTTTTTCTTTATACTGAGGTATCATTCTTGGTTAGGGCAGGCTGCTACTCAGGGTCAAGATCATACCAGTCTGAGCTACATGATCAGAGAGCTCTTCCATGTCTCTTTTCATGTAGTCCAGGCAGGTACATCTAAGGTCATTCACACCAACATGAACAATGACAGAGTCATATTTGTACTTTTTCTGGAGTGACCTGAGTGCTTGTGTTATGTGGTGGATTCTGGCTCCTGACAGACAGCTAACAGTAACCTTATGCTTGTCCAGCCTAGTGAGTGGGACGTCAGTGTGCTTAACTATAGAGTCACCTATTACTGGTGTGTTAGGTATGTTATTTCGCCTTAAGGGCTGTGATTGTGTGGCACACTGATTTTGTGTTTTATGTGTTGTCTGGTTTGTGACGAGAGGTACAGGTTTTTTGGGTGTTTGCTTTGGAGGTCTCTGATGCTTTTGCAGGTTTTTATTTAGAGCCTCAGAGTATGATTTTGTGTATTTATGTGTATTTTTTTGCCAGTGCTGTTTTAGTAGGTCTATGTGTGGCTGGAGGTGTGGTGCAAGTCTTAACCTTCTCCTCTTGACTCTCTGTTCCAATCTTGGGTGGAGACAGCTTAGCTTCCAGTTTGGCTGTATATATATATATATATATATATATATATATATATATATATATATGTGTGTGTGTGTGTGTGTGTGTGTGTGTGTGTGTGTGTATATATACAGTGGATATAAAAACTGTACACACCCCTGTTAAAATGCCAGGTTTTTGTGATATAAAAAAATGAGACCACAATAAATCATTTCAAAACTTTTCTCACCTTTAATGTGACCTATAACCTGTACAATTCAATGGAAAAACAAACAAATCTGTTAGGGGAAAAAGATTTAAAAAAAAAAGTACAATAAGCTGGTTGCATAATTGTGCACACCCTTAAATACTTACATATACATTTACACACACACACATATATATATATATATATATATATATATATATATATATATATATATATATATATACACACACACACACACACACACACACACACACACACACACACACACACACACATACACACATATAGACACACACACACACACACACACACACACACTTGGTCGACAGAATGTCTCACACTCAGACATACAAGCTACCTTACTCTACTCTTTCATCTGAACACACACATGCTTGCCAGTCTTATACGTACACACACACACATGCACAGATTTGGACATTGACCTCCAACTCAATTAAACATGTTTTCATACTCTAGTCTCTCAGTAACACACATATATAGTCCCAGAAACAGTAATCATTTTGATATCCAGTTACTCTCGCTTCTACAATAACTCCTTTTTGAAGAATTGACTGTAACCCATATATATACATGCATGCACTCATATGTATTGAAGACTTTTAGTGACCATCAAGAAGTTTGTACTCAGATCCAACCACATACCTCAGTACTGAACTTGAAGATCTTGCTGAAACTAGGAAAACTCCTTCCCTTGTGGGTAAATATTGATAACATATTTCAATCCTTATTTGGTTCTTGTTGAAAAGCTCTTGCTTTGATCCATGAATTACTTTCATTATATGAAAAATTATGGCCATTATTTCTTGTACAAGTGTTGTGTTGGAAACTGAACCATATTATGACATACTTGGTAACTATGATTTTTTTATATGATTTTTTACATTTCTATTAAATCTTCTCTCAGTAGTCTTTGTCTGATAGAAGAAGACACTCAAAGTCATGGGGAAACTGTGCCTTCCAATAATTTTTTCATAAACTTTCGAACAATAGCTTCCAATTTACTTATATTAACTGATTATTAATTTTAACAGCAGTAACAGCAAGAGCAGATGCATCCACTCAGCATTTTTCTCCTCACATCTCCAAGACTCTGTGGTTAATGCCATCCTGCTGGCTGTATCTTTAAGGTACCATCTATGCACCATCCTGCTATACTGATCCCCAAAAGTACTAGGGTATTTTAATATTGCCATCGTTGCTCGTATTCTTTTCAAAAATCATTTCCTGACAATATCACATCATCATTACTGCACTGTCACATCACCTTACAAAAAGCATGCTCATGCATGCAGTCACTGAACTACCTATAAATACTTCCAATTCTTCCTTTTTACCTGCACCAGTTTTTTCCTAAAGCTAACCTTACCTCATAATTCACCATTTTACTTTCTACATCCCTTCACTTACAGTTTAACCTGCACTTTTTTATGGATATGCTAATTACTATCTCCAAGTACCCCATGAAACAATTGCTAGTTTCCTTTCTGCAAGTTGAATTTCTCCTTAACAGCCCAGAAAGTTAGTCAGTTACCAGGCATTTCATTCCCGTCCTAAGTCCCTCACCTTTCCGATATCCCTTTCTTCCCAGATCACCATCTTTTCGACTAGCTCTTAAAGGCAGATCTACCATAGTTGCCTAGAACTTCATTCTTATCCTTCTATAAACTACAAGTAATGCCCTGATAACCTGGGAATCAGTTTATTGGTGCCCTACTCTACATTTTCATTGTCTTGTCATTTCCAACCTTCCAGGCCTTTTCTCATGCAAACCGTTAAAAAGTTTAATTTTCTATGCCTCCTAACCTTTGGATAATGTTTATAGTGGTCACTTCGTCCTTGATATTGTCCATTCTACATCCTTCAGCTTTCCTGTGGGACCTAAGTCTTCTTTTCCCATCCTTTCTCTTTTGATTTTTGACTTAGACCTGTAGCACTTTAGTTTGATATCTCCAATAATCAAGATTAAAGGACTAATCTGAATGTGCCTTTCTAGATATGGTATGTGCAGGAATACCATTGCGCAACTTATTTCAATTCTACTCCCAAGTGTGGTAACTCTACATGACCATGTTACTAACATTTTCCCTGGCCTGAATTTCAAATACAAACAAGTATTAGTCTCTGATTTCAGATACAGTTTTATGAACTTTAAGACACAGATCTACACGATGACTTGTGTGCTATTTCCATCACGTTTATTTTCATTTTTATTTCTAATGTAATCACTACTTACTACTGAGGTGGTAATGAAGCTTTAAATCTTGCCTGAGCTAATTGAAAATCCTCACTATCCCCAGAATCTGAATAGCAGCAGCATCAAGCAACACCATGCAGTTACCATCAAACAAATTAATGCCCCTTCTTTTTCTAATATGTGCTTATCCAATCAAGTATGCCTCATTCTTTGCACCAGACATTTAATGACCATTAAATATAGTCTTGTTGGGTACCTCCTTCTAATACAGTGTCTTCTATAAATCCACCATTTATATGTAGACCTAACTTTGAAATGCTATAAAAGGCTTTCACGACATTCAGCCACCTACCATTTCAAACAGTTTCTGTCGATATTTCTATTGCGAAGTCACAGAAAACACAGTCAAAGGCCTTAACAATGTCCAATAATACATTTCCTACTTTACTGTGACCCATTTACTGAGGCAGTTCTACCATATCTGTAAGAATATGCTAGTGGTGTATGGACAAACTGATTTTAATGAAGTCCAGCTGTACATCCATTATTAATCTTGGGAGAATTTTTTTCCAATCTTGCTTTCAAAATCTGAGCAAAACGTTTTGTATCTACATTGTACAGAGGTATAGGACAACAGTAGCTTGCATCAAACTTTTCCCTGTTCTGTTTTTACAACACTATTGTGGTAGTCTCTTCCATAAATTTGGTCAAGCTCCTTTTTTATGTCCTTTAAGAGATCTACTGTTGCAATACTTTCATGAAAACCGATTTTTAATAGAAGTACATTGGGAATCCATCTGACCCACTTTACCCCTCTTCAAATGCTTAATGGCCAGTATTACCGCTCCTCCTATGGGTAAATGTATTCCCTACTATTCTTCCTCACACACAATGTCAACTTTCCATTTATAAATGAAAACAACTTGTTGATCTACTCTTCTATAAAGCTCATTATGTTAAAGTTTAAACTGTGCCCTTTTTTGTTTCTTTGTATGATTTTCCTTCCCCATTTCATCCTCCAGTGCTCCATAATTTTCCATATCAGCATCCTAATATCTATCTCTCCCCCCTTGCTCACAATCCTGTTCTTCTTCTAGTTAACCCTTCTTTTATCTTTGATTCCTCATATTCTTTCAACCTCTCCCTAATAGCAACTTGCTCTGCACTGTTTACATCCTGGACTGCTGGCTGTACTTGTTTTACATTTTGCAACTCCCTAAGTCTCCCCTGCAGCCTTTCTAGTCTCATCTTCCCTTTCCAGTCCGTAATGCTTCTAGTCCAAACATCTTTCACCACATCTCATTTACAGTTTCCCAGCATGCCTTTGGTATTTTTATTTAAGTCTGCCACCTCCTTGATCATATTCTTTGTTGATATGATCATTCCTTTCTTGTCCAATGTGCAGAATTCCACCCCCCCCCACACTTAGCCATCAATAGAGTGGTAGACAGGTGTGATTTACTTAAATGTTTTCCCATCCACCAATCATCTAACCAACCTACTGGCTTGTTTTCCTTCACATCTTGAAAATGTTAACCCTGCTGCTCCTGGTATTAAGTCTTGCCATACATCCAGAAATCTCTTCCCTCTCATCCCCTCAGCTAGGCTGTTTGGCTTTACCTGTGACTCTGTATTTCCTATCCCTTTTTGGGCCTTACACTGCATTGAAAGACCGCCCACCAACTGTCATTTTATCTCCCTCTTTCTTTGTTGCCCGCAGATCCTTTAACCAAGATTTAAAAACTCTGGGCATTTCTGCATTTGAATTATAGAAAGAAATAAAGGCTATTCCTTTTTCATGTCTTGGCCATCTGTCTGATACCTGTTTGCTTTCCTTATCTTTGACTACCGTCACTTCTTCCATTCTTCATCTAAACTATCTAGGATCCCCAATCCCCTTCTACCACCTCTTTTGTCCAATTCACAGATAACCATCTCTAACCTTTTTGTAGCTTTTTAAACAGTTGAGGTTTTAACTTAGTTTCTTGTAAAAAGTATACTCCCAGGTCCTTCCTCTTCAACTTCACTAGCACTCTTGCTTTTTATTTGATTATTAATCCCTGTCATATTCCATGCTCCTATCCACATTATCACTCTTTTTTCCTTTACATCCTTCCTACTCCCCCTGAATTGCCTTCACCTACGTCTCCATTGGAGATAAGCCCCATGGGCCACTGGGTTGGTAAAGAAACCAATCAAGACTCCCCTTCAGGCAGATTAACTCACTGGGCATTGCTACAACCTAAGATTAGTGGTTAGTGAGCTCAAGGTACCTTCCACCTGGTGACTCAAAAATTTGTTTTTGTATTTGGAAATGAACCATATATTTTTTTAAATGTTAATGTCCTCTTACCCTCTGCTATGTGCTTCATTGCTCTCCTAACTTGTCCTCAAAGAATGACCTACAAAAGCTAATACAGTGTTCCATGTACCTCATGTGCACCCAAACTCCTTCACTGTACAAATCCAACGACTATCTTATGCACTAATAACTGGCATATTTAATTTGGTTTAGCTACCATCATACATAAAAATGTAATAATACTATAATGATTCACCATCTCATAATATAAAATGTTTACATACTTGATGAGACTTCTTATAAGTAGTACAACTTCTGTAAACATTTCATGTCACCATGCAATATCTACATGCCATGTATCTATGCACACTTTTTGTGGTTTATCCTTCTATACTTGACAAATTGTGCTCCAGCTCTATTGTACAACAATCTATAAACTGCTCTACTCCAGGACAGGCTGACATGTATACATCATCATTTTATAAGATCTACATACAGTTTTGTTAGCATAACAGAGAATTAACTCACAAGGCTGTCTGTATCAACTTTTCCTTTCAGACTCACTGCTTCACATACTAGGCTCATCACGGCAAGATACATTTTCATTTTACTGTCCCTGCTGACATTGGGGTCCTCCTCCACATCATTCTTCATGTGCTCATTCAACTTGTAAGGCTGCATAAAAAATAAACAAAAACTGGAAAATGAAAGAATTAAGTGTAGAATCACTTGTAATTAGGAAATGTCATGCTTTCCATTAAAAATGCTTCTGTAGCCACATGCATGATGTTCTTTTCTACTGTCACTGCTGCATGCCCATGCCATTGTTCACCTCACCCATACGTCCATGCGGCCTTCGTCTTGAGCTAGTCTGTAAGAGCACCTAACTTCTCCCTTCCAATGCCCTCCTCTTCACTGCATTTCTTTGGTATCCAGTTTACTATTTTCTTCGATTCCACCCAGAACTCCAAGTCTGTAGCTCTCTCCATTCTTAAGGGGATTACTAGGCTAGTGACCTGCAGGTCATTTTAAGCCTAGCTGTTTCAACCCAATGTAATACCCTAGAAGTACTAGTCAATACCCAAGACTGCATTTAGTGTTGACTGCCCACGTCCAGGATGTGGGCGCTATCCCCTGTATCT
The DNA here is from genome assembly GCF_019279795.1 of Protopterus annectens. Classification (NCBI taxonomy): domain Eukaryota; kingdom Metazoa; phylum Chordata; order Ceratodontiformes; family Protopteridae; genus Protopterus; species Protopterus annectens. The sequence goes on from NC_056728.1 coordinate 1,727,805,008, forward strand.
CTCCCTCTGCCATCTTCTGTCTTTTATATGTGGTCTCTGTCTGATCAGATCATATCTCTTAGGATTTCTACACCATTTTGAGGTCACTAATGTCAATATATCTACATTTCTCTCTGAAACCTTGCCTCCTCATCTGTAGTACGGTAGTCTGTTTGCTCTAATTAACCACTTGCATTGGGTTTGGGCTTTCCTTTTCCAATCTTTGATCCTTTTTTCCTGAGGTACAGTGCCTGGTCCACTCTTCTCTACATACTTAGAGCCAGTAAGTTAAAAAGCATTTCTTCTTATCTACCATTTAAGGCATTAGCAGGGGAATTCCCCTTCTCTCCAGCTACTTGCAATTTTTCCTTCCACTAACATCTTTGTATATGTATATTGTTCCTCTTTATTCTTAGACCATGATACATTTCCTTTCCAAATGATGTTGAGCATTACAAGATATATAGGAAATGCTGCTGCTGTATGTCTTAATTACCAGGCTACTGTAAACAGATCTTTTCATTTTGATTAAATATATGGTGCAATGTCATTCATTAATTTAATTCTGCAGCTCCCCACCCACCCAAACACAAAGCGCTTTCTAAGTACTACAGTCTTAAAAATCTATTCCTTCAGCCAGCAACTATGACACTTTACAGTTAAGTGTCTCAGTCTATCAGCATTCACAATAAATCAACCAGCTCTATGTGCTCTGTCAATTTATCTAGCCAGTCAACTTTTTCATTTATCTGCCATATCCATCGCTGTACATAACATGCTGCCTCTTTCACCTCCATCCCCTTCGTGTTGTACATTCTAAACTGTGCTGCTTCTATAGTAAACTTTATATGCAAGCATGCATCTTTTTATTTGATAATTGTCCTGATCAATGCTGAGTATAAGGAAGAGATTTCCTCTTTTGACCTTGATGATAACTTTTTTGCAATTAGCTAAGCTAAATGAAAGGAAATCCTGGTGATCATTTTTGCATAATGGCCAACAGAAAGGGAACCATCAACCCAAGTACCTAGTACCTAGGTCCCTGACTAGATTTTTGCTTTGTAGTAGTATGTTTGTATAATATGATGAGGGGAGGGTCTGTCTACCAAAAGTGATAATATCGCAGTTTAGGAGGTCACTTATAAAATGTTTCATAAGTTTGTAGATGACAATTGCAAAGTTGATATGTCTGTAATTAGCCAAGTCAGTTGTAAGGTCACACTTGTGGTAGAACAACAACACCTCAGCGTGCCAATCATTTGGGACAAAACCAATAGCTAAACCTAGTTTAAACACCTTAAGGTGTGTGACTACAATTGTATGTCTAATACTTCTAAGTTTAGAGATCCCACCAACAAAGTATTTTTGGTGCTAGCTAGCACATTCAATAAATGATTATTAGAAATAATTGGGGAAGTAAAGAATTCAGATATTTTAGAGGTTTGAAAAAAAGTTTCAGGGGTGAAGTTATTTCTTAATTTATTAACAAATATATTGGCAATGCCTATTGAGTCAAAATAGTAGACATAATTATGAATACATTCAGAGTAGTGCAGTTTTATTTATTTTTTTAGTTTTTTAACATAGATAAAGAAATATTTATTATGACCTTTGATTTCAAAGCCCAGCCTAAGGTCATGGGCTCCTTTAGGGGACCTGATGGTATTCTTCATTTTTTAAATACTTTTAAAATTATACCCGAGTAGAGAGAATTTGGATCTACTAAATAATTTAGGAGGTTTCTTTCTTTCATCGTATAGTAAATTTATTGTAGTAGCCCACAGTTGTGGTTTATTTATGACAAATCATTTCAAGATACCATTATGAGAGATGGTGTCAGATGTCACACAGCAATGCTGATATAAAAGGCATCAACAACAGTAATGTAAAAGGAAACCAGGTTTGACAATATATTCTTTGAGCCATGTTGGTTGACACTGTGATGTTGATAAGCTTGCAATGGCAATACATTTACCAGAACCCTCTCACTGTATTTCTAGACATCATGGGAAATTTAACTAATAGGCATATAGTTTTCCAGACTTGCTACAGTCACGATTTATAGGTTCCTAGGTTCATAGGTAAGTACTAGGCTATCTGCCCGAGGGCATCTATAAGCCTAGCCAGAATGTGTTGGCTTTCACCGCCCCCTTAGATTAGTTCACTGTGCCTCGGTCCAGCTGAGCCATTAGTTCCCTGTGCCTCTATCCAGCAGAGCCACTGCAGTGATCCCCGGGGTAAATTTTCTGTTTCCCATCCACCTGTCAAGGTTTCTCTTGAAGAATGTTAGTGAGGGGCTCTGCGTAATGCAGATTGGAATCCTGTTCCAAAGCATGGGGAGTCTCTGGGACAGGAATCTATCCCTCCAGCATGCCCTATTTATCGTTGTGGTGAGGTTTAGATCCTTAGAGTGGGTGACTCTTGGGGATTTGTTTTTTTTTTTTAGGTGGAACATGTCCATCAATTCTGGGTTGGACATGGCCTTCTATGTCAGGCAGAGATCACCACTGAGTAAGCGGTATGCAACCAAGTACAGCTGGAGTTTCTTCAGTCAGGCTGCATAGGGCATATGTTTGAGGCCAGTAATCCTCTTGGTGAGGTACTTCTGTGGTCTTTCCAGCTGTTGCAGGTGACTTGTAAGGTACATCCCAAATGGGCGATGTACTCTATGATGGGTCTGATGAGTAATGAGTACAGGGGCACAATAACCTCTTTTGCTCTAGATGCGAACCCTTTTGTGATTAGGTGGGCCACATAGAAGGATTTTCTAACCACCTTGGCAATACGATTATCAAATGAGAGATTACTATCTACTTGGGTCCCCAGATCCCTTATTACATTTTCTGTATTTAGGGGACTACCACGTATGTGGTAGTTCGTGGGTACTTTGTTTTTCCCAAAGGGGATGACTATGCACTTTTTGGCATTTAGCTTGAGGCCATGATTTTGACACCAGGTATCCATCTTAGTGAGACCCTTCTGGAGGATGTATTTATCAGCTAGAGAGTCAGTTATGGCTCCCAGTTTGCAATCGTCTGAGAACATGGTCAGCCATAGTCCTCCTGTGCTTGCCTGTACCTCTGAGAAGTATATACCGAACAGGAGGGGTCCCAGCACTGAGCCCTGGGGGATGCCACTTGTAACTGGTTTAGAGTCGACCTAGAGCCTGCAACTCTCACCGTGTGGGTTCTATCCATGAGCCAATTGGCAACCCCTCTCATGACTTAGGGGTTTATGTTCAGGCTGGTGAGCTTGTCTATAATATAAGAATGGGGAATGGTGTCGAAAGCCTTTGCAACATCTAGGTAGGCTGTGTGGACCTTCTTTCCCTCATCTAAAGCCTTGGTAACTGTCTCAAAGAAGTCCACCAGGTTTAGGAGGCATGATCTGCCCTTAACAAAGCCAAACTGGGTAGGGTCCAATGTTTGAAGGTTTCCACTGTCTCTGTTAATGAATTCCATGATGATGCGCTCCATAGCCTTGCAGACCAGGCTAGTCAGGCTTATAGGGCAATAGTTCTCGGGGTCTGTTGTGGCTCCACCATTTTGGAGTGGGATAACTGCTGCAGTGCACCACTCTATGGGTACATAGCATGTAGAGAGGCTGAGTTTGAACAGTGTGTTTAGGTGAAGGGTTAGTTCATTTTGGAGCTTGTGTAAGACACAGCTTGGGACACCGTCTGGTCCCATTGAAGCTGTATTTTGGGCTTTGGATAGGGCTGTTTTAACCTGTGTGTCAGTGATTTCCGGGGCACTACATTCTTCTGGTATGGTTATGGGCCCTTTAGGGGGTGAGAGGTGGGTGAAGTTTGCACTAAACCTGCCTGCCAGAATGTTGGCAATATCAGCCAGTTCAGTGGATTTTGTGCCATTCTGCACTAATTCAGAGCAGATCTGAGAGTTTCCACTTAGGTTTTTGACATAGCTAAAGAATGCTTTGTGGTTATCTTTGGAGTCTTTGGCAGTTTTTCTTCCAAAGCTAGCCTTGGATGATTTTATGAGGGATCACGGTTTCTTGCTGATACTGATCAGGGATGTCTTTCCTTCTTGGGAGTTTACTCTTTTCTGCACTAGTTTCCTCCTTCTATTGTATAGCTTGTTTATGGCACGGGTCCACCAGACTGGTTTCCTTTTCTTGGAGGAGTGAGTCTTGGTTTTGCTTAGGATAGCACAATCCATGCATTCTTGCAGGTGCTCATAGAGTGCCTTTGTAAAGGATTCAGCAGCTTGAACAGCATTGTCCTTTAGCATGGGGGCTGTGAACCTTTCCACCTCGGTCTTAAGTAACTTGAAGTTTGCTTTTGAAAAGTTTTTCACAGTGGTTTCCTTGATTGGGGGTGGGGGCAGAATGTGGATATCCTGAGTGATTAGTCTATGGTCTGATCTAACCAGCAAGGGTTTGACCTCCGGTGTAGAACACCGGTCGCCCATGTTGGTGATGACCAGGTCCAATATGTTGTCACCTCTGGTGGGGGTGTTGATCAGTTGATCCAGGGCATTCGAGTTTATAAATTCTAGGATGCATTGGGCAAGGGAGTTAGTACTTGAGCAGTTCTCCCAGTTAATGTTTGGGTAATTGAAATCACCCAATATTAGGGCATTTGGTAGGACCTTCATATTTTCCAGTGTCTCCAGAAATGCAGAATGGGGGGTCCTGGGTCATGGTGGGTGATCTGTAGCAAGCTACAATTTGAATTGCAGTTTTGCCCATTGTTAGATGCACATGGATGATCTCTGAGGCATTGTTCTGTGCCACTAAATTGGAGGTGTGGGTATCCTTGATGAATATGGATACACCCCCACCTTTTGTGTTTCGGTCCGGGTTCTGTGGCCAAAAAGTATGGTGTGAATTGTAGCCTGGTAATGCTGGGGTGCTCTCTGGATCCTTAAACCAGGTTTCTGTTACTGCACAGATATCTATGTTCTCCATATTGAGGAGTGCCTCGAGTGCATGCATTTTGAGGGTTAGACTTCTGGCTTTGAGTAGCATTACCCTCAGTTTTTGGTTACTTCTGCTATTTACAGTAGTGGGTTTGTCTTTTGAGCCTTGCCTAAAAATTATATAATGCAAAAATAATAGAAGAATTTCAAGATGGAGGGTTGTATCTTTATTGCAATTTTTTTTGAAAAAGGGAACTTCTGAATAAACCAGGAATATTATATAGCACTATGCTAGTAGGCAGTTATGTTTAATCTTTTGACTGTCTTTTTTTTTGGTTCCCTTTCTGCGTCATTCTTTCTAGCTATTCAATTGCCCCTGCCAATTTCTGTATCTGCAAGCCTCTTCTACTTCCCCTGAACAATCTCCATTCTGAGGCTTGACTGACAAAACCTAAGGTAGTCCTGTGAGGGATGGGATGTTGCCTGCTTCCATCAGGGAACTTTTTTTCATTTATGGCTTTCTCCTTTGTATTCCCCCAAAGTTTTACCAGTTACATATGATGGCTACTCCAGGGAGGGCCGTTCCCCTCTATGGGCCATGTCTGCCATAGGTAAACCCTAGACAAATGCCTTCCCCTCCACCCTGAGATGGGCACACCCATCCATCCTTGCCAGTGCCTCATATGCCCAAGCCAATAATCAATCCCCTGGGCAATAGTTATGGCTTTAGTGCTCTACATCACAGCACTGACACTGACACACAGTCTTTTTAAATGTGTTGAGTACAGTGCCTTCATAGATCATAGCACACTGGTCAATATCAGGAGAGCTTAACGTGTCATCAAAATATCTGTCAGCAACTTTGTCTAGTTGGCTTGCCCTGTGATATCAAGTTGTATTGTATATACCCATAAGATATCATTTCATATAAGTAAATCTATAAGAACTGATGATAACTTTAGAAGCTAGGACCTTTTCAGACTCTCTTTAGACATTTTTTTATTTCCATGCACAGATTTTGTTACTATGAACATGGCATACTATGCTACATCATAAAGGATAGGTACAGCACATCTTCTGTGTTTCTTTTTCTTCTAATATTTTTTAAGTTACTGTTTCACCAAAATAGATGTGAAACCTTCTGAAGATATGGTTATATTTCAGTGAGGGACTCTTCTTATATTTGTTCACATATAGGTCACCTCGGACCAGTTTCCATCTGAAATTGTCAAGAGACGACCTACTTCTAACTTATAAATGTATTGATCGTCTGTCAAGAAAATACTATCCAACATTTTGTGTTATCTAGATGGATTTTGCTTTAATTTGTTTTCTAAGATAAATTCAAACAAGCATTTTTTCTGTTAGTATGGTAGAAAACTATTGAATTCATAAAGGTACAGTGACATGTACATGGTCATGTACATGTTGTGGTATGTTTTTGGTATTTATCAAGTACCCTTACACACTTACACAGTGCTGCATTATCATCCAACATGAAGATATAGATCACACTGAAGGGATGGATCTGCAACCATAGTTAATGTTAATGAGGCATTCTGGGGGAAAGATGCATGTGGTATAACTCATGTGCTGTCTTCCTGGGCCACCACCAGGAAGCCATCGACACAGCCAAGTGATTAAAAAAAGTGTTTGTCTTATTAGATCAGCACGGATATCTGTACTACGTAGCTATAGCAAACATGGCCAAAAATCTATGTTCAGACACTGAACATGAACATGGTGAGGGGAGTCACTAGACATCAAAACAGGTATGGGGGAGCCATGATACATCAGAGATATTGGTTCAAAGTGACATACAAGCACCAACATTACTACAGAGACAGTGAGTGGAGGGGCAATATCGCATCAACACCAATGTTACTACAGAGACTGGGGATGGAGAATAGAGACTGACTGGAGGGGGATTCCACTGTCTACATCAGCAGCAGGTTACTAAAATGATGTGGAGATCAGCCATGATCGTCACACTGCAGCAGTAACAGAGATTCATGAAACATACAAATTAGTAGGGAGGTCTTACCTCAACATGGCTAGCAGGTCTCTGAATTGCAAATGGGCATGTCATCCTGTAAGGGCCTTTCTGTCATGAGCTAATGAGCTCTCTCATGTTTCCTACTTAGTATGATAAAAGCTGAATCATCCAAATTCAGTAAATTATTTCTTCTGCTGCAGGTCATCAGATTATAGAATTGCATTGAGTAGACAGACTGTGGTTCCTATAAATGAGATAAACATTGACACTTCTTTAGTCAGAATAATTGACGCTGAAACTATTTCAGGATTTGAGAGTTTTATATTGTCTATACAAGTTAAAGACTGTAAAACACAAGCACTCTTCTTACTATTGTAGGGGTTCTGTGTCCATAAATTCTGATTATGTCAGGAATAATTTGGGGGACTTGTCATTTACAGCAAGAGTTCAGTAATGAGAAAAATGCCTACATTGTTTGACTATAGTAAAGCTCGCAATTGAAAATGTATGTTATGCAAGCCTCACTCATTATAGGTTCATAGGTTCATACTAGGCTATCTGCCCTAGGGCATTTATAAGCCTAGCCAGAGTGTGTTTAGCTTTCGCCACCCATTTTAAATTAATTTTGCTATGCCATTTTTCAAGGTTAGTATACTGTGCCTCTGTCTAACAGTGACACAGAAGTGATACCTGGGGTAAACCTACAATCTCCCATCCACTCATCAAGATTCCTCTTGAAGAGAGTCAATGAGGGACTCTGCCTAACCTGGACTGGGATTTTATTCCAGAGTGAAGGGAGCCTCTGGGTTATGAATCTGTCCCTCCAGCATATCCTTTTTATTTCAGTGCTGAGGTTCAAGTCTCTCGAGTGCATAGCTCGATAGGATTTGGATTTTCTGAGGTGCAGCATGTCCATTAACTCCGGGTTGGACATGGCTTTATACGTCAGGCACAGATCGCCTCTGAGCAGGCGGTATGCCACTGAGTAGAGCTGGAATTTTTGTAACCGGGCAGCATATGGCATCTGTTTGAGCCCTTTGATCCTCTTGGTGAGGTACTTTTGGGGTCTTTCCAGTTGCTGCAGGTGTCTGGTAAGGTACATCCCAAAAGGGGCATTGTACTCAATTATGGGCCTGATGAGGGATGAGTAAAGAGGCACGATGACCTCCCCTGATCTAGATGTGAATCCCTTCATGATTATGTGGGCTATATAAAATGTTTTTCTAACCACTTTGGCCACGTGGTTGTCAAATGAGAGATTGCTATCAACTTGGGTCCCCAGGTCCCTAATTACTTCTTCCATACTTAATGGATTACCACCTATGTGGTAATTTATGGGCACTTTGTTTTTGCCAAAGGGGATGACTATACACTTTTTGGCATTTAGCTTGAGGCCATGGCTCTGGCACCAGTTGTCTGTTTCTATGAGGTCCTTTTGGAGGATGCTTGTGTCGGCTGGAGAGTAGATTATGGCGCCCAGTTTGCAGTCATCTGCGAACTTGGTCAGCCACAGTCCTTCTGTGTTGGCCTGTACCTCCGAGAAATATATACCGAACAAGAGAGGTCCCAGGACTGAGCCTTGTGGGACGCCACTTGTAACTGGTTTGGAGTCTGACATGGCTCCAGCAATTCTAACCATGTGGGTTCTGTCCTTGAGCCAGTTTGCAACCCATCTAGTGACACAGGGGTTTATATTTAAGCTGGTGAGCTTATCTATAATGCCCGAGTGGGGTATTGTATCGAAGGCTTTTGTGAGGTCTAGGTAGGCTGTGTGGACCACCTTCCCCTCATCAATGGCCTTGGTGACTGTTTCAAAGAAATCAACCAGGTTTAAGAGGCAGGATCTGCCCTTAACAAAGCCAAACTGGGTAGGATCTAGTGTCTGTAGGTCCCCAATATCTTTATTTATGAGGTCCATGATGATCCTATCCATAGCTTTGCAGACCAAGCTAGTCAGGCTTATGGGGCGATAGTTTCCAGGATCTGTTGAGGCACCACCTTTGTGGAGAGGGACCACTGTTGCTGTACGCCACTCTTTGGGTACATATCCTGTAGTAAGGCTGAGATTGAACAGTAGTTTTATGTTTGGGTTTAGCTCTTCTTGGAGTTCATGTAGCACGCAGCCCGGGGCACTGTCTGGTCCCATTGATGCTGTGTTTTTTGCTTTGGAGAGGGCGGCTCTTACCTGAGCATCTGAGATGTCAGGGGGGCAGCACTCTGCTGGGATAGATATTTGCCCTTTTGGTGGGGAAGGGAGGGGGGGTTTGCGCTGAATCTGTCAGCTAGGATGTTGGCAATGTCTGTGGGTTCGGTGTATTTTTTGTCATTTTGGACTAATTCTGAGCATATCTGGGAATTTCCACCCAGGTTCCTAACATAACTAAAGAAAGCCTTGTGATTATCCTTAGTGTCCTGTGCAATTTTTCTTTCTAAGCTGGCCTTAGACGATTTTATGAGTGCCCGTAGTTTTTTGCTAATACTGATCAGAGATGCCTTCCCTTTTTGGGATTTTGCTCTATCATGTAGTAGCTTCCTCCTTCTATTGTATAGTTTGTTTATGGCTGGGGTCCAACAGACAGGATGTCTGCCTTTGGAGGACTGGGTCTTGGTTTTATTTGGGATTGCATGATCCATGCATTCCTGAAGGTGTTCATAGAATGCGTTTATAAAGGATTCTGCGGTCTGGGCCGTATTTTCCACGGGCCCGGGGGTTTTGAAGGATTCCCCCTCGGTTTTGAGGAGTGTGAAATTTGCTTTAGAGAAGTTTTTCACTGTGGTTTTCTGGGCAGGGGGTGGGGTCAGGATGTTAATATCCAGTGAAATTAGTTTATGGTCTGATCTTACCAGTGAGGGATACACTTCTGGTCCGGAGCATAAAGTCCCCATGTTGGTGATGATCAGGTCCAGTATGTTTTCCCCTCTTGTGGGAGTAATAACAAGTTGTTCCATAGCATTTGAGTTTATAAATTCTAGGAACCTTTGGGCTAGGGTGTTGGAGCTAGAGTAATGCTCCCAGTCTATGTTTGGGTAGTTGAAGTCGCCCAATATAATGGTGTTTGGAGAGACCTTCATATTTTCCAGTGTTCTCAGGAAGGCCGAGTGGGGTTCCTGGGTTTGGGAGGGTGGTCTGTAGCAGGCTATAAACTGGAAGGCAGTTTTACCCACTGTTAGTTGCACATGGATAGTCTCTGATGCTTCGTGCTGTGCCACCAACCTGGAGGTATGGGTATCTTTGACAAATATTGATACTCCCCCTCCTTTTGTGGTTCGGTCCAAGTTTTGGGGCCGAAAAGCATGGTATGAGGTATAAACTGGTAGTGCTGGGGTGCTCTCGTGAGCCTTGAACCAAGTTTCTGTTACTGCACAGATATCGATGTTCTGCATGCTAAGGAGAGTTTCGAGTGTGTGCATCTTGAGGTTTAGACTTCTGGCGTTGAGTAGCATTACTCTTAGTTTCTTATCCCTTGTGATACCTATGGAGGTGGATTTGTCTTTTGAGCCTTGCCTAAAAAAGGCACTATGGGGGTAGCAAGAGCCTTTGCCAATATCCGAAAGCCCAGGGGTGACAGGTGCAAGCCATCCCTAGCGAAGCATCGTGGCTTGTCGAGCATGTCATCCCAGGCTGACAGACATTGGATCCCCTTTGAATGACACCAATACTTAAGCCATTTGTTGAAATTGATCATCTTGTCTTCATATTGTGGCATCATTCTTGGTGAGGGTAAGATGCTACTCAAGGTCAGGGTCATACTGGCCTGGGCTACATGCTCAGAGAGCTCCTCTATGTCTCTCGTCATGTAGTCCAGGGAGGTACGTCTCAGGTCATTCACACCAGCATGGACAATGACTGAGTCATATTTGTACTTGCCTTGGAGTGACCTGAGTGCTTGTGTTATGTGGCGGATCCTAGCGCCCGACAGGCTATATAATACCAACCATAAGTACTAGTAATAATTTAACTAAGATAAAGTTATTAACCACTCATTGAAAAAAAAAAAAAAAAAGATTTGTCCATTTTTAACTATGAGTTGATTTAATCATTAAAGTGCAGACTATCACTGACAAAAAAAATGAAAGAAAAAGAAAAACAGAATTTAAACTCCATTCTACAAAATAATACTGCAGGAATATTATTCTCTACATACATCTCCTTAACTAGTTTTGCATCTTTCTTTAATAAGAATGTCTTCTAATGGTGTAATTGATGGAGGAATTTCAATCAGTACTAACAAGGAATAATATTTTTCTGGTGTTATCATTAATTCATTTCTCACATATCTCTTCAGTTACTTATTCCAAGCATTATTCTTATAATGGTTCTGCCATTCATTTCCTTTGCCATTCCATAAAACGTGATATTTTTATTTTCTTCTGTACTGCATCAATGTAACAAAATACTTTGCTGAACTTCAATAAATTTTGAATAGTGCATTTAAACCTTTTATGATAAAATCAGACAGAATTACGATGTTCATAGTCTTTGCTCTATAGACTGCTTTTATTATCACTGTATTTCCCATAATACCTCCAAGACTACTGCTGTCACCATTTACATTTTGATCATTGAGCTACAAAAGGGACACAGTGACATAACCTAAGGCCATGCGGCTCTTTTCACTAGAATGGAGAGTGCCTGATGACAACTGTTTTGCATTATATGATGTCTTTTGTAACTAAGCAGGGAGAGAGTTCCATCCTCTGTGTCTTTTGCAAGAGCAGATCTGGTATTTTGTAAATTATCCAGCAGTGTTCAACAATCATTTAAACTCCTAGCAGTCACATATACTGGATTTATTAATAACACAGGGTCATACCCCAATGATAAATTCAAATGTGTATTTGAATAATTTAGTAACTACAGATCGATTTTTGTTATATTCCTGTCTTTTTTAGCCTTGTTTACTTTCCATTCACCTGCTGCAAAGACTAAAGCAGGGATAGTTTGTTCTTCCAACAGTCCCTCAACACAAGACTTAGCAGTTATTTCATTTGATTTTCTTCTTAGCAAAAGACTTTCTAAACCCTGTTACAATGTACCATTTATGCAAATGTCTACATCTGGTACAAATACTTTTATCTCTGACAAATATTATTATATCATTTATAAACATTTTTACATATTAAACAAGCTATTATAAATTAGTATTCCTGAATATCTTGCAAGTAAAAGGGTTCTCCCTATGAAATGCAATTATACTGACTAGATGGTTAAGTCAACTAGATCCCTCTTCCTTTTTACTGTAAACAAAGAAGTGGGACTGGAAACACTGAAAAATATTGGGTCTGTATTATAACAATGAATGATCAGTTAATAGAACATTGTTATATCGACACCTAAATGTCAAAAATCCAAAACAGCGAACAACCAGAACAGCAATTTTTTCCCTGGGAAAACAATCGCTGCCCCCCCCCCAAAAAAAAACACTAAACACTAAAAAAAGTGGGGGCCTTCACCATCCACACCCCCTCTACTTAAATATACCAACTCCAAGATCGCACTACAGTGGAGGAAACAGCACAGCCCGGATGGCCGGCCCAGCGATTTCTTTCTCTGGGAAAAAAATTTGCTGTTCCGGCCGTTCACTATTTTGCCGGTTCAACATGTTTTGTTCGCTCTAACAGCGTTTGATCATCTGATCGTTCAATGTTCTAAAGTAGACCCAAAATATCATTGAATATGAGTGAGTTTTCTGAGTACATAATTGTAATTCATTACTACAGTCAAAGTTATATAGATGTTACATATTTTGCCATTTCAGAGGAATATACTTTTGTAGGACAGTATGTTTGATCCTTTAAATAGCAGTGAATATTTTTTTTTAAGTTTCAATAGATTACAAAATATATAGCTAATATAGTAATAGTGCCATACATTAAAGTTTATCAATTCATAACTTCATTTCTGATACATTGGATCTGCTTGTTGTTTAAAGTGCATCAGTACACTGCTGAGCATTCACTCAAGTTTCAACTGAAACAGGTAGCATGGAGTTTGTGTAAAGGGCACAATTCATAGACATGTTGCAGTAATGTTATTAAGTTCAGGAATTCTAACAAAGTGAAGGCATGTACAACTATGTAGAGCTGGCTCTGAAGTTGTGCCTAATGCTAATGAGGCAGTCTAGGGAAAATGAATATGCTAATTGGCCATGGTCCTTCTGTCGCTCCCAGAATTGACTCCAGCAATGCAGCTACTCACTGAGCAATTCAGTAAATCACTTATACGTGTAGATAAGCATGGCTGTTCCCACCATATCACAGTACTGAACATAGTCAAATGGTTGTGTTCATCCACTGGAATGTTAAACAATATAAGGGATTGGGGGGCGGGGAGAGCCACTAGCCACCAGGGATATTACATTTGTGTTGTAATGGCACTTAAACAGGTAGAGGAATCACTAGTCACTGGGGATATCATAATCAGGTGGTGGGAGAAACACTAGTCAATGGGGATATCATACTCAGGTGGTGGGGGAAACACTAGTCACTGGGGATATCATAATCAGGTGGTGGGGGAAACACTAGTCACTGGGAATATCATAATCAGGTGGTGGGGGAAACATTAGTCACTGGGGATATCAAAATCAGGTAGTGGGGGAAACACTAGTCACTGGGGATATCATAATTAGGTGGTGGGGGAAACACTAGTCACTGGGGATATCATAATCAGGTGGTGGGGGAAACACTAGTCACTGGGGCTATCATAATCAGGTGGTGGGGGAAACACTAGTCACTGGGGATATCATAATCAGGTGGTGGTGGAAACATTAGTCATTGGGGATATCATAATCAGGTGGTGGGGGAAACACTAGTCACTGGGGATATCATAATCAGGTGGTGGGGAAACACTAGTCACTGGGGATATCATAATCAGGTGGTGGGGAAAACACTAGTCACTGGGGATATCATAATCAGGTGGTGGGGGAAACACTAGTCACTGGGGATAGCATAATCAGGTGGTGGGGGAAACACTAGTCACTGGGGATATCATAATCAGGTGGTGGGGGAAACACTAGTCACTGGGGATATCATAATCAGCTGGTGGGGGAAACACTAGTCACTGGGGATATCATAATCAGGTGGTGGGGAAAACACTAGTCATTGGGGATATCATAATTAGGTGGTGGGGGAAACACTAGTCACTGGGGATATCATAATCAGGTGGTGGGGGAAACACTAGTCACTGGGGATATCATAATCAGGTGGTGGGGGAAACACTAGTCACTGGGGATTTCATACTCAGGTAGTGGAGGAAACACTAGTCACTGGGGATATCATACACAGGTGGTGGGGGAAACACTAGTCACTGAGGGTATCATAATCAGGTGGTGGGGGAAACACTAGTCACTGGGGATAGCATAATCAGGTGGTGGGGGAAACACTAGTCACTGGGGATATCATAATCAGGTGGTGGGGGAAACACTAGTCACTGGGGATATCATAATCAGCTGGTGGGGGAAACACTAGTCACTGGGGATATCATAATCAGGTGGTGGGGAAAACACTAGTCATTGGGGATATCATAATTAGGTGGTGGGGGAAACACTAGTCACTGGGGATATCATAATCAGGTGGTGGGGGAAACACTAGTCACTGGGGATATCATAATCAGGTGGTGGGGGAAACACTAGTCACTGGGGATTTCATACTCAGGTAGTGGAGGAAACACTAGTCACTGGGGATATCATACACAGGTGGTGGGGGAAACACTAGTCACTGGGGATATCATACTTCTGTCATAATGGCAGTTAAACTAGTATGGAGATTGGTGAATCACTAGCCAGGAGAAGTCAGACTATTCATTGTCTGACATGGGGAATGTGGTGTGTGATTCCCAGTGGAGAAAAGCATGCAGCGTTATGATGTTCATTCTGTGAGCTACTGATGCTCAGTGAATTTCTCTGTTAGATTGTGCTGGGAAGCTTTCTTAAAAACTCTGTGTAGTTTTACCTCCATAAGGTGATGCACAGGTCTGGCAGGTAGCCAAATAAACCTCATTAGTTGAATTACAAAAATAACATTCATTCATTTTAAAAGATTTGATTATTAGAACTTACAATTAAACAAACTCTTTCTACAATAAACATATAGAATATGCATGTGTTGCATCTAAAATGTCCTCTATTATTATTTGTTGTTAGAAACCTAAGTCAAACTTTTGACATCTGCTTAAAAGATATCCCTTTTTATAAAACCAAAATATGGTTACAGATCAACTGCATCCACTGTTAGCCTTTAGGACTTTGCAGAGTTGTCTATAGCATTCATATTTACTGAGCTATCCAATGAATACATTAAAATCATCAGATATGGATGCTAAATCCTCAGATATTCTCTCCATAGTAAACATATTTGGGGAGAATGCATGAGGGTACCACAAATTGTACACCTCCTTTTATACATTGCGGTATTTTTTGATATTCAACCTCCCTGACATGTTGCTTTTCAGTAATCTAATATGAAGATATGCAGCACTATATAGGGCTGGCTCTGCAGCCATGATGAATATTAGCAAGGCAGTTTGGGGAAGGTGTATATGCTAGTTAGCCATGTGCTTTTTCACCTGGAACCTCTTCCAGAAAGGCATCTACTCATTAAGCAGTTCAAGAATTTGCTGGGCAGTGTAGATCAGTACAGCCATTACTACCACATTGCGATATTCAACATGTCCAAAAGGCCATGTTCAAATCCCTACTACAACTGTGGTACAGGGATCGGGGGTGGGTGTGGTAAAGCTGCTATTCACCAGGGACAACACATGAAGTACCATAACAGCACAGACATCAGTAAGGAGACTGTGGGATCACTATCTACTGGGGATACAAGATAGTTAAGTGCTTTAATGGCACTCACTTGACTACATGGAAGTGCTGGGGAGAATCACTAGACACCAGCAAAACAATATTCTTATGTGCCTTAACAGCACTGAAATCACTGCAGGGATCTGGGGGATTTTGGGGGGAATCACTGGAAACCAGATATAGTGTACACAATATACTTAAATGCCTTAATGGCACTGATATGATATTGAGGCTCAGTGATGGGGGGAATCAGTAGTCACCGGGGATAACTTAAAAGATTAGAGTGCCATAAAGACATGGAGATCACAATGGGGATCAGGAGTGGGGTGGGGGGGGCACTGTCAGGGATTCTTCAAATGTGCCATAATGGTGCTCAGCAGTGAGATACATACTAGCCAGCAGGCAACTTCATGTGTGCCATAATGGCACTTAAAGTATTATGGTGGTCAAGGTGGGAGGGAACCACAGGAAGGAAGAAATATCAGGGGAACAGGTACAGGGACTGTGATGTCTGTGTGTGATTTCTTGTTTTAACGTGTATTCGTGTGTGTGGGAGAGTAACTGTGGGGAGATTGTCAGTGCCTATAGCAATGATCCACACATAATAGTAATAATTACAATTCAGAGGCATGCAAGTTACCCAATAATGAGGTCTTATTTTATCATGGCTAACAGGTCTGTTAATTAAAAATTACCTCATTGTGGGAGAAGGGCCTTTGTAACACAAGTCATATAGCTCATACTAGGGCCTTTAGTGAATTATCAGGAAGGCCTTTTTCATCAGCTTCTCAAACTTTTTCATCTATAACTTTCTTAGAATAATTTCTATAAATAAGATTTCAATGAAAGAACTGCCTTTTCATACTCTTCACTTATCATTACTATTTAATGTACAGATTTTTATAAAGGCACTTTAGCAATATTATATTTCAACCACTCGGGGGTGTGCTCTGTGATAATGTTAGGAATTATTACTTGCACTTCTTTTCTCTAAAATTTATTTTGCATTTTGTAACCTACTCTAATCTCAAATCTAACAACTGAATAGCATTTTTATAATATAGAATTTTAAATGTTCATAAAAATAAAAATTATTAATGTGTTGAATAAATATACTTGACATTGTTTCTTCTTGTTTCCCAATGAAAAAAAGCTCATGAATAAAAAAATAAAAAGATTTTATGTATTTGTTAAAATGTAATATTTAAACATTAGAACATTCTCACTCTGACATATCCAAATTTGTGTAACTGGGTGATACTATTGCACCCACAGCTACACCTAACTTTTGACTAAATATTTCTCCATCTGAAAAAAAATATTTTTCAAGAACTAAAAGCAAAAAGATTTTAATGACATTTTGCCCATAATTCATTTCTTCTAAGCTGCAAACCTTCTTCATCAAAGAGGAGCAAATACACAGAGAAACAACATTGCACATAACCAAAAATGCATGCACTATTGTTTACTTTTAATAGAAAATCAAAATGATTGTTTAACATATGAACATCATTTTTGTCTGACAGGATTAAAATATATCCCGAGTCCTACAATAGCCTTTAGGAAGTAGTTGGTCCACAGCTATAGTTTACTTTTAGAAAAGGAATGTCTTTTAAGCAGATGATAGAAGTTAGATGTATCATTCAAACAATATATAACAAGCAAGGGACTGTTAGAGATAAAGAGTGCAAATTCTGTAGGTTTATTCAAAAATGTGGTTGTTTTAATGCAAGTTGCAGTACTGTTTTTGTTTGTAAATTAATGGTTGTTGACTAATGCAGTTTATCTCACCATCTCTGAAACATGATCAGCATGTTTAAGTACCATTACACACTGATTATCTATAAGAATCAGAGAACACTTGCATGTTATTAAAACAGAAAACATGGATTGTATATGCATTGTAATAAATATTGTAGTCCTGGTATATTTGATTTTCAAGTTATAGATAATGTGATAGATGATAGAAGACAGGGTGACTTGGAAAATATATACTTAAGTTAGGAAATGAGATGACATTCATGTTTTGCTAGACATTTATCACCCCC